>NC_057430.1:11365217-11665543 GCF_019457755.1 Venturia canescens
TAATGTCGTTCAGTGAGACAATAAAAAAATGTTTGCAAAGAGAAAATGGATTGGAAACTTCGATGAACAAAGGTCCCAAACTCCTGCGCCTTTTTTCCCAGATCCCTCGCTCTCCTAGCCCTAGTGAATCCTCCCAAACGTCGGAAATTTCGTCGTCGAGAGCTGGCGAAAAAACGAAATTGTCGCGGGGGATAATGGAAGGCCGGGAGGACACGAGCAACGAGCTGATCGGAAGGATATTGAGCGAGAAAACTTGGAAGAAGGCGAGTCGCAGAAGGAATATTTAAAATCGTATAAATTTTAAGACTTTACTTGAAGATTAATGAGAGAAAAATTCATTTGTCAGAATTCCAAAGTCGCTTTTTCGGGAGTCAATCAATCGAATACGCTGCAATTGTTTTCGACGGAAAGTACGCGAGCGATGCCGGCAAATCGGTAATTGAAAATTTCCAAATCGGAGTTATCAAGAGTTGACAAAAAATGGAAACGATTGAAAAGTTTTTTCCAACCCCACAGATTTTTCGTTCGCGAAACTCGTCCCTCAAAATCGGATGAGAATCGGAACTCGAGCACTTTCAGCTTCGGCTACGGAGCGAAAGCTCTCGCGAGCGCGGCGCAAAAGATTTATCTGAAAAACAATCACCCCGAGATCGCTGATTACGAGCGTGACAAAGAAAACTCCTGGGAGTACAAAATAATTCAGCAAACATCGGCCAGTACTGTCGAGAAGAAAAAATCCCGATTGTACCATCCAGGAGGGTCGTTGAAATACAGCAGACCAGAAATGAGCACCAGCCTCAAGAGCCCCGAGTATTATCAGGGATTTTCCTTCGTTTATCCCGGGACTGGAGACGCCGCTGCGGCGGCTGGTCTCGAAAATTTACCGACAAATTGATCCAACGTCATCGCAGCCTTTGCTTCTTCGATTGCAGTACGAAAAAATGACAAAAAAGCTTTGACACAATAAAACATTTATTTCCGTAAACTTTCCATTTGGATATTTCCTTGAAAAATTCGGATTCATGAACGGTTCAAAAGATTGAGTTACCAAAAAAAATCACCACCATTTGACACGAGCCAGAAGATTATTTGAAGCGGCTCCCGAGGACGGGGGAGACCAATTGTCACTCATTCGGGACAGTCTACCGATGAGAAAACCGAGGGCCAGCCACGAGACGTAGGAAAAATAATGGACTTGCGATTTGGAAGAAGCGATGACACGTTTGAAAGAGCTTTTTAATAATTTACGAGGCTTTCTTAGGGAAAAATAGGGGTAGCAGTCGTACGAGTCTTTTCGTAAGAAAAAATACAAATTTTTAGCAACGGACCAGACGCTTTTGAGGAAAGATATGGAGCCGAAAACAGCACCGAGGAAGGTGAAATTATTGGTGAGAAAATAAAAGAGTTTTTGAAAACTGCTGAATTCGCGATTAAAAAGGTCGATGAGCTTCGCGATTCTCTCGTTTTTTGAAATGTCAAATATTCCGCGGAGGTACGTCGAAAAATTGTCGAAGTAAATTATTGATAGAGATAAATCAGGAGAACGAGAAGCGTACGATAAAATAATGACGAAAAGTACGAAAAGCCCTGATGCAAAATCGCTCCTCATACTTTGCTGCTCCCCACTTTTCGTTTCGTCCGTCCAAGACTCAGTTTTTGTCGTTTCTGAATGTCGGAGGCGTTCCGAACGTTTCCAACCGTTTATTTTCGTTTTGGAATCGCCTCCAGGCTCGTTGTCGAATATTTGATTTTTTGATCTCGAATTTGCAGTATTTTGTGGTACTCCAAAGACACCCTCGATGTCTTCGACCTTGAGAAAAATAGAAATAAGTGCAAAGAAAAACAAAAAATCTGCTGATTGCCGATAAAAAAGTATCGAAAAGAAGAAAAGCAAAAAAATTACTCACTCGTTCAACGTTTGATGCTTCTTCGACTGAACATTTATTTTGTAATTTTCCCTTGTTTTCTTCGATTTTTGTACCATTTTTTTCTGAAATTTTGATCAACTTGCACTTCGATGAATGAGACGGCGAAGCAGAATCTTGAATGTCATACCTTCCACACGACTCACAAATTCTTTTCGATTGTGTGTTCGATTCAATTTCCCCAAGACACACATTATTATTGTTCATAAATTTCTGCAAAGTTTCGACACAATCGAGTCTACCTCCGAATAGCTCTTCAGCGCCATCTACGACTTTGGAAAAATCGAAGAGAATTTAGGATTTTATTTATTGTATTTGACAGTTTGAGGAAACCTCAATAAATGCATTAAGCATAGAGATTTAGGAGAAACTGATTCTTATTAATCGAGATCAACTTCGAAGGAGTAAAAAAAAAATTTCAACGAGAAAAACTTGGTCAAGTTTCAGCTCGTAACAATTTTGTAAGGTTAGGAAACGATATTTTCGATCATAAAAACTAAATAATCGATTGAATTTCAAAGTTTCGAAACTTTTTTCTAATTCTCTATTTTTTATAACAAATACTTTTTTAAGACGAAAATATTTGTGCTATATCTCACTGTGTTCTTCACACTCGCAAATTTTGTGACAGTGGCCCACAAAAGGTTCTTCAAAATTGCTGCAAACGCAACAAAAATTCGAATCGCCTCGACTCATTTTTTGAGCATGCTGAAGAATTTCGTGATCCGAAAAAATGTAACTCGCAGAATTTGAGCCAATATTCGATTCGAGGTTATGACATTTTTCGCAAAAACAATCGTAAGATTCGTGATTCTGACTGTACATGCAGCAACAACATTGAGAAACGTTGACTTCTGGGAGAGAAAAAGCGTCCAAGCAGGGCTCGCAAAGATCATCGGTCTCTCCGTAGTCCCATTCGTTATTTAAATCTTTTTTTATATCCCCCATGCAAATAGAGCAACATTCTCTCTGTATAAAGAAAATATAATCAAGCAATTAAGATGTTTTAAATTTCGTTGTAATTTTGTCTTCGAACCTTTTTGATTGGGAGAGAAACGTCGACATTCGGTTCTGAATATATCGCTTCAGTCTCATTCTCAGTGCATTCTAGCTCAGCTGACAGCGCCAACGTTTTATTGGTTATGTCTTCACGATTTTTTTGCAAATCTATCAAGTTCATACACAACTGACGACTGTAAGCCTCGAGTTTTGATATTTTCAGTTTCAAATCACTTTTATTGTTCCCTTCTTCCAATAACGTGCATGAAAACTGTTTGATAAAATTTGGCGTTTGGTTATCATTTTTATTAAATTCCGTACTCAAAAAACTGTTAGTTAAATTTTTATTCTCCCCGTAATCCATAAAAGAATATTTTATCTTCTTATTTGTCACTTGTAGATTTTATTATTCACTCAAATATTTTTGGCATTTCATGTCAATGAAAATTCCGAACCATTTGAATAATAGACTGTGGGAAAATTGATCGCAAGCACAGTTTCGAATCGACGCGGCGACTGCGTCAGCTGCGTCGCTGCGTGTACCATTTTTTTCGATCATTTCGATTGACGTTGATTATGTGACGAACTTCACACTGTGAAATATTTTTTCAAATCTAGATTATCTTCATTTATAGGTTAGATTACACGAATCAGTTTATGTGCATTCAAAGACTCCAAAAGTACAAAACCCGATTTTTCATTAGAATAATGAGTACCTACACGAAACCGTAACTTGAAAATCCCTCGATAGAAACCAAAACAATGGCTGATTCAAGAACAAGCGAAAACTGTCGATTTTTTGTGAAACGAAAAAAAAGATTTTGCCGTATGACAGTGAGAAATGGAAACAATTATTGTGGTGAGCACCTACAAGTGTCAGTAAACAATGAAAAGGAAGAAAGTTTGCACTCGAAATATAACAGGATTTCGTGTCCCGTTGATCCCACTCAGTGAGTATCAAAATGAACATTGCTCGTTCGTTTTTCAAAACGTGTTGAACAACATTAATGTATAGGTTTGCAGTACTTGTTACGAATCAAAATTGGCTCAACACTTGAAAGTGTGCAATGCCAGGCGTCTTGTAGATTGTCAGCCTTCGTACATTGTCAAAGGAATTAATCTTGGTAACATCAATGAGGAACAACCTGAGCGTGTACCATTATCACAACTAGATCAGAAGCTCATTGATTCTGTCATTCGGAAAGTCGAGACAGCCTACGGTTTGTATTTTTTTCTTGATTCAAATCCTGATTCAAGTGGGTAATTAAAATTTAAAAAATTGGACTTGATTAACGAATCTTATAATGAAACAAGATATCAATCAAATGCAAAAATATTCAAAGTTCCATTGAATATTGTTTTTCAAACTATTTCCCAGGTCAGTTGCCAGAAATCCCTGAAGAAATTCTGTGTGACACTGTTCTTGAATCTGAAATAGCAAACGAGTCTTATGGACACGGTCTGCGAAAGCATCTGTTACAAAACGCATCTCTTTTAAGCCATTTGAAAAAGGCAGGTCTAACTCAAGACAACACGTGTTTTATTGAATTTGGAGCTGGTAAAGGAAAACTCACTTACTGGTTAGCTCAAACAATACTTGATAAATCAGGATCGTCGGTATTGTTAATTGATCGTTCTAGCCATCGTCATAAAAGTGACAATAAATTAAAAAACGAGGAATGTCCCATTAATGTCACACGAATTCGAGCCGACATTGCTGATCTGCGATTATGTAATGTGCCAGAGATTCAAAATGCCGAGAACATTGTTGGTATAGCTAAGCACTTGTGCGGCGCAGCTACTGGTAATCTTTCAAGACTATTTTTATTCTTGAAAATTGTTTCTGGAGACCATAGTTCTTTAAATTTAGAGATTTTATCAACATGTTTGATTTTGGTTCCAGTATTGAAAAATTATTGTATAATAGTAACAATGAGTAGTGATGAAAATTTTTTTTACAGATCTATCAATACGATGTTTAGCTGAGCTGCTAAAGGAGGACAGAAAAAATCGTATTTCTGGTTTATTGATAGCTCTGTGTTGTCATCATCGTTGTGAATATGCCTCCTACACTGGCAAAGATTATTTAGAAAAAAGTGGTTTTGAAAAAGAAGAATTCCCAATTTTGTGCAGCATTGCAAGCTGGGCAACGTGTGCAACTGGCAAAAGTCGTAATGCTACAGGTGAAGAAAACGAGGAGAAAAAAAAATTGATCAAAGAACGAGAAAATATTGGACTAAAAGTCAAGTCTTTGCTCAATTGGGGACGAACTGAGTATCTAAGGAATTTAGGCTTTGAATGCAATCTCATTCATTATACGACGTCTGATGTTTCACTTGAAAATATGTGTATGGTTGGTGTTTCAAAAAAATTATGATTTTTTATGTACAAGAGTAAAAAACATTTTCTAAATGTTATTTTTCACATTTATTAGCCAAATTTGTCCCATTTTTTTCAAATTGTTACATTTTCTAGTGAAAGACTGTTTTAGTTTCTTCAGCTATTGTGAACAATACACACGTTCAAAAATTCAGATAAAGTAGGGACTATTGAAGACGCACTGCGAAACTGGTCATTCTAAAAAAAACAGATCGAATAGTTATAAATATGAGAAAAAAATATCCTTACGATATAAAGAGACGAAACCCGCGCTGATTTCGTCTCTGAAAATCGCTGCATCAAGAATTTTTTTAAGAATAAAAAGATCGAAATGTAATAAAATATTTCGGTTTCGGACACTTGAACCTGACCCGGACATAACCCTCTATGATTATAGTCACGCACCTAGCGGCGATTTCCTGAACGAAAAAAATTTCCCAACGCGGTCACTCCCACATCCCCACCCCACTTGCATTTTAATATTATAATACCGTGTCCGTGTGCGTGTATGCACTCATCCTTTTTTTTTACAACAGTATTATTTCCACTAATACCCACTACTACAACACGGACTACACGGGGACGCCGCCCCGCCCGTTATAAGACAATTTTTAACGCGTCTAAATTCTCAACGCGGTTCGCATGGATGCACGGTGCGTGTCTTTTTCTTCTGATTTTGTTTCAAAAATTTCGACAAGACACCTGTTCTACTTGTTTACGTGAATTTAGATCCAAGGATCATCGTAGAATTGTGCTGCTCTAATTTGCAACGGTAAGTTATAACGAATAACCTTTAACCGATATCTCAATTCTGAGAAATTCATAAAACAAAAACATATATTTTTGAGTAACGAATCGTCTCGGAGAAAAAATAGTATGTTCATTCCAACCATTGAAAAAAAGAGAGAGACGTGTCACCAGATAATTTGATATATAAATGAGACGAATCGCGATCTAATGCACAGTCTGCACTGTGCAATAGATCGCGTGCGCCGCCACGCCTCAAATTAAAAAACCGCTCCCAAAAAATACGCCAAATTACACGATCGCCTAATTAAATATAGTACAAATGCCTAAAAAACGAAATCCATCAATTGTTTCTCCTTTCTGTTTCTCTTTTCTTTTGCAGCAATAAGTGTGAATGCTAAAAACAAAAAAAACAAATTCATTAAGAATTCAAAAGTGATTTGAAAAAATGTCTGTATTAGACGATCAAGAATTGTACAAGAATAATACGTATTTCGTGAAGCACGAACCCGGCGATTTCACACCCTTCTACGTTGCCATCACCATCTGTTCTGTACTAGGTGGCTTTCTCTTTATCCTGAACATTTTTTTCTGCTGGTGTTCGCCATATCGTCAATATTGGCAGGATCGTCATACCGGTGAGTCTGCCAAACTATTTACAAAGTCATTCTCAACTGGACGCTAAAGCGGAGAGACATCCAATTAAAAAATTCTGATACATCATAAATTACCATTGTCACAGCGATGGAGTGTCTTGTATGAAATGATAGATAATTCCAATTAAACACATTCAAATATCAAATGAAATTATCAACTACTGAGTGACTCAGTTCTACAAAATTCATTTTTTTTGACAATTCTTATTCCAGTTCTCTGCGATAGACAACTTTTAACTTTTGAGCGATTATATCTATTGAATATTGAGTGAATATTGAATATTGAGCACTAAAAAAAAAAATGATGAATCAATATATACTTAATAGGATTCAATCATTTTTTCATTGAAAAAACATTGTTAGAGTAGAACAGAATGTTATTGGGTGTGAATATTCTAAGCTGGTATTTGAACTACATATTGTGGGGGGTACCAAGAGGAAAATTATTTTAGTGAAAAAACTATTCTAGTGCTGTAAAAAATAGATGATGCATTGTTAAATAATGCTAAAGTATGAAACTTTATGTTTCGGGGCTAAAACTTTGCCTGCAAGATTCTCCGGAAGTGATATCCAAAGCTCAGATTGAATTTTTCTGGTCCATGTAATACATGATCTATCGATAATAATGCATTTACCCATAATAAGGGATTTGATAGAAAATTTTCTATTCGACTAAATATTTGAAAATAAAGTCTAAAACACGAAAGAAAAATAATTGGAAAATGTAATTTTAATGAATAGCATGGAGCAAAATTCTACAAAAACTTTATTTATAGGAAATCGTTGGATACAATCGCTGTGGGTATCGCTGCCTCACAAACTTCCTCCACTGGACTTGTCAGAGTTGAAGCCATCTTCAATTCCGCAGCAAACGCATTATCCAGACTCACGTTTGTATTATCCGCATCCAGAAGTAACAGACGAAGAGGCTCATTATCCGCATGTAGCAGCACAAAACGCGCAGGAATATATGGAATTACACAAGCGAGAAAGCGACATTTAAAAAAATAAGTTGCCACAAAAACCCTTTGAGTGTAATATTAGGGGGAATCGAAATTGTACAGGAAGTAAAAGAAAGAAAGACATAATGGCCTTACACGTTTTTTGGCCAGCGAGCGCGTGTCTTACGCTCTTCGTGATTGGCGTTATATTGATCATGCTAAAATACGGTGAAACCATATGCAAACGTGCACGTTGGGAGAGAAACTACACGAGAGAAGTTTACGACGAGGAGGGTGGATACGCTCGCGAAATTTCAGAATCAGTTGCTTAGAGGGATTGTCTACAACAAAGATGCAAATAGTGTCTCTTTATTATGTATGAAAATACATAAAAATATCTTCGGAGTCCCATTACAGATGGTTATCATCGTAAATCGCAATTAAGCTCCGAATTTCGAGTCGAAAAAGTGAAAAACAAAACGTTTCCTTTATTGAAACAGGTCGATTGAGTGATTTATTGAAATGCTATAACAAATTGTCGAAAAATCCACGACTTTTCAACTTTCATTTTTTTGACGTAACTCAAAACAATTTTGAGTTCTCACTCTTCAATGTTGAACGCATTTCCATCAAACAAAAAGAAGGACTTTAGATTCGAAATTCGGCACTACATACTGAAATTGAAAATGAAAAACCACTCAAAAAGGGGCAACTTTTATATTACAAACGTGTCTATATAGTTTGTAAAACGAAAAATTTATATATGCCAGCAAGACCTTCTATTGTGAAAGTATTCGAGGATCTGTTACCAATTATTAAGATTAAAGTAACACTAATCCTATAACCAGGAATGTACAAAATTGAATTTCCAAAATTCAATGTCTTCATTTTTTATCGCAATCAAAAAAGTGCAAAATGAAATTTGAAAAACATTTTAACTTCAATGTTTATCGGAATATTAATTAGTTGTCCAAAATTAGATAATTTTATTTTCCATCAAATCAGTAAGAGTAACAAATCGAATGTCAAAATTTTGATATTCTTATGAAACCAGCTGAGAATAAGAGAATGATGAATGTGAAAAAAATCGAGTTTAACCGCCCGAAAATGACTTATTTACCGTAGACTTTATTACCGTCCAATTGAAATTCGTTTATTTTTTATTACTTGAAATTATGGAGTAAAGCGGATGAAATCCGTCATATTGAAATCGATAAATATATACTGCCAATAAATATAATAACCCATACACACACGCAAACACACACACACGTGGCCGAGTTAGTACAAATATTGAATAGAGAGAAACAAAAGAAAAGCTTGTATTTGCCTGACCAAAGGAAACAACTCCGGCATGTAGAAGCCGAAATGTATTCGACCCCAATTTATTCTAATAGCATGAACAAATTTCGGGATTTGTTTAAATCGAAAAAAAAAACGCCAATCGTCGTTAAGATAAACGAAAAAATATCCGTCCATTTAATAGTTTTGTATCTTTTTTTTAATACATTTATACAATTTAGGGTAGAATTTTGACAAAACTGTGTTGTTCAAACGATAATCTCGACTTGCAGCTTTGTATACTATTTTTTACGAATAAACGGAGGAAATAAAAGAATTTCAATGAAAATATTCAAAAACGTTGTTTTTCATTTCTTATACATAATTTTTATTTTTATTGACAACATTGCATTCTTTAAAATTATTGTGTTACATGTGTCATGATTACACCGTTTTATTTTTTCTTTTTTTTTCTTTAATATGCAAGTGATATACATTATACAAGTATTTTTGTATTTTTTTTTTTTTGGTTTTTATTTTTGGAGTATTTGGATCGTCGGTACAGATAGATCGAATTATCGACACGTCGCCTGTAGCACAGGTTATTTGTTATTTTGTTCGTTAATTCATCGAGAATAAACGTGACGACACGAACTGTTTTTTTTTTTCTTTCGTAAAAATGACAAATGTTCGTTTTCTCGCCACTGACTAATAAGTAAATGCAGTTTCAAAATAGCATCGAGAGAGCATCCCATTCGTCACGGTAACTTTACTCGTAGATTCCATTTTTATTTTTTTATCTTTGTTTATTGTTTTTTTTTTGTAATTCTTTATTGTGCGCCAGTCTCCTGTCGTTGTGCATAATAAAATTCTCCACGGCTTTGTTAGTTATTATTTTTTTTTTATTTTAATGCTTTTCAATGCAAATGAGAAAAAAAAGCATTCTCGAACCGAATCTGAATTCAGAGCTGGATTTAAGGATACCGTCTCGAATGAGATTTAGCCCTGTAGACAGTACGTCGATGAATATAAAAGTGTACAGTTAAAATTCGTGTAACTGTAACTACGGGTTTTATTATCATTTTTTTTCTGCCTTTGCGCAAACAGAATTATCTAAATTCCATGAATTTCTAATTTACCGTCGTCAGATTCACTATGTCACAGCAGAAATGTGTAAAATCCAACATTTTTTCACTTACATTTCAAATCATTCAATCCAATGCAAATCCCATCGATTTTTTGTTCTCTCATGATGAATTTTCATCGAGAAAAAAATGAAAAATCATTACGAGTTACTACACGTGTTAAGAAGAAATAAGGATAGTATTGAAATACAATAATAAAATAATAATTGTTTTATTTCCTTAAATGTAATTGGAAGAATAAGATTTTGCCCATTTCTGCATTTCAGGCGAGGATTCAGCCTAAACACATGGTTTTTTCTAAAATATCGAAAAAAATTCTTAAGAGACTTTATCGTCAATGGCATACCGCCAAATTCTTCATTTATCTCTTACTTTTCCCTTTTTTATGTTCTATCATGCTATGTTACAATGCGATAAGCACACCGAGAGAATCCATTTTTCAATCGTTTTCAACTACGTAAAGAGGTAAAGCACGAGAGAGATATACAATCTATTTAAAAATTGTTGTTTTCAACGATAATGAGTCGAATGGAGAAACAGGCACGACTTTGAGCGAAAAAACATTTTTATTTCATACTTTTTCGAATTTCATTTCCGTGCAAAATTTCTGTTCTTCGAAATGAACATCTTTTCTGCAAATGTCAGAGAAAAAATTATTCAACAAATTAATGCTAATTCGACGCAGTAAATCGGATGATAAGGTGATCTCATTTTTAAAATTCTAAGTCGTGCCCATTTCTGACCCGATATCCCACGGAACTGATCTATCGATCTATGGATCTTATGTATATAAAGCCTTAATTTACGCGTTTACGATTGATATGGTGTGTATGTAAATTTATTCAAGTGTTTTGTTGTTTTCTTTCTGGAAACGAAAAAAATGTTTATTTCTGTCTGTTTTTGTTTGTTTGTTCTATGTATTGCAGCAATAAATGCGATCAGATTGAAACGATCCAGAAGTCTCATCTCGCGATTCCTTAGCGCTACAATCGACTACGTTTTTCTCTATGATTCGAAAATGTTTTGAAGAATATTTTCACTTTATCTTTGTCGCGCGTGTGTGTGTGTGTGTGTGCGTGTGTGTTGCCTGTTTTTTTTTTTTTTTCATGAGTTGGGGGGTACGGTGAAACATTTACGTTTTGCTTATGATATATTTTGAAGATTTATCGCGTTTCCGAGTCGCAAAGGATCGATTACTTGACTTGTTTTTGTTGATTTCACGTCCGGGAACGTTTGATGCAACTGGATTTATTTCAGTTTGATTTTTATGCTCATTGGTGATGCATCGAAGGAGACGATCATTCGTACAGATTTATTGACACACAGATTTATCGACCAGAAATAGGGTTTCAACACATTTATTTCCTTTGTTTCTTTTCATTTTTATCTCTTCGCAATGAAATTAAAATTCGCGTTCGCTAAATTTCACCCTTCATTAATATATTTTCATTATTTATTCTTGAATTATTGGACAATTCGTATTTTTAATTCATGCGAAACACAAACGAGGTATTTCATTAAAATCGTTATTTAACCCTAATTATCATTGGAACAACGAACGTTTAATCGTCAAAAAGATTTACACCGAGTTTTTAGATTATTATTTCGTACTATTTCTTCTCTTTTCGTTTATTTTTTTCATTGGATTCTTAACCATAATTTTTGTTTACTGTTATTTTCCTTAAATAACGATTAACGTGTTTTTTCTGCTTCTCGGAGTATTAACAATTGAAAAGTCGATTACAATCTCTAGCTAACACGAACATCTGATGGGGCGGGGAGGGAGGGAAGAAATTGCACGTTTCTTGCTTATACTCGATGTTGTATCCAACGTTCAACAAAGATTTACGTTCATTTTATATTCGATTATTGTACAATATTAACGTGCTTTTGTTTTCATTATTGTTTTCATTCGAGAAGGACAACTGGGTAAAGTATGTGCAAAGATTAATAGCGCGTTTTCTAAGATTTAAATCACGCTATTCTTCGCCCTTATGCGACTCTATAAACCTGACCGGAAGTCTGCGTTATGTATAGAATATACCGAATTTGTATTTTATTTTTGTTTCTCGCTTGTGTCGATGTTTTCTCCTTTTGAAGTTGACTTTTTTAAAACTTTTAGCACGAATCATCGAGACGAAAGGATTCTTACTCTGCCGATTATGCCTGAGAGATATAATCAGTTCCGCTATTTTTCTTATTATCATCACGACGCGGATAATGCGTGTAGAAATTTGAATGCTCCTTTTTCAACGGCTTACTGCTTTACAGTCTTCTTGTTTGATCGATCACCTGAAAAAGAACGAAACAAAATCTTTATTTTTCAATTATTGCTTTTTCGGGGAAAATACATATTTAATGGCGAAGGAAAAGGATTGAAAAATTCAATTTTGAGAAGTACGTGTGATAAGGAAAGTTTGTTTGGAGATAAAAAAACAAAAATTTTGGCACAGTCAACAGTTTTTTTTGGAAAAAAAATTTGTTTTGTTGGGAAAGGAAAATTCAATGGTGGAATATTGAATTTGAGACAAACCCGGGAAGAGAATGAAAAACCGGACGCGAAACTTCTTCGTTTCGTCAGAAACTTGACTAACCTTTGTTAGATTTTTTTGTGTTGTTTTCCGGTTTACACCTCTTCGTAATACGACGTGACGGCTCGCAAGATGCGTCGCTGTTCTGCTTGAGGGTGTCGACTCGCGTCATCGAGAGATTCACGCATTCGCTAAACGTACCCTTTTTGTACCGACAGGCTGAGCCACCAGCAACGCATGTAATCACACATCGACGTATTTATTATTTTACAGAATTCACCACCGAATCAACCAAACGAAATGACGAGATTCGTGAAAATGTGAAAAAATCGATTCTCTATTCGACGTTGTTTTGAAAAAATCATTTGAATTTCGCGAGTGCAAAATCAAGAGTTTTCGAATATCGAAAAGGAAGAAACGTTGCAAGTATAATTAATTGATCGGGGTAGCGGAACGTTCGGGACGAGTATGAATTATTACCACGAACGCTCGATAAATCATCGAAATTCACCGAGGAGCATTGATTTTTCTCTCATTTCCTGGAAATTTTCAAAACATCACCGATAACGTCCAGTACCTTTTTTGCATTTTTTCTGAATAGTTTTCGACTGCTCGCAGGATTTATCGCCTTTTTTCAACGTGAGGCTTCGAGTTCTCGTGTTGGTCTTAGGATCGCACTCCGACCACTGGCCCTGGGTGTATCTGCACGGTGCTGGACTCGCGGATGCTGTGGAACGACGAGATATGAAGCATGAGTATTTTCGTGTATAGTCTTTCGTTTCTTCCTTTTTCCGTTGGTATCTCGTTAGCAGAGTTATTCAATTAGTACACGATGCACAATGGCGTTCATTGAGCTCTTGAAGCGAGCTCGCAGAGAGGAGCTCTATGTATATTGATTATCGATAATGCTCGGGACTCCAAACAGAGACGAACAAAAATGAGATTATTGCTCTCGAATAGCCATCGAATACATTTCGATTGATTTTAATTCTAAATAAATATATTTCTTTCATTATCGTCTCAATTAAAAAGCAAGTTCATCTGGTAATCGAATTAACACAGAGATTTTGATAAATTAAAAATTAAACACAGCAAGAAATAATAAAAAAATGTCCTGTCAAAGTTTCAAGGCCCGAGGATAATTTATTGGGGAGAAAAAAATGAAGGATGTACAGGCCCAAGGGCTGTTTTTTGATACTACTCTAATTTTTTCATCTCTCACAATCTAAAATTTCTTTTCTATAACAGTGAATTTTGAAGATTCCCTATCGACTGTTCGGTTGAAATGTTGACGGTCGAAAAGTACAGAAAGTAACATATCCCTTTTGGCCACAGTCACTTACTGGCCCCATTAAGGTATAACTGGATGGATAGACTCGACCAAAAATTATATCTTGATCGGAATTTCCGTACTTCGTGATGCAATAAAAATCTGTAAAAATTCAACAACATTTGGAAATCTATGAACAACAATTATCAATAATAATATTGCCCAAAAGTTAATAACAAATTTTTAAAACAATTAATTATTCAATAATTTTGCGGTGACCTATTGTTTTTTTTTTTACAAATCGAATGTGCGCATTTCTGTGAATGCTCGTGATTTTTTTCCGAATTTTCATGGATTTTTGAAATTCCCTTTTTTAAATTTTTTAAGTGGCTCCGTTTGTACATTTTTGATCCAGTAACCTTGAGACTTTTCAAAACTGATGGTAAATATGTCTTCTAAAACATATCCAAAATGCAAATCTTTTAAAATTTTTTTCAAAATTTTTTCAAGAAATTTGAAAAATCCACGAAAATTCTGAAAAAATTCATGAGCATTCGGAAAAATACACACATTTGATTCGTAAAAAAAAAATAATAGGTCACCGCAAAATTATTGAATAATTAATTGTTTAAACAATTTGTTATTAACTTTTGGGCAATATTATTATTGATAATTGTTGTTCATAGCTTTCCAAATATTGTTGAATTTTGTCAGATTTTTATTGCATCACGAAGTACGGAAATTCCAATCAGATATAATTTTTGATCGAGCCTATCTATCCAGTTATACCTCAACCATCTTCAAAATTAATTAATATTTATAAATTAGATGTCAAAGATTAAAAACATCATTTACATGAATTGAATCGCGCGAAATCTAATGGTACGTTAAAAAAGGGGGGTCTGGGGCCATCTGAATGATAAATATTGAGTCGAAGACGACAAATGGTTACAGAATCTTGAAATTTTGCAGGCCTCATACGTCACTTGTCATATATAGCGCCACTTGTATCATATTGTCAATGGAAGTGACAGCTGTACTTTTTATTAAGGTTATAAATGGTGATCTCTGATCTAATCTGTCAACTGGCAATGTTTAACATTATCAAACGTTGTCTTTTCGCAATGTGTACTATCGAATCATGTGAAAAACTCGGAATGAAATACGTTCTGCAGGGAACCAACTTAAATATTATTCACGATTAAAAAATTAACCCTTAGTGTGCATCTGGGGTCGGGTTGACCCCAAAATTTTTTTCTCACATGAATAGCATTTACAGATGAGCATCTCATAAGTAAAACCCCCAATATTAATAAATCGTTATCCCCTCTCTAAAAGTAGGGAGCATAGCCAACTTCATACTCCAAAATAGATACACTTTTTGGAAGG
Organism: Venturia canescens; assembly: GCF_019457755.1. Classification (NCBI taxonomy): domain Eukaryota; kingdom Metazoa; phylum Arthropoda; class Insecta; order Hymenoptera; family Ichneumonidae; genus Venturia; species Venturia canescens. The sequence continues at coordinate 11,380,481 of NC_057430.1, forward strand.
GTTGCAAAGTGGACTATTTTTCCCTTAAAGCATGGACCCTTGTCTGTAAAACTCTGTAAGGATTTTTTTAAAAACTCAAAATTTAATTTTTTACGAGAGATTTAACCGAAAAAGTGCTATTTACGCGCACTATCAACTTCGAGCACGTTTTTGAACAATGAAAAAAGATTTTTTTGGAAATCCGTCTTTGCAGCCTTAAAGTTGGATCGATTCACTGCAAAAAGTGACTAAACCTTTTATTCCGAAAAGCACATAGTTACCGAGATATTCGATGTCAAAAATGACCTGGGGTCAAAGTGACCCCGTGTGCACGAAATGTCTCGCTGTGAAGGTGTGCACACTGAGGGTTAATTTTTGTATTCTCAAATCGAAAAAGTTTCGTGACAGTCGCACGATTTATCATTTTTAACGATCAATTCGAAAGTCGTTTCTATTGTGAAGTAACTGGGATAAAAGAAATAACAATAAGGATATGTGCGTTGGAAATAATTGGATATTATCGGTATTTTTCCAATATTTTTCTTGTGTATTCGTACCGCGTTCCTTGGTGCCTCGAACCGTTCGAACGAGAAGGTCCTCCCTGTCGTCTTCCTCCCAGAGATCGGATTCAGCCGACGCTGTTATTGCTGTCATCGACAGAACGACTCCCCCCACCATTATCAAGCTCCACCACAGCTTCATTTTATAGACCTTGAAAAAAGAAACGTACAAAAAATAGAGAAGATGAAAAAATAAAAGGATTTTTCCAACAGGCCCGAAAAAACGAGAAAAAAATTATTTCATTTATTTCTTCACTAATCGGGGAAAAAAGATAGAAAATAAAAATGTATTTTTCATTTTGTTTCATGGCTCCGACACTATGTCCGATGAAATTCCCATAAGCCTAAAAAGGGAATAAGATTTATTTGAAACAATGGAAAAAATGATAATACGAATCGGATAATACGAATAACTCGAGGTCAAGGGAGCGATAAAAATCGTGCAACGCTGAGCAGGAAATAATATTCCATAAGAAATCCACTAGGAATCCTATGAAAAAGGAAAGATTATTGAAAAGTCGATGAACGAAAGCACAGCTTAAAAAAATTGCGCGTATAAGACCCGGGGGCGTCGCTCGATAAAAGTGACGATGCTCCGGAGCATAAAAGATTAAGAGTGAAAAAGAAAGGGCTCGACGAGATAGTGTGTCATAAAACTAAAATACATAATAATAAATTCGGCTGATGGTGTTGGACGTTAGCTATGCAGAGTAAGTTCCACGCGATGAATAAAACGCCTATTTAAACTTGAGGATGGACCTTGGATCCGTGTACGTGTTATTTAGTTGTTGGCACGGAGGACAGAGGGTGCTGCGGCGCAGTACAAACTTTGTAATCGGGGATGGGATGGTGTGCGGTTATTTTCATAATTCGAGTATTACCGTTACATGCGCGAGTAAGCAGCGAGAGAGAATGAGAGCAAGCGTTGTTAATTAATAGGGAAGTGCAAAAGGAGCGAAATTATAGCAAGTTTTATACACAAACACACACACGCACACGCGCGAGCGCGCGCAAATCTTTGACTGCGGGCTCTCTCCGAGGTTCCCGCAACGTCCGGTGTCTTTTCGTCGCGCATTGAATAAACATAACCTTTGTGCAAATTCATTTTACAAACACCGAATCATGGTGATATATTAGTTCGGTGACGATAGGAAATGCGGTGGCCTGACCGCTGGAGCGTTTACGTTTCGATACATCGACTCGAGGTCAATCGTTCCGAAAACTCTGTTTCGTTTACGAGTTTTAGGCCGGCGTTGAATCGAGCTTTTATCGAGCCTCTTTGTTCGTCCCAAAACAAACTGCTGGCCTATCGAGTTGACTTTCGCGACACTTTTTCTTTACGAGGTTTTTATTTCTCTCGACTCGCAAAAGAATCCAAAGCGTCGAATAATTCGATCTTCAAATACGATTCATATTTTTTTCTCATTTATGATCTTTTAGAACTGTTACGATGACATTTTGCTGGTAATTTTCACAATTATCGTAGAACTCAACTCACTAATTTGGATCGGACGAAAAAAATGGTTTCTCTTGAATTTTTAGAGCTGTTGTTCCTCACCGGATGGAAAGATGAAGTTTTAATTGTGGAATTAAACTTGCATGAAGCGTCTAGCACGATGAAAAAGTTTATAAAAAGTGTAATATCGGAAAAGAAGCATTTTTAAAACGCGTACGCGTACATCTCGTAAGAACCGGAAATGAGAATAATGGAAATGTGAGAAATGTAAGTACGAAAGTACAAAAGGAGTGGAGCTTTTTGTTCCTCCGTCACGAACGATATGGACCCTCGCTATACGTCAAATCCCACTTTGCAGCTACGAAACAGACCTATGTATATCGACGGAAGCTTCCCTGCCGCATGCCTATGTTTGCACCGGTGCATCTATGTGGCATACAAATATACGTACTCTGTTTTGTACTTGCTCTAATGAAATATCGACTTTGAATAAAAACTCACTTCTCGGCTCCTCGCGACGCAAACCTATTCAGCTCAAAATGCTCTCTTATATTAAAATTTTGCTTGTCAACGTTTGTTGGAATTTCGCGAGTTACGCTCAAGCACTATATTTCATTAGGCAATTAAAAACGTTTCATCATTAGTGCAATGAGTTTGTGAAGAAATAGTCATTCGAATGAACTCGTTAGAGGACTATAATTGATATTTTATTATTTTATTTGATGAATTACATGTAACTGCCTCGAACGAAGGGGATTTGAGATTAATTGTGACAAATTCATTTGTTTCATATCTTTGGTTAGTTCATTTTTACAGGTATTTTTTCTTCGTAAAAACTTTCGACGATGATAAAATTCTCTGCTGTTGTCCTACGAAATCGGATAAATGTTGTTCTTTTCTTAAAATATCGTATAAATTCAGCCTCGCTGAATCGAATTAAAAAGTTGAGTTTTCAGACAGGAAGAGGATCCCAGCAGATCGAGCCCTGCTAATATTTTTCTATTATAAAAGATATTTTCCTTCTCGTTTCCATCTCTCTCTAATCTCATTTCCTTTTGATACTTCTTTGTTGCCTGACGGTATACGAGAAGAAAAAAAAAACACGGTCGGCATGTTTGCTCGGTTTAATTCTCCAATAACGATGCAACGTCGAGATAAACTTGCAGCATCCAATTATATTTGGAGCTCAATCCTTCGACTCAAATTCCCAGATGATTTTTACAAATAACTCTTTTTTCTTGTTTTTTTTTTACAAATAAAAATATTCGAAAATTCAGACTCCGACTCGGTTGCGTTGAAAATAAATGGGAAACGCGGTATGCGTTAGACTCGCTGCGATATCGAATAACAAATGTTCTTTCACTCGCTTTTCATTTTGTTCAACTTCCACCTCGACTCCCAACTCTTTCAATGATAATCCGATATTTTCCCTATTCTAATATTCAATTAGTCGAGCTTTGACAGTTGAACTTTCACCAATAGAGAAAGCCTTCAATTTTCGATGCACTTCTCTCCCTCGAAAACAATAAAACTCACTCACAGAGTCAACCTATTTTTTCTCCAACGCACAAACACAAAAGAATTTTGGACAATGTGAAAACTCAACATTCGCCAGGTCCATTGATCGAATCATAGAGAATAAACGATTATCCGATTTTGGCAACTCTGCCGAATGATTTTTTTATCATTCTGCGAAAAGGTGATTCGATTCACAAGTCAAATTTGATTTATACTCCGAGTGTGTACTTTCACCAATAAAAGAGAGTTTTTGTCAGGGCGGAGGGTGAGAAAGCTCGGTCCATCCGCGTGTCTTCATGAATCATTTTACGAATGCTGCTTTTTTCGTATTCATCTGCCGAGTATCATTCCGCAGCCTGGCTTTTTCATTCGTGAGCTTTTCGTGTTTCACCATTTTTTTCCCTCCTCGAATCTAGCTCTCGATTTTTTTGCAATTTTCTTTCTCCTTCTTTCTTTTTTATTGTAACCTTTATCTCTCCGGTATCTCGTCGTTTAATAATCCTAAAAAGCTCAAACCAATATCCCTGATTACTTATCGCTAGAGTTCGTAGTATCTCTTGAATACTCGATGCGCTCTCTTACTGCACGATTCCTCTGTTCACATGCCAGCTGCTTCCCTTTTTTACCATATGTGGACCATTCCCCTGTAATCCATATTAAAGTTGCACCGGATTGGACGGGGCGTTCTGCGGTGGTGGATGCACCACATAAAAATAAAAGACAACGTATCTGAGAGAAAAACCTGAATTTGGGTGGAGCGATAAGAAAATTCGAAAAAAATCCTAGTTCTACGAAAATTCTGTAAATTAATAGCTTTAGAAATGAAATTGGTGGGCCGTTCACGTGGAAAATCTTCGGGAGCTCGGAATAGCTTGAAAAATATTGTTTTTTAGCTAATCGGATAAAAAACAATTCCAAACGTCGATGTGGATTCGAGCTGAAGCGACATTCTCGAGATTCTCCAAGACGGAGAATCCTCCGGATGGAAAAAAGTTCATGTGGCGAGCAGACTCCGGAAATTGGAAGGAAAAAGTGGGAATTCCATGTGGAAATCGACGACCAAAATAGAAAATGAGTAAAATATTTAAGATGAAAAAAAAAAACATACAGTTGGAGGGTAAAAATTGAATTAAAATAACAGAATGTACGTTGAATTTCAATGGTGGACCTGGGGGAAATGAGGCGAGTCTGGTGTTCCAGATGGCATATCGCTTTTCTGATATAGAGCGCGCAAGGATCGTTAACGGTTTAATGGGTTCAGGCCGTACAGAGTGTGTGTACGTGTGTATTTTTCTTGCTTGATTTTTCTCTCATTTCTTAACGTCTTGAGTTCTACGAACGATGTTGGAGTACGCCATAATCGGTAGTGGAGAAAAATGTTTTTGCTTCGAACGAGTTCGAGATTCTGAAATCGATCGGGTAGAATTGTGGAATCAATGGAGAGGGGACTGCGCAGTGTTCGCGGAGAGGATCGAGATCGGTGCTTCGATCGATTCCCTCTTCGCGTAGCTTCATTCGCCCCTTTCATTACGAGGCTTCGAAATATTCTACTAAACAAAATGGCGCACTTTAAACGTGCTCCGAGAACTTGGCTCTCCGATGTACGCCCTTTTGAGCGATTAGCGGTTACAGGCACGAGATTCTCGGATAAACGACCGTTCACTTTTTTATCACCGAGGCTCGTGCTCTTTTCTCCTTCTCTCTCTCTCTCTCTTGCTCTCTTTTTCTCTCGCGCTCTGTACAGCGATACTCGACGATGGATTTTTATTCTCGTACATTTTATATTTCAGTATCTCCTTTTTTCTTCTTTCTCGTACGTCGTATAACCATGAACAGGAAAATATGGATATTAATATACAAAAGAGCCTTCTGGTGGTATCGAACCAAGCCCCTATTTCCGTCTCTCTTTCTCTCTCTTTCGCTCTTGCCTAAGTTAAAAAAAGCTGACTACTCGATTTCCGATAAAGGGCGCGACTGCAACTCATTTTAAAAAATCTAACCGAATATAAAATTATTATTCGTTGTTGTTTTTCTCTGTCGAAACAACCTCGTTGTTTCATCAATGTAAATCTTGAAGCAATTTTCCAAAATAGCAGGCCTGCGGGAGAGCTTTGCTTCGCGATGGAAATCAATCACTAACCGAACGAATGACGATCAGTTTATTTACGAATTCTTCATATCGGACACGTGGCGTTGCTCGATCGATCTCGAAATACCGATTTCGTTCGACTTTTTTCTCACTCGATTCTCGTCGTTTCTGTTTTTCGCTGAATCCCGAGACACTCTTGACAGCGGGAGGGCCAGCAAGTTTGTTTTTCTTCTCACAAGCGTCAGGAACTTGGTCGAATTTTTTCGTGGGAGATCGTGGTAACTTTCGCTCTACATCGTTTGTAAACTATTTAGTCTGATTTCGATTTTTGGGAAAAATCACTGGGGCGAAAAGTGCTTTTCACGTTGCTACAAAATTTCTAGTCCAACGTACAAGCTCGAAGATCGTTCATGATTTTTCGCGCGATCATATTCCTCCCAAAAAGTAGTTCGATAAATCGAAGGAGCCGAGGAATCGAGATGATTCAATAAAACCGAAAAAACAGTGGAATTGAATTTTTTTTAGAATATCAAAATAATGCAACAGCTCGGAATATTTTTCAACAAACAAGTGAAAAGCGGAGACCCAATGAATTTGCGAGCAGGATTTTTTAGAGCGGAACGCTGAGCGAGCGGAGGCAGCAAATCGAAAATTTGTAGCGGCCCAAACTTTTCGAAATCGAAGGGTTCTGCAAACTACGAAATTGATTGGACAACCGTTTAAAAATAGAGATTGAATTCGATGGAGTTTTAAATAATTGAATATTTAAGAAAAGCTGTTCCCGATGGACGGTCGTGGGAGCGTAAACGCAACGAAGGCGAGACCGAAGTTCCGCGATTCTCGGTAAATAAAAAAGGCGAGTGAGAAGGGTCAAAGATATAATGGATTTGATGAAGATTGGCGTGCCAAATTCCACTGTTTATGATTCGTTAAAGGGCCAGATGTGAAGAAGCATGAAAACGAGCGTTTAAAAAATAAGGTTACGAGAACGTTAAAAGTTTTGAAACGTCAATGCCCCTCTGACGAGGGAACGATTGGGTGCTCGGGTGAGTTGACGGATCACGCGAGCGTAGCTTGATACACGCAGATGTTTGAAGAAGCAGCTCGATGTGGAATTGAGCGAGAAATTGATCCGAGGCCGAGATGCAAGAAAGGCCAATTAGGAGGCTGCAAACAATGCGTTTTAATGCTTCGGTTCTCCGTTTCGCTCGACCTTTTGTTTTGTTATTGATCTGTGTGCGTGTGAATGCGCGCGCGCGCGCGCGTGCATTCTCGGTGTATTTCCAAATTCATTAACTCGTGGACTTTGAGAGCAAAGTCCATTGGCCTGGCAATATGCATCGGCGGGGTTTATTGCTCTTTTTACACTCTCTCGGCTTTGAACGAAGATCGGCGAATAGAAATTCGCGAGAATTGGGTCGTTGGGCTCAAGTGTCCCTTCGCGCAGCGCGAGTAACTAAATAAAAGAGAAGGCGAATGAAGGGGAGTGGAGGGGGCGAAAAAACGAGTAAATAAGGGCCTCGGAGAGGCGAGGCGCGCCAAATTAAATTGAGAGCAACATGCGGAGAGACCCGAACTTATGATGGATACAAAGTTTGTTTAACTCGCGGTGGAGTGCGTCGCAAAGACACTCGGTGACCTGTTCTCGCGCTCTCTTTTCATATGCAGTCGAGAGACACGTCGGGCTAATTAGCCTCCCGAGAGAATATTCTCTCGTGCACTCTCTCCGGAGCTACGAATACGAGAAGAGACGTTGGCTTTTATTAAAAACTCGTTATACCCTCGTTAAGGTTTTACTTAGTCGTTAGAGTTATCAGAGTGTTACCAGTCCGTTTTCCTACGCATCAACTTTTAGCCGATCTTCATAATTGTTGCATCTCTCCGCGGATCGAACATTTTTTTCTCGTCGTTCCGAGACGCCGTTAGAGGAGAAATTAATGGGTTGGCTCGTCGTGTGGGGAGCGCCAGGTTAGGAAAATAAATCGAGTTTTAAATTCTTATCCGAGGGGTCAAAATGACCACTGGAAATCAGCGAATAATCGAGAATAAATATCCTCTCAGATTCCTCGAGTGCAAAACAACCTTTGAATAATCGACGGAGAATATTCTTGCGAATAATGAGGGAAAATGCCTCGACTAGCACAAATTCGAGGTTTGTGTTATCGTCGTAATTATCTTAATGTCCGAAAAGGAACGAGCGCTATTAACAGGGGCGAAGTAATTAATATGAAAACAAGAGCGGGAAAGGCGAATTAAGGTGAATAAAGGATTAGTTTTGTTGGTTGTTTGTTTGGGGAGGAAGAGAGCGCGTGTGTACGAGTAAACAAAAGGAGGTTAACCAACGCAATTTGACGAGTTAAAAATGAGATGTGGAGTGGCTTCTGTTTGGCCGGAATCTGGCTGCCTCTAGGTTTATTTATACGGGTATATTCAGCGGTGAAGGAGAATGTCTCCGGGTCTGAAAAATGGCTGCGTGTGGGGTTGACGTTCCTGGGGGTTTCTCGAGGGACTAAGATGAAGAGCGTTGCTTATATTAGATCTTCCCCATGCTCGGTGTGTTCCTTGAAAGGATCTCTCAGCGCAGCACCGAGCGGCAGCTATGTGTATGCGCGATATTTATTTACTGGGGGAGTTCCTTCGCTGGGAATAAGAAATAGGCGAGATGAAGAAGAAGGAGAAGAAAAGAGGGGGCAAAAGGAGAGAACGAAAAAATCTTGGTGGCTCACGAAGTAACCGGCCATTTATCTCGCTCGGGGTTAGGCAAATTTCAGCCTTCTGCGTTATTATTCAACCCCTTTTATTTTTCCATATCAGACTTCCAAATTGAATAATAACTGTGCCGTGAATAAATCCTGGCTGCTCCACTGTCCTTTTTAAAAACTCTTACTCTTTATCCTCGACCTCCTTTCATCTTTTTCCCTCGTATTTGTACGTGGACCGTGTTTCATATTTTTACGCATACGCCGATGCCATTATTTGCAAGCATTTATGTAGAAGCTCCGGAAAGCCCGTGCCCGCGTGGACGCCGTGAAATTAAGCTTCTGCCGGAGTGCTCGCAGAGCCGGGAGCTTTCTCATTGACTGTCAAACTTTGAACTTTCCCCTTCGCTACGTTTGCGCAGCTCATTTACCGCAGAGCAGTCGACTCTTTCTTTAATTGATTTAAAAGTGATCGACAACAACTCGAAATAACTATTTTTCAGAATAAAAATAGTTTCGATCATTTTCATAAAAGTAAAACTAAAACTTGCACGAACTCGGAACAAATAAATACACACGCCGCTCGCGAATAGCGCTCGGAAGTGTTCACAAACAGCCGGAAGTTGGGGATACAAATAAAAGTACGGTAACAAAAGTTTAACATCTTCTGGGCCACGAGGCACGAAATTTTTCTAGTTCCCAACGAACCTGTGCGCCAGCTACTTGGAATGAAATCCCCGGAGTAGGCAAAAAATGCAGAGAGGCGGAGAGTTGAATCCCGTCGTCGAGATTCGGCACACTGCAAAGTAGAAATGCTTCCAAGAGCACTGTATTGCCAGAATAAATACACACACACACACACACAAAACGACTTGAGAATTATCCAGAGCGCGGGCTCGTTACGTAGGCAAAATAGAGAGATAGAGGAAGAGGGAAGGAGAGAGCAGGAGACTCAAAGAGGCTGTAACGTTTTCCGTGCCTCTATCTGTTTCTGGCTACTGGCTCGGGGGCCGGTACACACTTGACGATGACGGGTCTATTGTTAGCAGAGTCTGTTGGTCCGACGAACTTTCACGAGAAGCTTTAATTAAGGATCCTTCAATGAACCGACGAGGAAGCAACACCGGCATTTTGATCGGTAACGGGATGACTTTTCGATCGATCAAGTATGAAACTTTTTCAGCACAATTTATAGGCGCGGTAGAAAATTGGGAGCGCAGGAGTACAGTCCGCTCGGAAAGTCGTCGATCGAGAATATTTCGCAGAGAGCCTCGGAGCTAAAAAATGCGGAGGAACGAAATTGTCGGAGACCGGAATTCCGGGGGGCTTGTCGAAGGGTCGAAAAAACTGAGCGTACTGCTTGGGCGAAAGCCCAAAATCGAATTGTGCCGCACGAAGAAAAATATAGCGACGAAAATCCTTAAGGCGACTCTTGTACAGTAAAGTCGAAGATTTGTACCAAACTTCATCGCATTTTTCGGCTTCGGGCTTTCGGAAGTTACCGAAAAAATGGTCTCGACCCCGAGACAATGAGCGTGGGATCCCCGTTTAGAGGAGAAAAGCCTTCGGGAACGACGGATCAATTTTAATGGTGTGCGCGAGGCGGGAAGGGGTCTTTGAGACCTTGACGAACTCTTCTCTCCTTCTCACATATATAGGACGCCTCTGTTCTCCCGGACGACTAATTGTCAGTCCGTTTGTGGCGGATCTCTTCGACTTCCGGTGGGCCGCCTCCGCGTGTACGAGCGCGAGTGGGACGACGAAATAATCTCTCCTTCAAGCCGATTTCGACTCGACTCGATCGTTTGTTTCGAAGCTTTTGTACCATTGTTGTTGCCAAACTGCGAGACACCAATTTCGACCTCTATTTCTTTCTCTCTCTCCTCTCTCTCTCTCGGTTTGATTCTTTGAAACGTACGAAAGTTGAGTTCGCTGCGAAGCTAACGAACGCGCTTCTCCACGGGGAACTAGAACTCGGTCTGTGAGCCAAAAGAGTTTTCGGCAAAGGGAACTCGGATGAGTCTGGTGAGATTGAGGGACTCGGGATGTTAATACATCGCTTGAGAGATTCCTGGAAAGAATCATTTCATTCAAGAAAAAATGAGACTTTTCTTCGTCCTTGTTTCACTTCAGTTTTCCCTTGGAACGAACTACAGCGAAATTATAATCGACGCAACCAAAATTAGTCGGTGATAAATAACGAAAAGCTCAGCACTCGAAGGGAAACAGCGGCCTCGTATGAAAATATTTTAAAACGTTTTTTCTCTCCGGAGAAGCGAGGGAGGCTCTGACCGATTCTCAAGTGACTATTCGAAATGTGCCCACGGGCGGTTCGCGAGCTCAAATTTTAAGGGGGCTCGAAAACCCCCGGGCTCTGTACGTGCATTACGGGAAAAAGCTTATTTTCCTCATCTTTTTTCTCCTCGCTCTCCTTCGGAGAGGACAAATTCTGTGCAGATGCTTGTGCGACGACTGGCGAGGCTTTCAGAATGCACGCAGGCAGATTATCCCTGCGTCTCTCTTTCAAGACTGTTCTCTGTTGAATCTTCAAGGGTTCTTCTCCACGTTTCTCTCTCTCTCTCTCTCTCTCTCTCTCTCTCTCTCTCTCTCTCTCTCTCTCTCTCTCTTTCACTTTATCTTTATATCTTTCTTTTCTTTGTCTCTTCGCAACTGCACCACGAGTTTTTCTCTGTCTCTCTATTTTCTCGACCACACGACGAGCTTTTTTTATTTCTTATTCTCTTTCTCCTCGTCCTTTCTTCTTGTTTGGCTCGGAGCATGTGTTTCTGACTCGCACACACGTACACGACACGTGTTTCGTCGTCGACTCGTGGAATCTCGAAGCCGGAGAGAACGAAGCGAGCGAACACGACGCGACGTTCTTGTTGATCTATCGCTTTCTCTCTCCCTCTCTCTCTCTCTCTCCTCGTTCTCTGTGCGCGAGAGTTTTCGATCTATTTTGTTCGGAAGTCACGACCTCTGGGGTACGACGAACCGGCTCGTCCGCGGGGAAGCTTCTTCTCAAACACGATAGCAATAAAAACAATAATAACGCCTCGTTGAGATAAAAATTTTGCGACTTTACGATAAATGCGTAGATTCGTTGACTTATCGCTGGAGACCGTGCCGGAAGGAATGATTGCAATTATAACATGCAAAAAATGAAACGACGAGAGATAACGAAGAGAAAGCAGGCGGGAATTGGAGCTCCCGGTTCGTCCATGTGTCAAATAATTCCACGGCTTCGTACGGAGGCTGGAGCCCAAGAATATATTTCATCATCGGGATTCGTCCAAAATGCAATCAGACTGATGGCACTTGGAGTCACCAAACGGTTCATTTGCATACATCTCCCTGTCTCTTTATCGTTTTTTTATTATCATTAAAATTGTGATTATTATACGATTTATATTATGCGTTGGTAAGAGCTCCGCGCGCGTTTCCTATACCGCGATTATTTCCTTTTTATCTCTTTATTCTTACTTCCGTAGCGTGCCAGAGGTGAATTTTATCTCCTTGAAATTCTTACTACATTAGCCCCTTCGGCACACCTTTTAATAAGCGAGAAAAGATGGGAAACTGTGACTTTCGTTTCTCTGAAAAACTTAAAATGTACTTTTCGCGGAGAGCGAACGATAAAGAACTTCAATTTCTGCGCGGGCGCGCCTCTCTCTGTGTGAGAAATTTAAATTCAACGGTACATGAACGCCATTTTAATAAATTTCGACCACTGACTTTTAATCGGAATATATATTAAAACTTTGCTGCCAACTCTGCGCACGCTTCGCGTATGCTAATTTTATGATTTATTTTTATCATTTTTATTTTTTATTCAGATCAGTTTTCCCTTATCGCAATTAACCGAGAACCGTTTATGCATCTTTCGCCACAATTTCGCCGCTTTTTAACCAATTTTTCTCCGACAAGGTCACTATCGGAAAGTCCACAACGAGCGCATCGAGTTCGTAACTCCCGGTCAACAATCCTTTTTCGTTTCGTTCGTTCTTTCTCTTTCTCTGTCGTAGCGGTTTCCTCTCGTAGCTGTTTGTTATAAATTTAGACGAGTGCGATTGTTATGTCTCGTTTAAACGAAAGCGTAATCGCTCTCCGGAGATCCACAAGGGGAAGAAATACGTGCTTGACCAACAGCAAACTTCTCCATTCGTTTCGTCTCACATTCGCTTTTTTCTCTCCCCCCCCTCCATTCCCTTGAGTTCCTTTACGGATTTAAATTGTGAATATTTCATACTCCGAGTATGTAATGAAATAAAATTCAACGATAACAACAAATAGCTCGACATTTACTTTCCGAAAGGAAATCTCAAAAACAGAGTTTTTTTTAATGGTTTTTACGGTTTTCAAATGCACTCGATTTCCAACTGACAACGATGACGAGAAAATACTCGTTGCGGTTACATTTCGAGGGTATTTAAGGAGGGTGGATGACGAAATCAAAATAATCAGAATTTCATATAAAATTTGGTGATAGCATTCTTTGGCATCAAGTATACAAATACAATTTTTTTCAAATTTTTTTACCACATGGTTATCGAACAATTGAGCGTTAAATCGAAGTTCTTATGCACGAGATGTATAACTGTATGTGTGCAAACTCTATTCTTATAGACGTGAACTTTAGTGTTCAATTACTCGAGGGCTATGTGGTAAAAAAATCTAAAAAAAAATGTATGTCTTCTTATATATTTTTAAAGAATACATTTAGATCAAATTTGATTAAATTCTTATAATTTTGAAATTATTTATATTTGTCGTCGCGATCCACTTTCCTTAATGCCGTGATTTTTCAAAAATTCATTATTCGCATATGAATTTTTAACGTATTTCCATGTGGATATTTCTTCTCGACGCGTAGATAAGCACCAAATTAGTGGTTCAGATTTTTCTCTGTATTCCCTTTAATCAGACGGCAATATAAATATACAATAAAAAATAGACGCGTTTTCAGTGGAGCTGAGAGTAAGAGAGCGAGAGAAAGAGCTCGAGGGAAATTTGTAAAATTGCTCTCTCGCCTTTGCCTTGTCAACCCCTTCGGTCTCTCGGATCCAGTGTTGGAAGAGTAATATTCCTCGTCCCATTGTTCACTGACCCGAATTCAAAATTCGCTACCCGAGCGAGAGCGACAGAGAAAGGAATAGAACGCCGGGACGTAAAAAAGAAAATAAAGCGCGAATCGAAAGCGCATTATCGGGGACAAAAAATGCTTTTGAATTTTTTTATTTTTTTTTATTTTTTTTTTTTTATCCTCGGTTCGAAGCATTTTTTTCGATTTATCTATAAATTTCTCTACGCCTCGAAATAATTGTTGAATCGAGAACTCGGTGCTACAATTCGATTGCTAAATTTCTGCTGGATTTACATTCGTTTATATTTTATCGTTTATAGGGTTCGAGAAAATTTTGAACAATCAAGTTCCCGCGGCGTATATTCTTCGACTTTCCGTAATTTACGAGTTATCGATTTTGTGGGTCGAAGCTCACAGAGTTGTACTCGATTGCCCAACAGTCTGTACCAATTTTGAATTTTCCATTAAAAGTATTTTCTGTCTCTCATTTTCATGGCAATTTCAGAGCAAACAAGTTTCCGTTGCCCTTTTCGCTGCAGTGTATTTTTTAAAAGTGAAAATTTGATAATAAAGAACTCGCTTTTCAGAAAAAAAAAAAAAACGTACCAACGAGTCCGGGAACCCAAAACGAACGATTTTTCGAATGATTTCCCTTCTATTGGAACGACACCGATGTCCGTGAATGTCAAACAAAGGATTGTTTCATTCGAAAATAGATAAATAGGGGTTTGTTGTTATAAAACAGAACTAAAGTTAACACGCGATCCCAGAGCCCCCTGCAGCGTCCAGACTCCAAGAGGATCTCGCGCGCGCGCGCGCGCGCGCGTCCCAGGATTAAAGTCTGTCAACGTTCGCTCTTCCCCGTGGCATTTATCAAATACTTCAACAAACTCTGTGACACGAAAAATGAGCGAGACACAAAAGTTTGAACTTCGACTCTACAGTGCATCGATTTGAAAGTAAATAAGTCCATATAAATCAGACAATTTTTTTAAGCTTCGTACACTGCTTTGATGCGAGAGTTTTTTGTTTTTCGCCGAGATTGGCAGAGGTGAGGGGGGGGGGGGGGGGCGGGTCTCGTTCGGAAAATCAATGAAATCGCGGTACGTAGACTCTCTCGCGGTGTCTTTCGCGTTTACCGCGTTGGAAGCTGCGTTTCCTCACTTCTTATCGAAGCAAAAATCCTCAAACATGTTTTGTGAAATTTAAAACGTATTTGAAGATTCATTCTATTGACGATATATAATAAGCGATAAAAATGCAAAGAAAACGAAAAAAAAAGAGCTTAAATTCCGTTGGGGAAAAGGTAGTTTTTTAATTTTGAAGAAAATTTAATTTTAAGAAAAAGTATCTTGCCATAATATCAAGTTTAGCGAGGGGAGAAACTGAAATTTTCGGGCTTCCGAGAAATTGAGTTTCGTTACAATCGTAGAGTAACCGCATACAACAACAGTGGAATAGAAATGATTATTTTGACTTTTTAACTTACTTGCGCGGCAGTGTTCAACCGTCCTCCGTGAGTCGAGTCGTTCGCAGACTGATCTCTTCTCTTTTCCTCCGAGATCGTGCTATCTCGCGCGCGTTTATTTCCCTCTGGTCAAAGGACTCGAGGTATTTTTGTGTTTAATGCAGGACAGAAACAAAACAGTTCGAAGCGCGATAGAGAAAATTTTGGAATAATTTTCGATTTTAGGGACGTATTTACGTTGACAGAGAGATTGAGACGAGTTTTCAAAGGGATGATCAACGAACCGAGTTTGAAGCGAGAGGAACGAGTTTATACGATAGACTGTGGCGATACGACGAGCCTTCGTCGAATCCTCTCGGTACAACTTTCGTAACGCGACTGCGCTCAGCGCTCAGTGCGCTCCCTTTCTGGAGGAATGCTTCACTCCACTGTATCCCCAAAACATGCCTATGTATATGTGTGTGTGTGTGTGTGTGTGGGCTGTGTATAGAGTCGGGAGACTAGTTGAGCATGCGAGCCTAGCGGCGAAAATTCAAGCATACAAAATGGCCGCTCAAAAGGTATTTTTCGAAGGACTGTGGAAAACGTATAAACATAAATATTTATCAAATCGGGAACACTATTCTAACCTGTGAAGCTTGGATACTTCGAATTAAACCGTTTTCATAAAATATTTAACAAATCAAAAATCTGTTTTCATCTACTTCTAATAAAATAAGATAATTGCTCAATTGAATTGTACAAAAATACTCGGAGAGTCTCGGGACAAGTACATTGACAGCTCTGTTTGCTGCTGGCTCTGGAGCGGCTCGAGCCTCGCCGATCATAATAAGTATATGAAATGATTCGCAGTGGTGTAGATAAATTTTAGAACGATTATTGCGAAACCTGGAAATTGATCGAGCTAAAATTTGAACCGGAGTTTAATCACGCGACGGAGCCTAAAATCGGGACGATTTCGTGCGTAATAATTGTAAAGAAAAAACTTTGTACAAGCGAAATTCGATAAAAATTATATATCGTGGGAAAAGTGGAAATAAAGAATCGTTGAGTGCGTTACGTGTGGACCACAAATGATCTAAATTTAATAAGAAAAATCATTTTTAACTGGCGCGATACTGTCAAATAAAACACGCCGATATTGTTAAATGAATGAAGATGAATATTTCTGACTCGTTACCAGCACCTAGTGCATAAAAAAATTTTTTGATTCTGTAGGACATTACGAGAATGGCAGCTGTGTTTTCTACTTTTTCGCATCGCAGCAATAGTCTTGAAAAATTGATAACAAAAGAGTTGCTCATTTACATGAAAAGAATCGAAAATTTCTTCGATTGCGATGAAATGGATTATACATTTTTTTAATTTATGGAGACCAATGGATCGAGAAATATTTCGACTGCTCCTTTTCGGTGGTGCGAATATTACTACATTGCTTTTTCGATCAATTTCAAGCTAAAAACTTTGAAATTTCTGCAAACCCGTAGTTATTTCAACTTTTTTTTTATCTCCGCCGTCTCATATACAGTACGATTTGAATTTAAGGAGGTTCGGTCGCGTAGGGCTTCTATGGGCGCATGAGCGAGGCCCTCTCATTTTTTAAATCCGCCTATTACCAATACTACAACGGATTATAAATTTTTTATTGGTAATTTAATACATAACTGATGAGTCACGCATCGATTAACAAAAGCTAAAAAAAATTGGTACAATTTGACAGTATACGATGGTGCGCACAAGAATATGAAACGTCGCAATTCTCCATTTCACTATGTGTTCGTTTATTTCCTTGTCGCATTCATAACCCCGAGTCCCTCGAGTTGACAGCACTTCACTGTTCCCGTTCTCGTTCTCTCAACCCCCCGTTCTCGCTCCTTTGCCCCAGAGACCTCTAGCGACAGCCACCGGAAGCTTTCCGGTAAGCAACACTCGCCAAAATCGAACGTTTGTTGTCCCGTTTTGGGTGTGTAGTTGATTCCCTTGCGTCGTGAACTTGGCGAACGATAATGAATTCGTTGAGGGACATTTTTTAAATCAATTAAAATGTTATGGTTATTTTTATTCGTTCATTTTGTTTTCATCGTCGATAAAAGAACATTTTCATTGCACGAAATACGGTGGCCGCGTACGAAATAAAAAAACTAGCGATACAGCTTCAAAGGGGAAGATACAGGTCTTTGCTGTAACGACGAGAAACAAAGAATCAGTGAAACACGAACTATCTGAATGTACGTTACATCGGAATTGACACGATAAACACCTTGCAAGTATAAAATTTGAGTATCCGACAGGCCTAGAATTACTCCCCACAAAATATATGAAAAACTTATTTGCCCATGTACCCCTGAGCTGCACACAAAAAGGGCATTTGTTATGGGGTACTAAAAGTTAAACCCGAGAATCAAAGTACAAATGTGTTTTTGTTTCTAATTATTTATTTTTAATATTTAATCGTAATCGTAAGCTGATACAAAACAAAATATATGTGAAATATTTGAAAAATGCGGTAGAACTTTATAGTGTAAACTGTGCCATAAAAATTGGCTATTTGTAATAGGCCAAACGCCTCAATGCAAATAAACTCATTACACTATATTCCACCGAGTTAGAATGCTCTGAAAATTGTACTCATTGTTTTAAAATTTTACCGGTACCGACTCTATCGGTAGAAAACCGCACTGAAATTGTTATTTCTTCTATATCTAAGTAAGTCTCTGCCACCATAGAGTAACAAATGACTTTTACCTTCGATGCGATTTTTTTTTGGATTTGAACGTTTCTCAGAACAATTTCATATTGTGAAAAATTATGTATTATATACTAATAAAATACTTATCCTCCGATTAATGCCATAAATTGTAGTGCTGCACATAACTCAGATGGTAACTTTTTTGATTCACTGGAACTTTCTCAAGTTCCGGGTGCTTCCCGTAAGAATGAATTTCTCACGTCCTATTTGAATTTTTTTTTTCCTTTACAATATAATTACAGATTTGTATTTTTTTTAATATAATATTTTTTCATGATTTGTGAAAGCTTTTCTTAATTGTTTTGTTGAAATTATTTACAGTTGGTTTCGTAATTTTTTTTCCATACCATTATGTTTTGAATTTTTTTCACTCGTCATCCGATGTACTCGTCACTTTTGCATTTATTTGACCACGTTTTGTTCCTTTGAACCAAACGTTTTTCACGCATTACCATGATTTAACAGATTCATTTTTTTATTCATTGCGTTTGAAATGGTTTTTTTTTATAACCTTTAGTAATGAATTGCTCATTTGAAGCAAGTTTCGAGAGAACAGATCGAACAACTTCTTATAAATCATCGTGCATTCGTGTTTTGAACTACATGAGTGTCACATAGGGTTTCACTGAGACTACTGTCCAGGTGACATCAAACATAATTTCTTCTATACTCGATTCTGCAATAATAGAATAAAAGAAGGGCAAATTAAAATGATCTGATTCAAAATAGTGACCTTGAAATGAGTCGTTAAGGTAGTTAACGGACGTTTCTATCGACGATTTCACGGTGAATCTTGCCTTGAAAAAACGTAACTTCTGTTTGGGCTAACAAATGTGCTCGTCTCAACTTTAGTAACCGTTTTTGTTGTTGTTCCTTCACGTTTTTCTATTTTGGACGTTCGTTCGATGTTCAGAGCTCTGTATAGCACCTTCGATGTGACCGATTCTCTCGTGACAAACGTGTCATTGGAATCTGAAAAAATGTAGAATAGAGAGAAAATAGAGGCGAGAATCCGTCGGTTTTTCGGCAGGCGTTGAGTGGAACGCACGAATCGAGTAAACTGTGGTTTTTATCAGATCTCTTCCTTCCTCGCGTTCGAGACCGATCGGACGATTTCCCTCGGACTTGTTAAAAGTATTTGATTAATTGAACAATATTTTTCTCTATTTAAGTTCAGTTAAAAGCTCGAAGTTCCGTGACAACGCGTACTTCTTTTATAAGCAATTACCTTACGAAATCGATGACGAAAATCTACGGAGTCGATCGGCGTAGGAAAAAAAAATGTTGCTCAGTGAACTACTACGTTTTTCAATATTTTATTTCATCGAGACGATTTTACATTTCTGTGGTATTTTATTGAATCACAGATTTTATTCAACATATGTTTCGGGCTTTGCATTATCTACGACGTCCTCTTTATTTGCGGGCATTTCCGCCTCTCTTTTCTTTCGATCATCTTTCTTAGTCAGCTGCCACACCCCCACTCCGATCCCTGCGGCCAGGACGATGACCAAGATTACCAAAATGATGATGCCTGAAACGTCATTTGAAAAATTACAATCGGAACATTGTTTTATTTCAATAAACGAGTGTTACAAAGGTGAAAAAAAAAGTAGAGAGATAAGGGTAAAAACTCAAAGAAAAGGGGCGTGTGCCAACAAGACCCCTCGGCCTTGAATAACATTATTTTCGTGGGTGGGGATAAAATGTTGGAATTACTAAAATTTCGAACAGCTAAAATCTCGAGTTTATATACTTGGAATGATAATATGGAGACTAATCAATTCGAGTAGAGCTTTGAATGTCGAGAATAAATAAAGTAGAAACTTGAAGGTTCGAAGTACGTTGCAGCGTCGAAAATGGAATGTAAAAGTTTTCCGAAAACCCAACCTATCACTCTTTCGATTCATAAAATCTCTAGAATCAGCAATACTGTGAATATTCACATGTTCGAAAATATAATAATGAAAGAGCAACTATTACTGAGGTTGAAATACTGAAACACCAAAAAGTCGAACGGTCAAAATAGGAAAACGTTAAAAAGTCGAAAAAACACATGCGCCTCGCTCACTCACTTACTCAGAACGGTGACCTCGAAAAATTCACTTTCGATTTTGGGCTTTTCTATATTCTGGTCTCTTTATAAAACAACTCTCCATTTTATATTCGAAAATATGAACTTTTGACATTGGTATGGTCCGTTAAAATTGCATTCAAAACGAAAACTATCGGAATATATATTTTCGAGTAAATACGTATTCAAAGAAGGAGCATTCGGTTAAACTCGTAATCTGCTAAATAGTCGATTGGAGATAAGAATTTAAAATCACTTATTTTTCTCCATCTGATATCACAACTTTGAAAATTTCGAAATATCGATCGTTCTACAATCTGGCCATTTGACATATTAAACCACCTGAAGGCGATTAGAAGGGTTAAAAACAAGAAATAAGGGGTCAGATTGTGGGCTAAAAGGTGAAAAAGGCTTGGAGTTATAAAATTTTAAATAAAATACGATACTCACCCTTCGTAGTCATAGGTATGCCCAAAAACTTCCGAACTTCCTTCTGCGATTCAGTTATTGGCTTCTTCGGGTCAACCTTCCTTGATGGATCATTGGTGATTGCCATCTTTCCAAAACGTATGAGGAAAATTAGAAGGAACTTTAAAAATTTAAGCAATCAGCTCTTTTTATGAAGTTTCAATACGGGAGATGTTTCCGCACGCGAAACGAGATCACTAGTGGCGACGATACGGTATTATCGTCGTCTTGTATACTTTGCCGAGCCAAAATATGACTAGTCGAAACGTGACATTTTGGAAATGGTTCCCGATTATACGTCTTTAAGCTTAAAAACCTTGGGAAGACTTCGCCGAACAATGTTTATCGGCATTGTTCCCCTCGACGATAATCCACATTTGAATAGGAAAAAAGATATGAGAAACTGGTGACTTGGTTTTTCAACGGAAATTATTTTTTCAATTATTATGGAAATCCTATTGTTTCAAATCGATTAGGATATTTTTAGAAATTGACCTTGATTTCTGGCACCCTCGTCGATTCAGATGCGTGTAACTCGGCGTGTTCCACAATGCAGAGAAAAAATATAAACGATGAAATAATTCATATTTTCGTGGTTAAATCTTCGATGATAATTGATAGTTTAAAGGGCAGAAATAAGCGGATTGTCTCGTGGAGTATTCCTATAAAAAAAAGCATTTCTTACAGCAATGCCATTTCTCGAAATAATCACATCCTACGATCGTTTTCTTCATTTTTGAAATACAGAGACTGACCAACCGGCTGAACATGGTGGAAAAATGACCTTTGGATGAAAAAATCGCTCGGTGTGCCAATTTTTGAAAAGGCCGACTTTCGGATGTCATCGCGATGCTGCCTTTCACACTTTTCCAGAAAATCCGCGGTAAACTGTTCAGTTTTCGTCCGATAAGAACGAAACTAGGCTCGTTCGAAAGCTGATGAAATTTGCTGAACAAAAAAACTGTCTTGTTGTTCCCAAATCGGTCATGGTGCGCCCGAGATCGGGTTTAAACCAAGTCTTGCTTTCCAATATTGCGCGTGGTTCTATGTCATTTAATTGGATCATTAATTAGGTACGAAGTACCTAGAAATCATTTGCTAAGGTTCATTTTGATGTGAAACAAAAGTTCCGAATGTAGAGAAAATAAACAATTGAAATCAAATTAAAAAGTTTGTTTTTTTCAATCGAAAAAAAAGTCTAGAATTATCGAGATTCAGAAATCAACATAAGCAGAAATCATGCGGCAATTAATTATTTTATCGTGCACAAAATATATGACTAGTCGACACGTGGCACCTTGGAAATGGTTCCCGAACATTCGTCTTCAAGCTTTATTGTTAGCCTTGGGAAGAGTTCGCGGAACAGTGTTTATCAGCATTGTTCTTCCCGACGATTATCCACATTCGAATAGAAAACAATATGAGCAACTGGTGACTTGGTTGTTTAACGGGAATTGTTTTCTTCAACTGTGATAAAAGTCTTTTTATGTTTGAAATCGACCTCGATTCCGGGCACGTTCGTCGATTCGGATGCAGGCAACTCGGAGTCCACGAGAACGGAAAGGAAAAATACAAACGATGAAAAAATAATCCATAATTTTATGATAAATTCGTCGGTGCATCGATAGTATAGAGGAAAGAAAAGGGCGCCTGGGCTCGTGGAGTATTCCCGTAAAAAAACAGGCCTTTTTTGCAAAACGAACCGTCGACGAAAAAAGGTGGCGCGTCGTTTTTAACATTTTTAAATAAGTCGTAATGATAACTGTAATTATTAGCGAATATGAGGATGACGTGTCCTGTGTCGACTTATATTGATAATTTTAGCACGGTATCGCTGTCCATTAATTCCCGTAATTTTAAGGGACTCCTTATCAGATGCGATCATAATTTTAGAATATTTACACATTAGAATGTAATTATTTGTTAAATTTTTTCAACCTCGGCTCGGACAAAATATGCGGGTCCACAGAAAAAGTTTTTTTCTCATAAATTCATGTGATAACCGAATGGGAAACTTCTAGAAAGATGACTCAATTTTTCTCGATCTGAAAAAACGTTTTTAAAACCATCGAAACATTATCATTATTTTATTTCGTTTACGTTCTTTTTCGCGTGGAATACGATTTTCGACAAATTTTTATTTACCGTCATAATTTGTTTAAGCAAATTGTTAAAAACGATCAATTTTGTAAAAATATCATCACATTCGTCAATAACGATGCAAGAAACCTTTGTTGTCATTTATAAGTCACATATCGTCGATAAAAAAACATTTTCTTTCCACAAAATTAGAAGCTCTAAAAATTATACATATTTTTTCAAAATTTTACCGTTACCGTTACCGTAGCGACTTAATCGTTAGAAAACAGCAAGACGACAATTCCGAAATGTTGAGTTAAAGCAAAACGGATCCTGAAATTGTTGTTTTTTCTATTTGATACTGCAAAAAATAGAAAAAATAAAGGGTATAGCAAAATGAGTGACCTTGGAACTAGCGTTAAGGTAGTTAATGAATGCCTCGATCGTTGTTTTCACGGTGAATTTTCCCTTGAAAAAGAGTACATGCGAAACGTATCTCTGTGACGTTAGAGGATTATTCCAACCCCATCAGGCCTCGATTCTTCATTCGCACAGTATTTGAATAAATAAATTGAAACTAACATCTTCAACGGAAAATGAATTCCGTTTATAAAATTCCTCGCTCAAGGCTTTACAATACGAAAATCTGGTGAAAATAACTGGACTAATAATAAGTCGAAGAAATTTTCGACAATGGGTTTCTATGTGCTATATTTTGGGGGTTAAGGAAGTTGGGGCCGTACAGTCATTTTTTTACCCAAAAGTTATGAGCTGTACCTTTTAAAAGTTAGTCCAGTTTACAGTTTGGCAATGTTGCATAGACTTTAAAGAAAAGTTGGGGGAAAAAAAAGAGGAAAAACTGGTGAAAGCTCAGTCGAAAACACGGACGGCGACGATCCTAGCCTCAAAAAACTGCACGGAAAACAGATTATTAAATATAATCTCAACAAATCTCCTAATAAATCTGAAAAAATTGACATTATTTGGCAAGCCTTGCTCATGTTGCCCAAAAAGCTTCATATTTTTAGCATCATTTTTAACAGAGATATCACCGAATGTGTCTTGACTTCCATAAAGTTACATGTTATTTGGCCCAAATTGTTATTGATTTTTCTCAGCAATGACGCTCCTAAACTGTCTAAAAATTTAACTGATTTTTTTTACACTTCACTTTATAAGATGCAATCGGTTTAAGGAATTTCGGTACAGAACTCTAAATATTAAGGCATTGATCAAATTTCGTGATAATGTTCTTCAACATCAAGTGCGAAAACACAAATTTTTTCAAAATTTTCTTCTACTTAGTTATCGAGTAATAACGCATTACAGCAGATTTTTTGTGCCCGGAATGTATACCTATACATATGAAAACGCTATGCTTATGCACGTGAGCTTTAGTGATCAATTACTCGATATCTGTGTAGAAGAAAAATCTTAAAAAATTTGTATTGTCAAATTTGGCATTAAAGAATATGTTCACCAAATATTATGAAATTCTGAACTTTTTGAAATTTTTTATGTTTTAGCATGGTATAGCATGGCACCATTGTATCGTCTGTACCGAAACTCCTTAAAAACGATGACATAATTTTCATTCTAATGCCTCAACTTCCTCAAAGCTTTTGAAAATTTCTTTTATTTTGAGGCTTTTTGTGAAATCGGTATTTATTTTTGATCATTCCTAACCACTGTTTGGGAGAACGAATGTACTTGTCACAATTTTTATTACAGAATTATTGTCGTTTTTTCACCTTTTTCTTTTTTGGGCCAAGGATCGTTAACCACAATATGAACGGAATCATTAAGTTCGTTCAGCATTCATATGGCCCAATTCTCTCGTGACAGACACGTCATTAGAATCTCAAAAACCTAGAATAGAGTGAACCGTAGAGGCGAGAATTCAACGGGTTTTCGGTAAGCGTTGAGTGGAACGCACGAATCGAGTAAACAGTGATTATTATCAGAGATATTTTCCTTCCTCGCGTTCGAGGCCGATCGGACGATTTCTCTCAGATTCGTTAATAATTTCCCGTCGATCTTCCAATCAAATGGAGATTAGAAAAAGTATTTGATTTTTTGAACAATTTTTCGCTCGATTTAATCCCCTATTTAAGTTCAGTCCAAAGCTCGAAGTTTAGTGACAACGCGTACTTCTTTTATAAGCAATTACCTTACGAAATCGATGACAAAGAAATACGGACTTGATCGGCGTAGGAGAAAAAAAAAGTTGCTCAGTGAACTACTACATTTTTCAATATTTTATTTCATCGAGACGATTTTACATTTCTGTAGTATTTTATTGAATCGCAGATTTTATTCAACACGTGTTTCATGTTTTTCATCATCTACGATGTCCTCTTTATCTGTTGCCATAGGCATTTCTTTCTCTTCCGTCTCTCTCTTTCTTCGGCGGCGTTTGCATCCACAACACGCCACCACCATTACCAATATCGATAGGAAGAAGAGTCCGATTATACACGCCCATACTATGAAAATTGTCTCTGCAAAATTATTTTGAAAATTACAATCGAAACATCGTTTTATTCTCATAAATGTTACGGGTGTCACAAAAGTGAGAAAAAGGAGAGAGGTAAGCAAGAAAATCAAAACGGAATATGTAAGAAAATTGGAGAAATGCACGAGGAGGAGGAGAAGGAAGGAAATAATATGATAAATAATTTTATATCAGAGACGCGGCAGCGTCTTGACGCCAAGTATTAAAAAGAAAAATTTTCTAGGCGCAGAGTGACTCAAGACGGGCCTTCCTATGATAAAGAAAGTATTGCTGTGACATTGAGAAAAGTGTTAAAACGCAGTTATCTAAATTAGGGGATGCAATATCACGATTATTGTACAGTGTATATTAAGGTTTCCGCAGGAGTTATTGTGAAGGGTAATTTAAACTCACTGAGCCCTGACGATGCCGCCTGCATCGCTTCCGGGTTTTGCATCAGCATCGCCGCCGCCGCCGCAGCAGCCATATTTTAAAGCAATATGCAATGGAAATTAGAAAAAACTTTCAATTTAGGCTGTGCGGTCCGGTATAATAGGAAAGATTTTTCTGAGTGCACAACCAGTTCACTATTACGATGCTGTCGTCGTCGTCGTCTTGAATATTTAACCGTGTCAAAATATGACTAATCGAAACGTGCCACCTTGGAAATAGTTCCGGAACATTCGTCTTCGAGCTTTATTGTTAGCCTTTATTGTTAGAAATCAAAATAACCAGAAATCACGCGGCAATTCTTGAGAAAGGGTCACACGATATGTTGAAGGATTGTTAAAACTGCAAATGATTTATAAAAGAAATGACTTCGATGTTGGTATCGACGTCTTGGATATTTTACCGTGCACAAAATATATGAGTACGAGAAACGTGGCACCTTGGAAATAGTTCCCGAACATTCGTCTTCAAGCTTTATTGTTAGCCTTGGAAAGAGTTCGCGGAACAATGTTTATCAGCATTGTTCTTCCCGACGATTATCCACATTCGAATAGAAAACAATATGAGCAACTGGTGACTTGGTTGTTTAACGGGAATTGTTTTCTTCAACTGTGATAAAAGTCTTTTTATGTTTGAAATCGACCTCGATTTCGGGCACGTTCGTCGATTCGGATACAGGCAACTCGGAGTCCACGAGAGCGAAAAGGAAAAAGTACAAACGATGAAAA
Source organism: Venturia canescens (assembly GCF_019457755.1). Classification (NCBI taxonomy): domain Eukaryota; kingdom Metazoa; phylum Arthropoda; class Insecta; order Hymenoptera; family Ichneumonidae; genus Venturia; species Venturia canescens. Next base: position 11,406,375 of record NC_057430.1, read on the forward strand.
AATAATCCATAATTTTATGATAAATTCGTCGGTGTATCGACAGTATAGAGAAAAGAGAAGAGTACCTGGTCTCGTGGAGTATTTCCATTAAATAACAGACATATTTTTGTAACAATAACTTTTCTCGCACTGACCACCCCTTAACCCTCTGAAGCTCGGTCCCAACCTGCGTTACGATCTCGATTATTTTTCATTTTTCTATTTTATTTACATTTTATATATTTTGGAAATACCTATACTTTCTATGATAATAACTATTTCACGGCTCACGTTAAGGAGGGTGGCTACCGACGATACAATGTTGCCATGCTAAACCATGTTAAATACATTAAAAATTTCAAAATGATAAGAATTTAATAAAATTTGGTGAACATATTCTTTAGGGCCAAATTTGACAATACAAATTTTTTAAGATTTTTCTTCTGTACAGTTATCGAGTAATTGATCACTAAAGTTCAAGTGTATAAGCATAGCGTTTCCATATATATAGGTATACATTCCGGGCATAAGAAATCTGCTTTAATCCGTAATTACTCGATAACTAAGCAGAAGAAAATTTTGAAAAAAATTGTGTCTTCGCACTTGATGTTGAAGAACATTATCACCAAATTTGATCAATTTCTTATCAATTTGACGAACGTAGCCACCCTCCTTAAGCCGATAGGCCAATTTATTGATTTGAAAGAAATTCAATTATTTAAAAAAAATATTTTTTCTTCAATTTTTAGTTTTTGAAGCATGTTCTCAGCCGAATTACGAAATTTTTCAGATTTCCAGTGGAAAAAAACGTTCTAAATTTTCGGGAGGGTGTCTCGCTTTGCTCTACTCTCCTTTAAACATTGTTTTGAATTTTACCGTTAGCGTTAGCCCACCGAGTGCATCGTTAGAAAACAGTACGACGAAAGTTCCGAAATGTGTTGAGTTAAAGCAAAACGGACCCGGAATTTGTTATTTGTTCTACTTGATCCTGAAAAAATCTAAAAAAAGAGGGGTTTTAGTAAAACTAAAATTGCGTGATTGAAATCAGTGACCTTGAAATTAGTCGTCAAGGCAGCTAACGAATGTTTCGATCGATGTTTCCACGGTGAATCTCCCCCTTGGAAAAGAGTACATGCGAAACGTATCTTTTGTGAGGTTAAAAAATCAGTGCAGCTAAAGTTTCAAACTGAAATGAAATTCCACGAATAAAACAGCTACGAGTACGTTTAACCGAAAAAACCACGCCGAACAATACTTGAAAAATTGCGATGCGTATGCGAAAAAATCTACGGACGTAGAACGAGTAATTTTTCTAAGGTTTCAGCAGATGTGCCACCTTCGTCGCTCGAGGACTCAACGATAAAACCTGCGGATCTTTTACGATTCCGCACCCATTTCGAAGATGCGCAAAACAACTGTTTTACAGAACTGTTCTGTAGCAGAACAGTTGTATTGAGAATGAGTCGAAAGATTTTTCGATTGTGGATTTTGATGTATATTTAAGGGTTGATGCTTTTGGAATATTATTCCCATTAGAAATTGGGGACGCTGTCGTTGACCTGTCGTGACAAACTTGTCATTAGAATCGCAAAGTATCATGAAATTAAAAGAAGGCCAAGAGTTTATAAGTTAACAAGACGCACTCGATTTGTGAGAATTTTGGTGAGCGTTGAGCAGGATGCACGAGTCAGATGAATGGTAATCGTTGTCAGATCTCTCTCCTTCTCACTCTCAATTTTCAATGATTGACCGTCGATCGTTCTTTAAAATGACCATTATAAAAGATTCTTTTGAACTTTTTTTTCATTGATTCAATCCATTATACACGTCCAGTTTGAGGCAGAAAATTGTAACGATAACGCGTACACCTCTCATGAGTCATTATCTCATTAAATCGATGACAAAAAATATATGAAATACGTGTGCTTAAAAAAGAAAAAAATTTATTGATCGGTTAACTATATTTTTCAATATTTCATTTTATTTACGACTATTGTACATTCAAGTGTCTCTCAATCCTTTGTTAATTTTTTGTCTTTGGAGTCCTTAGAATCTTTTGAGTCCTTAGAATCTTTTGAGTCCTTAGAATCTTTTGAGTCCTTAGAATCTTTTGAGTCCTTAGAATCTTTTGAGTCCTTAGAATCTTTTGAGTCCTTAGAATCTTTTGAGTCCTTAGAATCCTTTTTCGGCGCTAACTTGATTGCTACCACTATTATTCCCACCGCGAAGATGATCGCGATGATCACGGCGACTATGAGGACTATTTTACCTGCAACATTATTTTCAAAGTCTCAATCAGAACATTGTATCAATTCCATAAACACGTTACGAGTGTCACGAAAGTGTCAAGAAAAGAGAAAAGCGTAAAAACTTGAAAGGGGAATAGCCAGCAAGAGCCTTCGGCCACGATTATCATCATTTTCGTTCTCCGTCGTTCGTTTATGAGCACCTGCGAAATAAAAAAAAAAAAAAAAAAAAAAAAAAAAACCGACAGTTTGATGAAGCTCGGTTGAAGATTCTTCGTGACTGATGCCGTATCATGTTTATTGGAATCTAGGAAAAATGTCATTAAATAACTTTGGCATAAGGGATTTGCAGAGCTTAAACTTGTTTCCGGATTATCGAAAGCTTACATTAAAAAATTTGACATTAATATATATGCTTTGAGACAGTATTTTTGAGAAAATTTCATCAGCTTTCGAACGAGCTTAGTCTCGTTCCTATCGGGCTGTATTTTAAACATGAAAAGAGGACGCTTGCAGCGTATGGGTATTGAGAGAAAAGGAATTATTGGAAGAAATCTCTTTTTTATTAAGGAATATACTCCACGGTGCGAAGAATTCAAAAACCTGGTGGCGAGCGATCTCAAGGAGGAAGTCGAGAAGATTATTGAGCAGGGGACAGGGCTCAGAAAGGAGGTATGGACGAAGATATTTAAGGAGGGTGGCTAGGGACGATACAATGTTGCCATGCTAAACCATGTTAAATACATTAAAAATTTCAAAATGATAAGAATTTAATAAAATTTGGTGAACATATTCTTTAGTGCCAAATTTGACAATACAAATTTTTAAAGATTTTTCTTCTACACAGTTATCGAGTAATTGATCACTAAAGTTCACGTGTATAAGCATAGCGTTTCCATATATATATGTATACATTCCGGGCATAAGAAATCTGCTTTAATGCGTAATTACTCGATAACTAAGTAGAAGAAAATTTTGAAAAAATTTGTGTTTTCGCACTTGATGTTGAAGAACATTATCATCAAATTTCATCAATTTCTTAATATTTAGACTTCTGTACCGAAACTCCTTGAGGGACCGATAAAAACTTTACTTTGAGAGTATTGTGGAGAGTTCGAAAGAAAAGGCCTAGAGGAGGATTATATAAAATATTCTTAAAAGGCAAGAATGGCTTTAATTTAAATAAATATGAATATTCCACGAAACAAGCCGCCCTTCTCTGCCCTCCAAATGATCAATAAATCGAAGATTTTACCACAAAATTATGAATTATTTCATCGTTTGTATTATTTCGCTCCACCGTAAAGCACTCTAAGTTACGTGTAAGTGACGAACGTGCGAGAAATCAAGGTCGATATCTAAAAATATCCCAATTGATTTGAAACATAGTAGAATTTCCATCATAATTGAATAAAAGAATTTCCGTTGAAAAATCAAGTCACCAGTTTCTCGTATCTTTTTCTATTCAAATGTGGATTATCGTCGAGGAGAAAAATACCGATAAGCACTGTTCCGTGAAGTTTTCTCAAGGTTAAAAAGCTCAAACACGTGTAACCGGGAACAATGTTCACAAAATTTCACGTTTCGATTATCCATATTCATATTTAAGCATGGTATCGCTGTCCCCGAAAATACATGGGGCGACGATGGTGCCATATGCTTCAACATTCGGAAATTTCTTTTTCGTTGAAAATGAAATAAAAAGCATACTTCTAACTCACGGATTCAAATATATATTTGATAATATTTACACTATCGAATACGATGTAAATAATGATTCGTTCAATTTCTGCATCCTTTGCCCCGTCATATTTTCTAGATCAGTAAAAAAAAAGTTTTTTTTCCCCATTAATTCGTGCAGTAAATGAAGAGAAATCTTATGGAATAGGGACTCAATTTTTTTCAGATTTTTCATGCAAAAAAACTTTTTGAGAAGCATTACTCAATCCACCAATGATGAGAGGTATTTTGGAGTATTTTTCAAAAAAACTGAACCTTTCACGAACAGAAGTGATACTTTTTTGACTAAAAAGTTAGATAATCAAAAAATTAATCGTTTTCAATCAGGTTTGATACAAATAATATATTAGTCCTGCTAACCACAAGTATGTTCCAAGTGTCAATATTATTGTCGTGTGGTTCGTACTCTCATTTTATAGAAAAGACTTTTGCAGAAAAGATGCAGAAAAGTTTGTCGTGAGTCTATTTCGTGCATGAAAAAGAAAGAAAATAAAAATCGTCACTTCTTGAAAACTCATACGATTTCGAAGAATGAAATTAAAAAAATGATTACTTTCCGTTGTCGTTAGATTCGTATTACATATGCGATATATATTCGTGCTTACGGATTATAGGGTTCTGCACCATTCTCCCAGCGGTCTTTCCATAATTCAATTCTACAAATTTTTGAAACGGATCCATTGGAGAACCACCAAATCTCGATTAGAAACGTTAGACAGAGAATCAGTCCAGGAAATCAAATTTCTTTGGACTATCAATCTGACTGGTTAACAATTTTGGATACTGAGATAAAGAAAGAGATTTTATCGAAGGCAAAGGAACTGGACAAAGAAGGAGAGAAATGAGAGTGTCGTGACGGAAATCACGCGCTGCCATTAACACAATTAAATGAAATGATTGTCGTCGACGGCTGGTTGACATGTGCCTCTTTACATAAAGTATAGTCCACCATGACAATTTCTTTCTTCGCGGATCTCATTTCGCGGAGCAGTTTTGTACACTAACACCAAAAAGTTACGGAGACTAAACACTTCTCGTCAGTTTCATTCCCTGTGTATGATGATATTTTCTGGGAACAAAACAAATGTACATTTTTTTTCACAAAAATCGAAGCCATTTGCAGGATAAATTTAATGATTTCAGTTTGTTTAATTAGTTAAAAAGAAAAGAAAAGAAAAAAAATAATCAAATAAACTAGTTTGAGCATATTTAACGTTGTTGCCTCAATTCGATCGGATTGCGTCGAATCCCACGTACACTGTAGAGATACGATGAAATAGCGAATCCGAATTCTATTAACAGTAGCAAATTTCTTCGGCACCAATCATCAAGCTTTGAAAAGTTTCAATTTGCGAATCCAAGCTTATAAATTTCGGAGATTAATCAAAATTTTTCAACATTTTTCCGATGGCGTAACATAGATTGAACTCTGACGAATTAGGGCAAACTCGGAGTCCCCCTAATCACTAATCTTTCAAATCGTGTGAATTCGCAAATCGCGGATTTATAAAATTCGCAAACGAAACAAAATATTTCAACATTATTTGTTCGATTTGGCGTGAAACCGCTCGCACTCTCGAGCGTTAACACTCTCGAGAATTATAACAAAATGGTAAGACCTGCTCCAATGAATGTGAATGCAATGTGTGCGTGTGTTTGAGTTAGGGCAGATGACACTGTCCAGGCGGAGACCAGTCTCGGTCTGCCCCCGTAATTGCGAAGGAAATGAGATCAAGTTTGAGTGATTGCAGACAGGGCGTCGAAGAGTGAGTAAAAGCTATGCTATCACAGTCTTTGCTTCTCTCTTTGGTGATAGCGAATCATGGAGAACGCATTTTTTTTGCTGTATATAGGAAAGAAAAGAGAATAAAAAAAAAGAGAGTGATAATAAGCAATTGGAACGATCGCTCGAGGGAAAAGTGAGTTTGTTGAGCGATTCTTTTCAAAAATAAACATTTATTTCAAAAAATGAATGCTTAAGAGTTGTACGTAATCCTAAAACCTAAGAGCTCTATGATTTTTAGTCCTGAATCACCGAGTGTGATCAGGAAATTTTATTCCCGCTGCACGACACGTATTCGATTCGTTTAATGCTTGTTTTTCATTTCTTTTAAACCGCGCGCCCGATCCAATTCGTAAGACCGATAGTTTCAATGATTTTTTCTTCGGCTTCCTGTTATCTTACGTATTTTGAAAATTCTATTCGACGTATTGCCTCGTACGACGATTAGGATTATTCTCCACACACGATTCATACGTATACGTTAATTATTTGTATATTACACTTGAATTGTAGCTGTCGAAGAAAGGAAAACAAACGTTTGAACTGGTTCGAGCGCGCGTATCCCAATTCGTACGAAAAAATCCCATAGATTTTGAGAGCCGAGAACAAACGCGAGTTTTATTCCTCGCTTTCGAGACATCAACGAGCTGAAAGTATCGCAATCGACAAAATTCGCGTTTGTTTACGGGACAATAAAAATTACACATGCTCCGCACTTTTTTCAGCACGGCTTTCGTTTTTTGCGACACTCGTCACTTATTCAGTTTCAGTTAACTCGTCTTTTGTTTCTTTTTAAAACGATAGTACCGCTAAATGTTCATATCACATTCATGGTTTTCCTGATGTAAACTGGCCCTCGGTGAGACACTCGTTCATCTTTTTTCATTTCTTAGACCGCATCTTTCGCAGCTTGCATTAGTTCACCGAATGACGTTTCGAGACACTGCCTCAGCTCGGCATAACTCACAACGAGGACACTTTGCTCATCCCGCGACATCAGACAAATCTGAAACAAATCATTTTTTTTTTCTCATATTTTCGAATTCTTCGTCCATTTTTTAACATCATAGAAGTTTTTGTTTCACATCGCACAGAAATGTTTTGATCTCAAAACAGTTTTTTCAAATTCAAAAGTATTGATATTCGAGTTTCCTAGACGTCCGTGATCGTCTCACGAGAATTCATAAATTTTTTAACCAAATAGGAATAATGGATGAGCACCATAAAATATGCAGGAACATATTTTATACAGTTTTGAGATCAAATTTTTTCGTAAATGGCAATTTTTTAGAATTTTTCCTCAGAAAGTGTGATTCAAAGTCGAACAACTGAGAGAGATTTTTGGATACTTTTGAGGCAGGCATGCCGAAAATAAATAAGACAATAATTTTAATTAACCTTGTCGGGTGAGCCGCAATCAAGTTTGTTGAGACAGGAAACAACGTGGGCCATATCTAGCCAAGGCCTACCATCGGCAGTAACCTGGTGAAAAACGTAGTCCCTAAATAATTTGAGCATGTATCGATCGCCGGTCTCGGCCCACGTTAGTTCCATGTTAAGTTCCGGCCGCTCGTTAATCGTCGCGAGTTTCACGAGTAACCTGAAGAGTCTTCCATTCTCGAGTTCCTTCGACAACTCGTTCTCGAGACCGTCCGAACGTAGCTGCACCGCGTCTAATTGAGTGTAGAAACGAGCGCCAATCATGGGCATGAGATCCGTCACGCATTTTCTAGCTTGATCCGAGAGCAAATAACTGAAACATCGTTTAGAGCGATTGGATTCAAGTGCTCGAAGAATTTGTTTATCTTCGGGAAAACTTTTAAATGAAAACAGAAAGAAGAAAAAATATAAATGGTAAGAAGAGAATAAACATAAATTTTGAAAAAAACATCAAACTTAATGCAAGAAATGTATACAAACAGAATAAAATTTCGGAGATCGTTGGAGTAGGAACGTGCGACAAGCTCGAGCGAGGCTTGAATGTTGTCGCGATGGACGGCAAGAAGATTGCGACACGCTAAGGCCAGTACGAGCTTCCCAAGGGCTATTAGATCCTCTTGCTGATAATGAAGTATCAAAGATAATGGATTTGCCGTGTTTCCATCGTATGTCACGACATCGGGCACAGCCGCACAACTCAGACGCAGACGAGTTCGCGAGGTCAACAATACTTTCGTTGGATCAAGACATCTGTACGCCACACCTTTTTTTTATTAAACGGATTGAAACAACCACTTTATTCCTTTTGGAAAAATTTATAAATTTCGTTAAACTATAAATTCCATTATTCAATTATTCGGATTTTTTCCGAGCTTCGCCCAATCTTTCTTTTTTTTTAATTTTAATACAAAATAAAAAATTGTATATTAGACAAATAAATCTTAAGTGTGATTTTTTAACGAAAAAAAAGAGTTCAGAATTTGCCATTTTTTCAATTTTTTAATGAAACTTCAGATTTTGTTTATTAAGTTGAGAATGAATCAATTCAGAACATCACGAATTTTTCTCTACTCTTGTTTATTTATATTTTTTTAGTAACTCGGTTTTTAGTAAATCTGTTGATTAAATGAAGAAAAATCTCAAGCCTGATCTGTTTACAAAAAGAATCTAAAATTTTTCCATTTCTGTTTATCTATTCAATTCCCAATGAAATAAACGAGTGAAGACGACTTGTGAAGGTTGGAAAATGTTTCGGGTCATGTTTTTTCTCACCACCAGTATGAATAACGCGAAGAGCCGCAGTCAGTTGAATGATATAGCTCCATATTACATTTTCCGGCAACATGTTACTCTGCTGTTGTCGCAAAATCGTGTTTTTCGTGTGACTATAAGGTCGAGGGGCATTTGGGTCCGAACAAAAAGGATCCGCATAGCCGTTCAACTCCGAAGCGGAAAAATGTTTGTTCAGCAACGTTTCCGAACCCGGATGATAATCGTATACGAAAACCATGGCTGAAAAACGATAAAATATTTAGTGAAACAAAATGAATCGATTTATGCATGTCAAATTTCCAACCTCAGGAGACACTCAATGATTAAATCATTTAAAAAATAAAAAAACAAAAGTCTTTCGCTTGTCACATCGAAATACTACACATGCTTCAATTCAATTTCCAATCGACACAATTTTCTTAGTCTCACGAATCGTTCAACATTCGATCTTCGAATAATTGTAGCGTGAAATATTGTGAGACAAGTATTTCACCTCGATGTACCAATACAGAGAGTTGAATTATTCTACCGTTGGATGGCCAAAACATCCTTAACGAAGATCGTATAATAATACTTAGCGAATATACGGACAATGATCACCAAATGCCTTGGTGGTGAAAACTTCGAGCAATTGGACCAAATTGGTATGGGAGAGTCGTTTCCACATATCAACAAGGAGCATACATTTGGTGTTGCCCAGACGAAAGTCTGCAATAGACGAAACAATGAATTAGTGGAAGTCTGACATTTTTTAAATTGAATACAAGAAATTTATGTAAACGTATTTTTCGACTTTGTGGGTTCGAAAAATCCAAACTGGTTCGAAAATCTGGGTTCGAAAATCCAAAGGTCGTATTTTTTTTTTAGAGTTCCACTTTGATTTGATTTTTTTTAAAACGGGTCTGCAAAAAATCTGAAAAAACTGAATTCGTTCATTCAGAATTTATTTTGTTTTCATTTCAGATAATTATCTCCGCGGAGTATCGGTGGTCTCAGCGATCCTTATTGCATGTTGGACAAAAAATGAAAATGTTATTCGTTCTCTTGTTTCGAGTAATTCGACGCACCATTGCAATGCACATCGCTTAAGAGATTTCATATAAATAAAAAGCACTGCATTCAGACAATGTTGCACTGCACAATACTATGAATAAAAAACATTGCTTAAGTTTTACAAAATACACATTTTCAGCTACGAGAGGAATTCTGGTCTGAGCTTTCTAGTAGTTTTCTCGATAATTGTCAGTTTTTTTCCATCTCAAAATGCTTTGAAGAAAAAACAACTTCTCAATTATTAGTATTATACGTTGTATTCGAGCTACTGTTATATGAGAAATTTTTTTACCGTGTACTCGACGTAAGCAATAACGTTGGCCGTTTTTAAGACTTGTTGCTTTGTAGGTCGAGGTTTGATAGCCAAGAACGGTCGAAGCAGGCTTATGAATCGGTTCTAAAGGACACAATTCGTGATAATTGTCAACCTCGGCTGGCAAATCAGGAAACTGGGTCGGATCTGGTTGCGTCAAACTGAGTGAATTTTTGTGAAGTATATCCATCCGCAAACCGGCGCTTACGAAATAACTCGAATTGGATTGTGGCGGAGGAGTCGTGGGTGCTGATGAACTCGTGTTAGATGTTGTCGGCTTTATGGGCTTTACCGCCTGCAGGTGAGCCGGCGTTCCTGGATACACGTAATTCAATTGGTTTCCTCCTACGTTACCAATCTGCAAAATTTTCACATTATTTCATTGTTAATTACGAAATTCAGAGGCAACATAATCATTTTCGAAAAATGGTTTTTTTGTCACATAGAATTTTTTTTTTTTTAAACCAGAAAATGCTGAAAAATAATTTCAGGTAATAAACCGAAATAGATTCTTAATTCTGAACCTTCACTACATAGTGGGAACCGAATAATTTTTCAAAGAAAGTACTTCTTTTGATATTTTTTCGAAACCACGTGTGAGATTTACAAAGTTCTTTTCTTTGAATCTTCATCAAATACATTCGTTCTAAAAAATCGAATGAAAAAATGTTGAACGAAATGAAATCTTATTTTATATTTATAAAAAAATGAGAAAGATATTAAGCCGATTGAAAAAGTGTCTTACAGAGTCGGCGATTTCGTCGTTCGCGACCGATTCAGTGGCGGCCGCATTACCGACGTAAAAATAAGTCGTGCCGCCGACATTCTCTTGGGAATGATAGGAGTTGGTGAATAAATTCGGTGAACTACTGTTACTCCCAGTGAGACCACGGCCCGGTACGAATTCGGGACTCGCAGTTGCTTTTTTCTGCGCCTCGAGGGAAAGACTCGATAAATGTTTTGCGACCGTATTTGCGTTCAATGTTGTCGCTGGACTTTGACGGTTCTGCGGAAATAAGTAACATTTTAACAAAAAAAGGATGAATGCTTATTAAATCACGAAACTAGAATTTCTCAAATGAAATACCAAAATGAAAAAATGTAAATTACAAACATATGAACGAGTTCAAAGATAAAGAACATGTTAAAAACTGTTGATTTGTTTTTTATCGACAAAGCATAGGAAAACTGTTCCGCAATATTGATGGTAATAATGCAATGATCTTTACCATGTAAGTGGCGAGTTTGGATTCGAGTGGAACTACACTAGCTTGTGCGCTGTACGGAACAAACATTGACGGATCCATTTTATCCTAGACTTCGGCATTGACCAAATTATGCTTTTCTTATCTCAAAAAAGCAGGCAGAGTTGCCAGACAATCACAGTGATCGATTATTAGTAGCCTCTGTTTGAAAAAAATTTAAGAATCATTGCAAAGTTTGATCTGCAAAAGGAGACAAAAAATTTGCGTTGTGCGAAGATTATAAAACTGTTTTCCCCTGTGTATTTGCGCAAAAGACAAGCTGTAAAAAAAAAAAAGTCTTTATATTACATAACGTCGAATGTTTGTAATGAAAATACCTGTTTGAAAAACAAGTGGAAGAGCAAGAGAGAGGGAAAACAAAAGCTGCGAAACCCGAAGAGCACATTTGTTTACGCATTGTTATACTCAGCTTGTCGCTGAGCAAACAAAAAACGCGATACATAAATTACCTTCAGAGAAGCAAGAGAAATATCGACGGAAATAAAATTCGAACAGAATTACACAAGGAGAAGGAGAATGAAAGAAAAAAATTGTATGAGAAAAAGACGCGCGAAAATGGTCGCGAAAGTTGGAATAGATAATGGCAAAATAGGAAAAATAAAGAATTCAATTCCAAAGATTTTTCTTATTAGTGGTGAAAGAGCGGGAATGAAATTCGCGAAAAAAAGGGAAGAATGGAGAAAAATGTGGTTACACATTGACGAGCAATGGCAGCTGATTTTGACAATAGTGCATAAAGGAAAAAAACTTCGAGTTTCATAACCTTGACTGAAAAGCGGAGCTAACATTGTTTCTTGTAAAAATAGTCAAGTTCACTGGGAACAGTTGGAATAATCCACTTTGTACAAAAAGAGTGAGAGACGCACTGAAAAGCGATCAAATATTGTTGAAGATGAAAGTCGACATAGGGTACGCTTCACGAAACATAACCCATTCGGGCTGTCAGTAACGTAGCGTCAATTTTAGTGGAGGCGCGAAAACTGCGATCTCCTGTTCCCTCTCTCTTTCTCTCGCTCGCTTTTCACTTTAGTGCGTATTCGCTGCGTACTCAATTTTTATTTCATGAGTTCACACGTCGCGTAAAACGGTAAAACGAGAAATCGAAGTCTGCGAATTCATTACAATTTTTACGATAAAACAACAATAAGGATAATCACTCAACAATTGATAATAAACAAAACTGACCGAAGTGAACTGTTTATAATGTGGTTTTCTTTTTTTTTTTTTCGTTTTCTTCCTTTCTGTCAGATGTTCGATCCCTTGACACAGGACAAAGGAGCCAAGTACAACCAATCCGAATCTCTAGTGTGTTTATGGTGGTTCTTCTTCTCTCCCTTTTGGTTCCCCGCTCTTCGCCACTCCCTCTCTTTTTCTATGTATTCCTGTCTCACTCGCTCTCATTCACATCCGATCGTCGTCGTACAGCTTGATAACTCCCCCACTTCGATCCCCCCGGCATGGGCTACGCGCACCAGCTGTGTAGCCGCCGCATTTATAGATGTTGTTTCTTTCTCTTCATTCGCCTTTTTTTTCCCTCTGCGTAATGCGCGTGCGACAAAGAAAAGACCGTGGAAGGCAAAATCTGGAAACTTTTTTCCATATTTCGCCGTTACGTGGCGATACCATCGAATACTCTGTAGTAGAGAGAGATGTCGACTGTTTTCTGTTGTTGCTAGTTGCCACCAGGGTTGCTACGTTGCTAATTCTCCTCCCCCTCTGCCGCAGTTGGCTCCGTTTCGTTGTTATTATATATATGGTATTGTAGGTAAGGTAGGATATTGTCAGGCTCTAGGTATAATTGTCTGTGTCAACTGTATCTTACCACTGTGAATAGGGTTTCAAGCGTGCGGGCTGGCTGGCAATAAGCCGAATGCACCACCCTATGATTGTGACGAAATGAATTTATTACGTGTTAAAGCATTGACGAGAAAGTGTAGTAATAATTTCGTAGCGGAGGTTGCGTGAGTTACTAAAACGCCACAACTCTGCGCAAGCGCGAAATTGAAATACAGGAAACACCACTGGAAACATGGTGGTGAGGGTGAGACGTTGTGTTTAGTGTATGCACTAGAGGACTTGACATTATTTCCGGCTAAAATTTAATCATGACATCTTGTGATTTTATGTATTTTATGACTAACTTCCACCGTCGGCCGTCGGTTTTCTAGTAGTTTCCGAACAAATAGGACTACGCTTACACGAGGTCTGACGACGTAAGAAATAAAAAGTTTTATTTATTCCCTGTCACGTATTCGAAAAACCGTCAAAATGATTATTCCCGTGCGGTGTTTCACCTGTGGCAAAGTTATCGGTAACAAATGGGAGGCGTATTTGGGATTGTTACAAGCCGAATATACTGAAGGGTAAGTCTGAGGATTTTGACGTTTATAGAATTTATAAATGATCGAATTTGAATTGCACATGTAAGCATAATAAGCGTAATATATAAAGATATCCCAAGAGCAGCCGAACGAATTCACTTCTAAGACCATTAGGAAGTCAAAGCGGAATAAATTCTCCACTGAATTTCGAATTTTCAACTCGACCGGTTTGTTTGTCAGAACGATTTAAAAATGTTATGACATAAAACCGACACATTCGCATATATAAAAGTGTGGCAGAACTCTCACTAGCTTTTTCTTTTCATGTTATACTTGGAATCGAGCCTTTACCGTGTCTTGTGAGAAAAAAACATGTATTATAGAGACGTAACCTAAATTTATACATAATCAAAAGTGAAATGATGAGAATGATTTGACCGAGTTTTCCACGTTTTCTGGAATAAATATTAACAATTTCGTAGTACCTGATTAAAAAATGAGCATTACCATATTAATATTTGATGTTATCGTAAACAGTGTAAAATTTTTCAAATGAACAAGAATTTTAAAACGAATTTTAATCAACAAAATATTCATTGAGAAAACATAATTTTCAGTGGATTATTTGAGTTCTTTAAAAAAATTCTTATTTTATTAACAATGATGAATTTTACTCTTGACAGAGATGCTCTTGATGCTTTGGGGCTAAAGAGATACTGTTGTCGACGAATGCTGCTCGGCCATGTGGATCTTATCGAAAAACTCCTCAACTATGCTCCACTAGAAAAGTAGACTCCGATTTATCAATAAGAATGACAATGAAGCATTATTGATAAAAAATATTGCTGAGTAAAGATTTCCCATGTACATTTCTGGCAAGTGAGGTGGATTGGAAGGAGGTGTAGAATAAGGCAGTTAATAAAATATTTTGAAACAAAGTTTTGTTCCAACGTATGATAATAATGAATTATAATGTATATTTAAATCATTCACTTTGATACATTGCCTAAATATATAAATTGCTTTCTCATTGTATTTATCGATCATTGTTCCCGAAAATACAAAATTATTTATCTAGTACTTTCAATTTGTATTTACTTTCATGTAATTTCCCAAACTTAATTTTTGCATTTATCCATATAGTTCCACTGTTTATCCGGTCAACATAGGAATATACTTCATAAACCATGTCAACAGGACAGTAGAGAAAAAAGTATTTAACGATGGACAATTTGTTTCTTTTTTTTTTTCATACAATGGCCTTTCTTCACAGCGACAATTTAATAATTTCATTTTTCAATCTGTAATTCCAAAAATACTGATAAATTCCCTGATGCATCGTCGCCATGAATTTTAGCTCAATATTTCCATATGCAATAGCAACTTTCTTGTACAACATTGTTTTGCCCGGACCACTAGCTCTTATTCCAAAAACAAATAACAAAGAAGAACTTAATCGAAAGAGCTTCTAAAGTCCGAACGTCATAGCCATTTGTTCTTCCAAACCTTATTCTGTGTTAAACCTTTCAAACATTAAAATAATAAAACGATAAAAAGTCTTGGTTGAAGCAGAAAAGAGTAAAAAAATTTCGTATGTACAAATTTGTCAGAAATAATGTTTCTTTCTTGTCTAAGAATGAAAAAAAAATTCACAAACATTCGGAAATGCAGAAATGCATTGAACCACTTTTCCGTGACGAGCTTTTCGTCGAAGTTTTGCCAATTGAAAAATAGAAGTAATGCAAGTAAGCAATTTCGTGCGGCAGGCTAAATCTCGGTAGCGTAGCATCAAAAGTGTTTCGTTGAATTGCGCTTCGTTTTTTTGGTTTTTTTTTCCTTCTGTTTTCTCTCTGCCCAGTTTGTACCGTGAGTATTTTTTCTTTATAAAAGACATTCAGCATACACACACATACAAAATATTTCAATGAAATTGTAATTTCAGAAAAAACAATAAAATAAAAACGGTAAACAACGCAGTATTCGAGAAATAAAAGGGAAAAAAATTCATGATTACAGGCAATTTTTAAAAACTCATTCAACTTGTAAAATTTTCGTCGGGTTTTTTTACTTTCGTTTGTGCTGCGAATAATGTATATATAAATATTGCATTCTCTATTACTTTCTTTATGTTCTTATTTAAAAAGCTCCTTCGTGAAACTTTAAGGCGATTCTCTTTTTGGTTTTTGTTCCTTTCATAGAAATTGAAAACAAAGAAACAAAACATATATAAATTAAAAAAGGCAAAAACTTTGTTTACGGAAATTCTGTTAAACCGGATACCGAGGCACAAAACGAAGTTAAGCCACGTTTGTGCCGATAAATGCTTAGAACTTGGCGCGTTGTTTTTTTTTTTTTCGTTTTCAAGTCGATGTTTCGTATTAACTAAATTCATATTCTACATATTTTTTTTTTTTCATAACATCAAAACAAGCATTTTCATTGCGGAAATTATCAATCATTGTAAACCAAAATTGAAATTTGTATAGAATCTCTAAAAATCGACCTAGTCTCGTTGTCTTGAATGAGAAGAAAAAATCTGATATAAAATCAAATAATCGTGTATCGTAATGATTTAAATTTTGACATGATTTTTTTGTTTGTGACGAACGCGATAATTAATCACGACAGCGATTTAGCTATGAGGAACTTGTACGAATATTCCATCGCGTTTTTTTAACATTATTTTATCGTGATATTTGAAGGAGCCAGCGTCGTCGTCGTTATATTCAAACTCGTGAGAATGGTGGAGTTCGATATTTCCAACACTTTTTTGCACACATCGGTCACATTGAGACTCGCGGGGTCCTGTGGCATGTACAATCTAGTTATATCGACAATTGCACTCCGAGATCCAAAGACCAGCGCCAAAACACCGACTACTGCGATTACGACGTTCTTAATCGCTACCCAATTTCCAACTCCGAATCCAACGTCCCAGTACGTCACCGTCTCCACGAATATCGGGATCAAGAGACCCAAAATCGAAAAACAGAAGGCTCCAATCAAACCGATAAACGGTCCAATTGTTGGCACTGCAACTGCCAGTAAAACTGAAAATGGAAAAAATTCGCAACAATTAGACAACCGAATGGACTTGAGGGAATTGAATATTCTTTCAAATATTCTTCAATAAACATTTGAAAAAAATGGCTCGCTTTAAAAATGTATTTTCCATATCTTTGTCTAACAGACTGTTAAAGTTAGTGCAAAAAACATTCAAATAAATTGTTTTTACAACCAGATTATCAAAGGGTTGAGTACGATCAGTCTTTTGATAAATTTTGTTAGCTGGTCAAGGAAAATGGATCGCACTATGCGAATAATTCAATAATATCATAAACTATAGGAAATATGTGTATTTTTGAATAATAATGAATTCAATATTTAACGATAAAAAAAAACTCACCACAACCAGTGACCATTGCGGTTCGCAAAATATAATTAGCCAAAATTGGTTTCTTCTGGAATCTCTCCTTCAGTCCGTTCCAGGCAATGTCAAGACAAACGTAGAATTGGAGTCCAAAGGTACAGAAGACTGCAAGGGCGATGAGAACTTTGACAACTTGGGCGGGTCTAGAAAAATATACGACTTATTAGAACTCATTTCTGTTATCTCGTTAAAAGAACAAATGATGAAGCGTCGATCGAAGCTCCATAAAATCTTGATGAATCACTCTGAACTCCTAATTTTGAGGAAATACGGTTTAAGGCTTCAGCCAGTAATAGTGTTTGACACATTCTTATCTGAATTCTCACAGAAGAGCATAAAAGAATAATAAAGTATTTCGAACATGGTCTCATTCCAAAACAGAGTAATAAACTCATTGTTTGGGAAACTATAATTTTTTTATCATCGAAAAAATTCAACTATAAGTCGTCAATAGTTTTTCGAAGCTTATCAAATCTCAGAGAGAAGCTTCAAAGTTTGACAACGAAATCAGTCGATATTTCACTCTTACATTTTTTTTCGAGTATTAACAATAGTGAAAAAAAATATTTGAAAGGGCAAAAGATGGTAAAAACGACGTACATTTCATGAGTAGGCAAGCTGAGAGTGATGCTGTCAGCGACGCACTCGCCGTACTTGACGTATCCCAGAAAGCCAAGAAGTATATAAATGAGTGTGACACCGGACATTCCCTTGTTGAGAACACCGCAAATACCGACGAAATGCTGTGGCGTTTTCATGTTGTTTTCGAGTGGCATTACGACGCCGATGGCTTCCATAGCGAAAATCGTAATGCTGAAGAAATCGGGAAAACGTTGAATGGGAGCGACGAGAGGAACCGAGCCGATCGATGGAAGATTCCAGACGAGATAATAAAACGTAATACCAAGCCCAGTTGCCATAAATACGTTTGCTATCATTGATACTGGCGCGAGATATTTCAAATTTGGTATCCAGCTTAACAATATTAGTGGCAGTAGAAGACAAATAATTGGAAGTCGCTCGTTCACCGTATCCTCCAAATAGTGCTCAATTATTTGCCTCAAATTCTCTGCTATGATCACCGCGTATACGCTGCACGTCCCGAAATACGTTATGAATAAACTTATCTGTATGAGGTATCTGTGAGACAGACAAAAAAACACGAGCAAATGCATTAAACCGATCGAGGCGAATGAAAGTTTTTTTACGCTACGAGCGAACTTGAGTTTCAGATGGAAAATCAAATTTTTAAGAATCCAATTAATACCAAGTTCTCAAAACATTTGTGAAGATCGTTTTAATTATCGAAAATTTCAAATGGACGGGGAGCTTTTCAGTAAAATTTTGAAAACCCAAGAACCAGTTTCTCAGTTTGAATTTGAGCCATGAAGAAAATTTAACTGATGAGAATCTAGTCGAAGTTACTCAAACTCAAATTTTTATTTGGCCATTCGGAAGAATTTCTTTTTTATTCCAGTCGATTATTTTCGAATGAATGACGACAACTCGATGGTTATTTAGTCAAAAATCAAAATGAATATTGATTTAATGAAGAATGGAATCTGTCGATATTCAAATCATTTTTTTTTGTACGCCGGTTGTAAATTACCGAAGATTCAAACATGATAATGTTGGGTTTGGGTCTTTGATAATTGGCATACATGAACAATATTGGAGACAAATTGACAGAGAAGAACAGAGAAGAAATGGCCAACGATTCTATCGATCGCGAAGTTTAGAGAATAATAAAAATAGTTTCAAAAGTGAATTTTACCTCGAGGGCGTCGAAAATTTTCTTCCCCATTGAGGCCCCGTCGAGAAAGCTGCTTCCGCGACATCCGCGAAGCCCATTTCCGTTTTTTTCGTTTTGTAATAGAGCACGTGAGCGCATTTGACCTAAATTGTGAAAGATAAAGAAAAAAATTAATTAAAATAATTTGGAAAATAATTGAAAGATAATTATTAATGTTTCCATTAGGAGAAAAGTTTCTCGAAACCAAAAAAATCTTTGGACGCGTTATCGAACAATGAATTATTTTTCATTCCTCTATGAAAATGCGTGTTTAGTTGCATTCGCGCAGCTCCGACCTTGGCGTTGTACAAGTTGGTGAAAAAGGATAACAAACTTACGAGAATATATGCACAGTGGGTGCAGACGAACGCAACGAGCATGGTCGAGATAATACCAACAAGCGAGCCGGCGCTGTTGAAAGCCTTTGGCATTGCGAGAATCCCAGTCCCGAGAGAGGCTTTCAGCAAATGTGTCAAAGTCTCGCCATCCCTGAAAAATTTATTTCCCACTTCATTAAAAAGACTGAAATTCAAAATAAAGCGAAAAAACGAATAAATTTCGACGAAAAGAGCGACGAAACAGAATCCATGAGGAAACCTACTTTGCTGCTTACATTTGTTTCATCAATTTTATTTCAAAAATTCACCATTATTTCAAATGCTCCAGGTGATAACACGAGAATGATCAAACATAAAAATATCTTCATCGGATTTTCATGAAACGTGTGAAACGAAAAAAAGGATAACAAACTCACGTCGTCGGATTGTCGACTTTACGTTCGACAAACGGGTCGAAACTTTTTCTATCGGTCTGACCCAATTCAGTATCACGAGGCGTTACCTGCACTTTATATCTGTAAACAAACAAAGGAGGCTCTTGTTAAGAATAGAAGACTACGACCATAAACTCTATCGTCTTACCACGATCTACGGTCTATATTACCATCTTAGCACAATTAGCAGTGATTTTTCAACGACGATTGATTTACGAGAGTCACGAGTTGAGATCAAAATCCTATTTGTTTAAGCAGCGAGACGGTGTAGAAGATTTATAGTTCAATCGAAAGGGTTTGGGCATATTGCGTTGTAGTTACGACGACGCTGAAGTTTGCAACGTTCAAGTCCAACGAAATAAACGAAAGTAACATTTGCAACTAACCAATTTATTATTTCACGAATATTTAATTAGGCATTTTCATTAACGGAAAAACATTATTGCAATTTTTTCAATGCAATGTAAAAACTTTTCCAAGTGTTTCGATGGAAGCTCGATCATTCGTTCGCTCAAAAGTAGGTCATTATTAATCGACTAATTAATGCCGGTTTGACCGAGTTTAGGCTCTGAAGGAAGATAAAAACAACAAAATTATCGAGACCGTTCGTTTGGAGCTGTTGAAAAAGAAGTGCAATCTTCCAAAATTCACAACGCGCTTGAATTCAGCTCAAAAGAAACATAAAAACGAATAAATTATCCCGAATGGAAATTTCAAGCTTTTGAAGAAAGATCGAATTGCAAAAAAAAGTTTTGCCGGGTTTTTTGGCGAAGTCGATTAATCGAAAAAAATCATGCAGAACGTTGATTTTCCTTTCGGTTCAACTGATCGGAAGTCGTCAAATTTACGTTAAAAAAATTAACATCGACCCTTTTTCAACCTGTTTTATGAAAAAAAATAATGAAAAGCTCCGAAAATGTGAATTAAATATGAGTCGATGCGAAGAAGAAAAACAAAAGAAAACTGATAACCAAAAATGGTGAAAAATTGACATTTTCGATGAGAGAAAAAAAAAACACTAAAAAGTAAAACAAAATTAAATGTACCCAATTGAAAATTCAAATTCACAACATTCGAGTTCGATGCTCTTTTTTCTACTTTCTTTTCCACAAGCGTGATGTCATCGCGGCATCAATAAAAGTGATCGACGGATGAACGTGTTTCTCATGAGGAAAAAATAATTCAAGTTACAACCGGAGGAATGTGTCATCGAGGCTTTTTAATTAAGAATAGTACGTGTAATTATTATGCAATAACGAAAGCACATCGCAATAGTTAATAACGAGCAATACGAGGAAAATTAATTGGTCTGCACGATCGTCATCCTTGTACCACATTCGTCGCGTCAATTTTACTCGTTTTTTTTTTTTTTTTCTCGTTCTACAGAAGAACTTTAACCACGACAAAACCGTAGGTTTTTCAGTGAGGAAAAAACTTGTTTATTATGCATAGCAGCGAATTATTTGCTTACCTCATTTTATTGTTATCTCTAGCGTGAAAAAAAAGAAAGAAAAAAAACACGAATATAAAAAACTGCGCAAGTCCCGGCTGCGGTTTTGGTCGTTATGGGATTGAATTTCGTTCTTCGTTGAGCTGTGGGAAGGCGTCGCGGAATAACTGAGTAAAACATTCGTTTTTTCTCTACCTCCCGTTCCTCCGGTGATTTTTTTTATCAACTAATCGCCTCTTTTATGGCATTTTTTCTAATTTCGTCACGCCCATTTCATATAAATTCGTGGGGCATCGAGCTCGTTCGAGTATTTCCATCCGCAATGTTTACTCGTCTCGCGCCTGTGTTCTTTGAATCCGACTTTCACGAGATCGAAGAAGCAAATTTCATGTCGATAATAATCCGACGAATTTATAATAGCGACGAAAGAACGAAGGATTTCACGTGCCTCAATTCGCTCTTCGTTACATCTCCGCATTGTTTACTTACTTGGCTGACAGCGCGCCATCTTTTATGCCCGATTCGTCCCGCGGCAAAAACGTGTCCAACTCCGTTGGCCCTTTGTTGTTCTCGTCCGTCTGTTGACCGAACGGGAAGATAAAAATTCAAAATGAGCTTCGACTCTGATAATTCCAGGAAAAATTCACTTTATTTGCTTCGATATCGCAGTCACAGTTTCTAAACATAACAGTGAGCGACGAATTTCGTAAAGGCAGAATTGAAATTCGCCTAATATCGTTCCATCGAAAAGAAAAAATGAGAGAAAAAAAAAGAAGCTGCATTTATCTATTCGAATTGTTGTTTTGACGAGACTCTCGTAAACTTACCATTGTACTTTGCACTTTGAGCTTCTTTTTAACGAAAAGTCGACTGCGGCAACTGAAATAAAAATAAACAAAGTTTCATCGTTTAATTGCGATGTTGAATAACAACGAGAAGCATGTCAATCTGAGAATGCTACCAAGATAATGCACTTTAAATCCATGCGATATCTAATCTTGTGAAAATGTATTACACTGGCAAGAATCAGAGCTCGAGAGAGCTCACGCGCACAAACGTCGATCGATCTCTCCGCGATATCTCTGTTTGATCGAAGTTCGGAATTACGTAAATAACGTAAACGATTAAAAGTGCGGGGTTATTATGAAATACGAGAAAACTGACGATCTTGAGTCTCGTGTTTATTCCCGTGCATATATCTTTATCAGTTAATATTGCTGACAAACCGTGACGTTTTGATATGCGCACGTCGAGAAAATAAAGAGCGTTCGATAATTTCGTCATAAAAAGTACAATAAATCATGAAGATGGGTTGAGGTTGTTTGAGGTCCGAAATTTTTCGTGGGGCGATTAGAAAAAAAGGGTGTTGGAAATAAATAGTTTGAACAATCGTCAAGCGGAAACTGACAACGAAATATTCGTTCGGCATAGAAGCTTGTCTCGAATAAAATATTCCGATCCATGTTCGATCGATCGAACACTTGGAGCTTTTGTCTTCAAATCCGAGATTAAAATCGGCCGGAGGATTAACAATAATCGAGGAGGAGGATTCGAATGGATCAACATCAACGGAAAGAAAATTCTAAACTTAATTATTGCCAGCTGTCAAAAAAATGTCATCGATGAAACCATTTATTTTTCATTTCCGTCGGATAATAACCGACGAGAATATTATTTTCCTTCCATTTTTTACTTCCGGGATTATTGTGCACTCGACCTTCCGAGGTTATCGTTCCATTTTCTCCACCCTCGGAGGCTCGCGTCGAATAAAATTTTCTCAATCGAATCGATCGAGTAACTCCGACTCATCTCGCGTCGCTTCAATAAAGGCGAAACAGGAATTAAAAAAAAATATATTTAAAAAACGAGTAGCAAAAAAGACGAGTGAAATGAGCGAACAGCTGAGAGAGTGAAAGAGAAAGGAGAAAAACCAGTTCTTGGCTGCAGACAAAAGGTGCCACGATCTTTGACTCTCCCTATCTTTGGTCGTGGCTTCTACATAATGAGGCTGTTTATCTATATATAAATATTCTATATATAATCATACGGGGCCTTCCGTTACGAACGACAGAAAAAAGAATAAATTCAATTCCATTATATTCGATGTGGGTTAAAAAAAATTCAACACAAAATTGACTTTATCTTCGAATTATGCAAAAATGACGAAACAAAAAAATCATTTGATAAAATAAAAAGAATAAAAATGATAATGAGAGGAAAAAAAAGTGGCCAACCTAAGGTGCAACGTACTCGGAATTCAAAGCCGAATCTCCGTTTGGAAAGATCGACTGTTTGCAAATAATTCTCACCGTTGCACTCTGTGCAACGAAAATAGATTTTTTACACCTCTCTTTCTCGAGATAGTTGAGAGAGAACTTAGTATTGTAATGACGAATTAAAGGCCAAGCCGATTCGTCGCACTGGTATATAGAAAGTCGAAATTAGAAGTTCTCGCTTGCGCCGCGTGCTATTTCGCGAAAAGGAAGACGCTAAAGAGCCAATAAAATGCGGATCGTGGCACGAGACCGTGAAGCAAAGTCGACGAAGGAACTGTCGTTGGAACAATCAACAAAATCGCCTACGCTTCTCTACCTTAATAACGGTACCTCTAAACCGGTAAATATATATATCTCGTTCAACGTCCCTGGATTTCGAGTTACGAATTCGCATGCAACAATGTCACTCAACCCAATCGACTCGGCTCAGAGAATCCTTTATTTCCTCGTTTCGAGACTTTACGATACAAAAATTTATGCAAATGGGGGTGAAATTTCTACCGCTCAGCAAGTACGATTTCGTAGATGAATAAATAAATTTTAAAAAATAAAAAATCAAGGAGATTAAATTGAGTTCACAAAATTTATAAAAACCGAGCTCGTTTCCGGTTTTCGGAAAATCATTTTCTCCTCTCACACCGATCTCATATTACTCGGTAATACTATACTCGTAATAAACTCATCATCGTTCCTCGGGAAAGAACGGGCCTCTTTTATTACAGCCGGAAAAATAGTTCCGTCAAGAAAATTTGGGGCGCGATATTCGTGGACGGGTCGGTGACTCGAATTGCTTTTTTACAACACCACAGAGTATCGACGCCGCGGAAGAATCGTTAGAAAAATAAAAAAACAAACGGGATTAAATGATTGTAAAAAAGTGAATTGGGAATCGTAATAATTCGTAACATCTCAGACAAAAAAAAAACCGGCTGCGAACGATTGACACCGAGCTCTGCAAGTTTCCAGTTCTCCTTATCGTATCCGGTTTCTCTCGTGTCGAGTTTGTAAGTGCTCGTTTTTTTCTCTCTCTCTTTTTGTCCCCCCACAATCGCTGTACCGTACGATGCTGAATGACTTCGAAGACGAACACCTTGACCGTCAAAGTCGCCGTGAATTCTCGTCAAATTCATGTATTTTCGCGTCAACGATAAATAAAGGATAATAAACAACGAAAAATCAAGTCAGACTCGACATTTTCTGGTCTCGTTTATTACGTGCGTGGGCCAGTAAAAAACGAAACGTGTGAAAAGCTCGATAAAATAGTTGACTGGAAAAATTCGTGGTGGATTTAGTTTTTTGATAATTTCGATTTTTTATTGCCATTCACGCAGCAGTTCCGTTTATGGGAAGCAACGAAGACACTTTTTTTCACGACACTCGTGCGGGCCAGAAAAAACGTTTTTTTGGACATGATTTTTATCAAATCGAAATCGATCCTTTTTGAAGTAGGATTAAAATGCTTTTTATTCATTTGGATATTTCGGTTGTGAAGAAATTTTATATCCTCAATATTTCTTTTGCCGCTGGCGTTTGCGTTGGTTTTTCGAAAATAGAAAAATCGAAGATATTCGATCTTGATAACGAATCACCGCACGCTCGTTCGTGCGGGTTTTTTCCCGCTACGGCAGTCCCCGGGGAAGCAACGGGCGTTGGCTTCAACCGCGAGATTGCAGGGTTTTCCAAACCTCGAAAATTCAACGTAAAAGTAGTTTTGGTCGTAATTTATGAATCTATTGATAAAGAAATTTCGAGGAAAATCGAGGCAGCATGAGCCGGATTTTCCTGGAGAAAGCGAACGATAAAAATCAATTTGTCCAATTCCTTTTCCAGAACCTTGAAAAGTTTTGCGGCGGTGGGCAGCAGAGAGTTTTATTTTTCATGCGGAAATACCGATATTTGGGAGAGCGCCAGTGCTTTGCCAGTCGAAAAGTGCGTGGCTCAGACTGAGTGAGAGAAATTTCAGTACGAAATGTGGACAAACGTCGTGCACATTGGCGGCTTCGGTGCGATATTTCGATCAAGTCGAATGGGCTTCTGCAATCGCTGCAACTTTATTTGATGAGAAATTCGGGCGGAGTGGCGAGCGGCACAGCGTACGACATTAAGATTTAATCGTCAATGTCGTTCCGCCAAAGCGGCGCGTGGGTCAACTCGTGATACGATAAGACGAAAGCTCCGAGTTCGTTTCGTTCTCCGGCTGACATTCTCTCGTTGGAAAAAGATGCTCTCGAACGAATGGTTTATTCGAAAGAGCGAATGCCTCTGCTTACTTTGCAATTAGTTAATGAAAAAGTGATATTTCGAGGAGCGCGCATCCTTCGTCGTTGATTGATTATCGAAGCACCGGGGGAGGATCGGTGCGATTGATTTTTTCCCATTGCTGGTTCTTCAATTGCGCAATCCGTGCGAATTGATGAGTCTCCTCCGAGGACGAAGCGTCTGTTTTTTTGCCTAGGAATCAGCGCTTTTTCATCCTCTCTTTAATTCCGTATCTTCGACAAGTTCATCTTTAAATAAATACGAATATTTACCGATGGAGTTTGCTTCCGTCAGACGTGTACGAGGAAGCTTTTCCGCGATTTGCCCCGCCGCAGCTGCGATAACATCGCGGCAATATTTGCAAGTCCACGCGAAGCGGCGTTTATCTCCGCATTGAAAATGCACGAAATCTCATTTATTTGCTTCTTCCTCGAAGACTGTTCAATGAAATAATCGTCTTTGAGTTCTCCGCGCTCTCGTGTTTCCTCAGCCTTTCGATCTGCTTCTGCGTAAACGAATTAAACGGTATTTCGAGTACGAAAAAAAGGAGCGCGGAGTCGTAATAAAGTTAGCAGGAAATTTCTAACGAGGCACGTACATCCTCGTTTATTTTTTATTGACCAATTGCCAGGAGCGTTGCTATCATTTTGCCCTTTTCTTTCTCGCTGCGTCTCTCTCTCTCTCTCTCTCGCGTGTGTAGAAATAACGGACGAATGACGAGTGAGCAGGAAGGGCAAGAGGGAAATAATCGACGAGTGTGATTCATCGTCGTTCGTTAATTTCGTGTCCTTTTCTCAGCGCCGACACAAGAACGGCTTTCCTTTAGCCCGACAATTTTTACTTTTTTCGTGCTCTTTTGACGTATCCCGAATGACGTAAGCTCTGGACGGAGGTGTGCGGAACGTGGGGGTTGGAACGCGAGGCGCCGTGGGACGTGTGTGAATTTGACGTCAGCGATGATGGGAAAAGGGGAGCGAGAGGATGACAATTTTCTCGCAGCTCGTTCCGTTTTCTTTTTTTTCCTAAATCGATGAAAATTTGTTCTTCCGCGTGAGTGTGAAGTTCGGCTGGGATTTTGTTCCGATTTCACGGCAACAACTCCGATTTGATTTTTTAAATCGATCGACGAGCGCGCAGAAGCTGTCGACCGGGAAATTGATTCGGTTTTCGATGCGGAACGAAGCTGTTGAAAGTTGCGAAGTAATTGACGTCAAAGTCGGCGCGGCGACTCGCAATGTCGCACCGTCTCGTGCACCGTAATTGTGAGTAACTCGAGCAACGGCTTCCTCGCGCCCCGGGCGCGCGTGGCTCGACGGAGGGATGCGTGACGCGGCGGCAGCCAGGAGGCCCTTCGTCTGGGATTTTCCGCCCACGAGGAAACGCCGAGCGCGTAGCGACGTTCGGCAACGATCCACTTTATCGGGGCGCTATTTTCATCTGGATTTTAAGGAGGCTTCGGTTTGTGGGTGTCTTTTGGAAAACTCGGAAAACTCCATCGAAATGCGGGGCCGAGAATGATTTTTCACAGAGGTTTTAATCGACGAATAAATTAGCATAATCGGTCAGCGAGCATCGCCGGGAACGTCGTTTGAATATTAATTCATGGAAATCCCCCCCTTTTTACGCAAATAATTTCTCCGCCATTATATTTTTATCCCCACGTACGAAAAAGAGCCTCAATTTCCATTGTTTTTCTCTCGCCCATCGCGCGGTTCGAAAATATTTGTTCGCCGCGAATAAGCGAGCTCTCAGTGACGCGCGGGGACCTCAGGTCCTTCCGGTTTTAATAAACGAAATGCCTCCGAGTGCATCCCCGAGCTTTTGGCAACGAAGCTTTTCACCGTCTCGTACGAAGAATCGACGGAGAACTTTTGGTGAAGCGCCGACTCGCACACGCTCTCGCGGAGCGTCTCGTGCATGTGCACGAAAATCGATTCAGCCGTCTGCTAGGTCAGTTCAGTCGGATCGAGTTCGCGAGTTCATTTTTTCGAGTCCGCACTCCCTCACCAACTCACCCTTTTCCGAGGCCTTTCCTCCTCGCAGATGTCGCATTTTCACCTGAAAATCTCGACATCCTCAGCGCGGAGAATCTAGTATCTCGGGGACAGTTTATACACTGAGGTAAAAAGTCATTGGAACAACGAAATGTGGCATTACGGGATGCCAATGAAGGATATGATCGTCACAAGTCACAAGCTTCAAAATGATCAAGGAAGTTGAGGCTGTACAGTCATTTTTTTACCCAAAAGTTACGACCTGTACCCTCCAAAAGTTAGGCCAGTTTACAGTTTGGCAATGTTGCATACACTTTGAAGAAAAGTTGGGAAAAAAAAGAGGAAAAACTGGTGAAAGCTCAGTCGAAAACACGAACGGTGACGATCCTAGCCTCAAAAAACTGCACGGGAAACAGATTATAATTAATATGATCTCAGCAAATCTCCTAATAAATCTGAAAAAATTGGCATTATTCGGCAAGCCTTGCTCATGTTGCCCAAAAAATTTCATATTTTTAGCATCATATTTAACGAAGATATCACCGAATGTGTCTTAACTTCCATAAGATTGCATGTTATTTGGCCCAAATTGTTGTTGATTTATCTCAGCAACGACGCTCCTAAAATATCTGAAAATTAAACTGATGTTTTTTTTCAACACTTCTCTTTACACGATGCAATCGGTTTAAAAGCGATGACATTTATTCCAATGCCTCAACTTCCTTGAACGAATAAAAAATAGTTTTATTGGAATACGAGCCAAAATAATCCATCAGCATAGTAATAAAACTTGATATTAATTATAAAACGAGTATACAGCACTTTGTCGTTGGAGTTAGAGTGACTTTTTCGACCACTGCAACGTCCAGTTAATCGACAGATCGGAGCTAAGTTCATTGAATAAAATATATAATTGCTCTGCTCAAACTTTGTGCCACCTATTTCGAAACCTGCTTCCTTAATCCAATAAGTTTCCGATCGAACCGCAGATTCATTCTCCCCGAAAACACGTTGCAGTTTAATCAAGAAAACTCTCCCAATAACATCAAATGCTATTGAATAAACGATTTTTTTCCGAGTGTGAAGAGGAGTAAAATAAGAATCGTTCTATCCGCCACAGTAAAAAGGCCGAAACCCCCATGACTTTTATTCAAAAGACTCGAGAGTCTTTTTCTCTGTAAGCGCATTGTCAAAAATGTTTTCAGTCTCTTCAAATGTTCGTATTGCAAAGTATGCGCTCGGGCAAGCCTGAAAAAAACACTACTCTATGGTAAAATGTGACACGTATTCGGTGTACATTCGTGTATTCACCACAGAATTTACTATGCCGACAGTGAACAATTGTAAACCTAGCGGAGCAAAGTGGAATACGATGACGCTGAAGTTTCCAACGTTGGAGTCCAACGAAATGATCGAAAAAAACTCTCCAATAATTCCAGTAATTCTCCTATTTTGTTCCCTGCCAAATTTGCGATTCGTAGTTTTGCAAGCTGCACCAACGATACGTGAAATAAAAAATTGGTGAATTAAAAACGTTTTTTTCGTTCATTTCGTTGAACTCCAACGTTGGAAACTTCAGCGTCGTTGGAATACGTGCTTTTCGAATATTACAAGTTTCAACGCCTGAACGGTATTTTTTTTGAGAATCCCTCCGTCGCAGGCCTCCTCTAGCTAGCCCCGAATGAAAGTACGAATATTCTTGGTGCATTGCCAACTTAAAGGAGGGCTAATTAAAGTGCCGTTTGTGCGTGCTCTTACGGAGGTCAAAATTTGTGATTTACAATGCATTTGCACTCATCGGTAAATGCTCGTTTGGAATCGAAGCGATGAAAAATGCCAAAAAACACAATGCTGCTTGTAATCGGTGGCCGAATGCTTTGAAGTCATTGTAAAATAATATATTCCTCGGTGTACGAAACGAATCCGTTTTCTCCGTGGGGAAAACAGCTGCCCTTGAACGGCCAGAGTGAGCACACCAAAATTCAGCGACTTTCGGGGCTCAAAAGCTCAGAGAAAATCTGCCTCCCGCGAGCCCTCGTCAAAATCCGGCTCGTTGTTTTATTTATGCTGCTGAATTTTATCCGCAATATCTCGCAGGTGTCACACCGCGGCGTTGGACATTCGCGAAGGAACACGTCGCACCGCCAGCTTTTTTTATCCGCCTCAGTATTTCTTATTAATAACCCCGAGGAGGCTCGACGCGCGTGCATGACGATTACGCAATCCCGCGGCTATCAAGACCGGATACACGCAGACACCTGGTCTTCGGAGCAATACCGCCGCGTGGTGAGGGACGCGAACTAGACCCGGCGCGCTCGCACAACCCGAAATTTGGGTCACGCGTTCGAACGTTCGATTTTTAGCAACTCGAACGAATTCGTTTGCGAACAGTTTATACTTTCGGGGGCGAAGACTCGTTCGATCTTTTTATTTCGTTATGGAGAAACAGGGGGCTTTAAAAACTCGAGTTTTGCCCATACTTTATTGCTTTTCACTCGTTTTGATTTGAAAAAGTTGCTAAATATGCGACTAAAATTCTAATACGCGAGTTGGAATCGAAAATTCTCGAAAAAACGATTGCGGAAGATCGAGATTAGACGGTGAAAATATGCGACGCCGATATAAAAACTACGAATCGCGAATCCGGCAGGGAAGCAAATTCGAGATTTGCTGGAATCGTTTGACAGGCTTTTTTACATTGTTGGACACGAACCTGGCAAAGTTCAGCGTCGTGTGAAAATGGGGAAGCTCGTCTCGCCGATTATTTTCATTGAAAAATCCTGCACTTTTATCGTAACGGACTCGGCCCGTTTTTCAGTAATTTTTCAAGCTGGCTCTGCGGAGATACTAATTAAAAAGTCGAAATTCCTCTCACCGCAGGTGACACGAGGGACGACTTGAAAGTCTCGCGGTCCGAGGTTTAAATATGCACGGAAAGGAAACAAATGTTGCCTCAATAAACGAGATATTTTAATCGGTTTTCATGAAAATGCTCATCGTTCCCCCTTTAAAAAATTCCAAACATTCGATCTTTTCCCACGTCTCTAGTGCTGCAGCGCTAATGATTATCTTCGGATTCTCCGCGTGCGCGAGTATATATTTCGAGGCTCTCGTTTCCGAGGGTGGTCAATTTTTCAGGTAGAGCCTATGGAAATACCGTCCGAGTCGCAGCGCCATTGCTCGAGTCTACCAAAATCCTTTTCAAAACACGCCCATTGAGTGGCCGAGGCTCAAAGGACCGCTGAGTTAGAGCGACTCGAAATTTCATCATCCCGAATTTCCGGAACCCCCAGAGTTCTCGAGACTTTCGGGACGACAGGTATTTTTCTTTCATCTTTTCAACGACGAAATTATAAAGTGGAAATGAAAATGCCGAGTTGCACCGAGCTGCGCGTTCCCCTCTGCGAAGTCAAATTCTCTAAATACTTCGGAGAATGCAACTCGAAATGGAATAAAGAATTTCAATTTAAAAATCCACTCGAATTCCATTTTTTACACGACGCTGAAGTTTACAACGTTCGAGTCCAACGAATTTAACGAAAATATAAACATTTGCAATTGACCAATTATTTATTTAACGAAACCATTGGCGCACATTGAAAAACTACGAATTGCAAATTCGCCAGAGA
The DNA here is from genome assembly GCF_019457755.1 of Venturia canescens. Classification (NCBI taxonomy): domain Eukaryota; kingdom Metazoa; phylum Arthropoda; class Insecta; order Hymenoptera; family Ichneumonidae; genus Venturia; species Venturia canescens. Next base: position 11,437,389 of record NC_057430.1, read on the forward strand.
ACAAAATTGAAGTATTACTTCAACTGTTGGAGGATTTTTTTCCATAATTTCGTTGGACTCCAACGTTGCAAACTTCAACATCATTTTTTTACGTTGAAATCCCTCACTAAATCTCCGCCGCCCCCCCCCCCCCCCCCGCAAACTGTCCGTCCTCTCGCTTATCTCCTGAATAATCGATCACCCCATCAACAGAACTGTCACAAATTTCATGTGAACGTAACGTGCAGGTTAACTAGTAGGAAGGAGAGAAGGCCTTGTTGCAAATATCGATTTCATAGTCAGGTCACGGCATCTCTCTCTCTCTCTCTCTCTCTCTCTCTCTCTGTCACTCTTTCATTTCTCTCTCTGTCTCTCTCCCTCACCTGCAAGTCTTTCAGCATAATCTCTCCAACCTCGATCGCTCGTACCAAGTTTGCATCTATCATTGAAGTCAATAGATTTACGAGAGCGAGCCTCGAGATTCGCAAATCGATTATTTTCGTCAGCTCGTTTGGGTTATTGCGAAAGATATTTCACGAGAGGACGATCGAAAGGAAAAAGAAAAAAAAACCGTTGAAATGATTTTCATAATGAAAGGTGCATTATCGAGAGAACGAAAATTCGTGGTTGGAAATAAAAGTGCTAAAAGAAACGAGTTTTCGAAAATAATAATTGGATTGAGGAAGCACGAGGTTATTTGTAGACGCGATCATTTCAAACGAAGGTGAACATTTTTTTCGTGCATGCTGGCGTATTTTAGTGGAAAAATTTCAATTGACGAATATTCGTTGGGCGAAAGATAAATTCGAAAAATACTCGGTTCTCGGACGATCGGTTGGATAATCTTGAAATATCCGAGTCTAAATATTTTTTCTAAGCCCGGAAAAGGAGGCGAAATGCGATAAGAATGTTACATCATTCGCGTTGCACTCGAATGAAAGAGGCGACCTCTGTCGAGTGCTTCTATTATGGGGTGGTGTTTCAGAGAGTTCATACAGCGAGTTTCTCGGTCGCGCATTACCTCCACGTGGTTTCTCGCGCATCGCGCACGCAGAGGAGCCCGCTTTCAAATCGGCTGACGAAACACGCGATTTTACTTGCACCTCAAACTCTCCTCGACGCGCCCTGTGTAAACTGTTTTTCCGCGCTTTCCGTACTTCAAACTCGGACACAAATGACGGAAAAAATATTTGAAACCGAAGTAGAATGGACGCAATGAATTTTCGTAATTTTCGGTGGGAAAGTAAATATTCGCTCCAATTAACGCATTTGAACGTTTGCTTACCTGCTCTCTGGATTGTCAACAGAAAAAATATTGCTCTTCGATCCCGACTTGGTCGACTGGACTGTCTCAAGGCTGAAGCACTAACGGTAAAATCACTCGCGCGAAAATAATAATAAATGTAAAATAAAACCTGAAGAATCACGGCGGGACTCTTGAATTTTAATTAAAAAAATATATTCATTTATCAGTGTAAAAGAAAAGAAAACTCGTGAGCCTCGCGACAACGAAGTTACTCGGTAGCGAGCGCGCCGGCATGTGCCGAGCAACGACGTTGAAAACGACGAGAGTCCACGAGGAGACACGCACTGAAATCGAATTCGTGAAAACTGGGAGCACGGTGTCTGCATCGCTCCCATCCCCCGCCGCCTCGCCCATCGTGTAAGCGATGAGCCTTGGAGAAAGGGAGAGAGAGGGGTGAATCGCGCGCATTCGCTGAGCGAGAATAGACCGCGCGACAGAGCGTTGGGGCAAACTGAGGAACGAGCCTCCTATAGGCTGAGCTTTCGTAACTCTGACAACTCGGTGCTGGAGAGAGGGTCGCGCGCCTCGCGCTTGCTCACACGAAGGCTTCCGTCGAACCGTTGGTATTTTGAACAATGAAACAACTAAATTTGTCATTTTCAATCGTTCACGATTTCTTCGTTTTGTATTTCTGATGCCGTTAACCTGGTCTCAACGTAACCTAAAAAATCAACCAAATTTTCTGTGCCAGATTCGGCACTAAAATATGCATTTTTCTCTAGAAAAATGACGGTCGATATCTAAACCTCGAAAAATTATAATATTCAGGGAAAACCGTGAGAATAATTGAACGACGCTGAATTTTGCAACGTTGAAGTCCAACGAAATGAACGAAAAAAAGACATTTGTCATTGGCCAATTTTTATTTCACGAAGTATCGGTGCAGCTTGAAAAACTGCGAATTGTGAATTCGGCAGGAAACGAAATTGTAGAATTACTGGAATTATTGGAGGGTTTTTTAGATCATTTCGTTGGACTCCAACGTTGCAAACTTCAGCGTCATATAATTGAAAAGATTGACCGATGACGATAATTTTGCTTCCACTACGCCCCTGTTCTGCAACTATTCGAATTATTTTGTTGAATAATTATCGAGGGGAAGGCACAGGGAAAAAATACCGGCTCGCAGCTATGGCAACGCGTCAAATTATGCGGTTGTTTCAGGAGCGTTGGATTACGGAAGCGTTTACTGTATTCGAAGAAATAGGACTCGTGCACGGGAGAGAGGCATATGCGCGCGCACGACTGGAGGTGGTTGCTCGCGGCCGCGGCTTCGGCGCGACGTTCCGACGCCACGAGGAAGCGAACGCGTGTATTCGACGAAAAAATGTGAAACAAATGCACGTATCGCTAGTAGGGTTCTAGTTTGAAAATAGTTTTTTTTTATCAAATATTCTCCCCGTTTATAGTCGACTCGTTGGAAATTTTATTCGAATGCAAATATCTGAAAAACTGTCTTCCTTTTCAAGCCGGCCAGACGCGGTGAGGTTCTCTACTAAAATTCCAGGAAAATTCAAATAGATTGTTCGACATGTGGCGCACACGTGTGTTGTAAGCTTGGCTAGATAAGTCTCATTCCAAGGCGTATTCATCGAGTGCCCATTAAATATGTAAACAGCAATTTCGAAAAAAAATCACGAGCACGTATCGATCGATTTTTTTCTCGAGAAGAATTTCGTTAGGTCCGCGGGTTCAAGCAGAACCGCGTTGCTCGGACATTCATCGCGCTTCGAAAATATAATTCCGTATTCAATGTCAACAATGAACGCTCCAGTACACTCACAAAAGAGTTGGTAACGTTGTTCAAAATCGTGGACATTCACTTCGCAATTTATTCTCATCGAAGAAATAACGTTTTGCTCACGCAGTGACGTCACCGGTATCTAGTTCGCACTCGCCTTTTCCTCGCTTTCAACACTTTATTTGCATCGAGTTCTTTTTATCTGAGCGCACGTTGCTCGAACTCGTCGACTGGGTGATAAACGATAAGGAAAAAACGACGCTGCGGAACATAAAATTTATCAAAGATCGGCCCGAAATGCATCATTTTTTTTAAAACTTCGCACTTTTGACGTCTCCAGATTTCGCACTATTCTCGTCGTGCGAAATCGTCATTCAAATATATACAAAAAATAACTCAAATTCTTTTATTTTGAATAAATTATATCAGAAAATTTGCTCGCTTCTTTTCATTCTCAACGCAGCAATTCTGGCCGATTGTTTCGCCCCATTTTTTCCACAGATCGAGCGTCCCGACCGTCTTTTCTCGAGAACACTTTCCTTCGGGAGTCTCGTGACGACGAATCTCTCGAATGTACAATCGTGTTGTAATTTACGAAGCATTCAAGAAAATCACATAACGCGATACGAAAAGAGATGAGAAGGGGGCAAGAGAGTGTCGTAAAAAGTAATAAACATCGCGCCTTGACCTCGATCTTCCTTCGTGCTCGCTCTCTTTCGATGATCCATTCAAGTTCAATGCTTCTCGCTCATCGATTAATTCTCGGGTCATCGATCCATTGTTTTTGTTCGAACGTCCGCGAGGCATCGCGCTCCGGAGGCGAAATCGTAATTTCTCATTCCTCGCATAAAGCTTCAAAAACGATCGGATTGTAAAAAGCTAAATAATTTAAAAAACTCTAAAAAGGCGATATAAAAAATCGATTCGAGGGAAATTCGTCCTCGGAAACGGAGCTGAATAAATTTGTCGATCCTCGAAGCTCCACTTTGTTAAATTCATTTCTCGAAATACAAACGGCTCGATCGAAATAACGAGTTCTTTTCTTCGTCCGCGAATAGTTCGAGTCTGCGAGGACGAAGTTGCTGTTGAAAGGCCCTATTTTCGGACAAAGATCGAAGGGCGGGCGCAGGGGGAGAGGAGTCCATTGGGAAGTTCGAAGAACTAATGAGTCGATTACGAGAAATTTATCGGAGTTTTGAACCGCTCGGAATAACGAAGCAAAGTGGATCCAAAGCAATTTGGGGCAGTTAAAGGTTGGGAATGGTTGATCGAGGGGCCGAGTAACGCCGCGTTTGCGAACTTTCAGTTTGCTCATTCATTATCGAAAGTCAGAAAAACGTCCTTTTCGTCGTTTTATTTCCTAGGCGTGAACGTTCGTGGACGCGGAAACGTCGCGCGGCGCGGGGAGGTCAGGAGCTCCGAATATCTTCTCAGGAGAATAAAGAACGAAGGCAGACTCGAACGATGAGTTTAGTGGAGTGACGGCGGAGCAGAATGAGCAACGTCTCAAACGTTAATTGCTCACCACTTTAAGTACGAGGCTTTTTAGTACACTGTCGCCCCACGAGCATCGATTCTGATCAATTCGATGACGAAATATTCGACCAATTTCGATTGTTTCGCGCTTCCTAGCGCTTTCTCCCTTCTTCTCGGTCCTCCTCGTCACACGCGCGCGGTACACGCGCGACTCGGAATTGCTTGAACTCTCCGCCAGCCAATTTGACGGTCATAACTCACGCGCTGAGGAGTTACGCGTGACTGTGAATGAACCGAAAATCACGTGGGATCGAGCGCCACCAAATTGGGCTCTTTCGAATATTTTTTTTTTACGAAATTCTTTCGAAGCACCCACTCGCTAGGGAATATATTCGAAAACGAGTGCGATGTGACGGGACAGTTAAAAACGAAATTTCTCGGAGCTTTTCGGGCGGAAATTTCAAAAAGGAAATTCGCTTTTTTCTGCTTTTTGACTGCTCCTCAGAAAAAGTGGCTCAAGACCTCGCGTGCGTTCGGAATTTTCGAAGAATCCATTTTCTTTTTACGGATTATTATTCTCCATAGTTTTAGGCGCATTTCTGTGAACGTCGATTTGTAAAATTTCTCTGTATAGATCGAAAGTTATTACAGAAAACGTGACTGTCCAACTGGAGGGCCCTTTAATACTTTTTGACGCTTGTTTGTTTTTAATATTCGAAATTGTTTCCTCTGTGGTCTGTCGAGTCGGATTTTTGATATCGCGATCAGAAGATTTGATAAACATAATTAAAGTGTGACACGAAATGCACACTTTTTTAAACTGCCGTAAATTCATAATTTTTCGCAGACTGCAACTTTATTTTACAGCTGTTTTTTTTTACGTATTGGAGATCTATCAACATTTCAAGAAGAAACAATGCAGACCGTGGAGCAACTTATTTTTCACGCAGTTGTAATACTTGAAAAAAAATGAAATAAATTTTTTTACGAAGATTAAATACTAAAGATTATATTTACTATGATTTCTATTGCTATCTCTTCTAAATAAAGTTTTTCTTTTAGCGCGTTTTAGGCACCGCTGGACGCGTATTTGAAGCGTTGAAAATTAGGAAAATCTTCGTAAATAATGAGCTTCGGCACGAAAATCGAATAATTTCGACCGAGCTCATTCGCACTCTTGAGTTTGGACCGCACATAAGTATTCGTTTGAATGCCAATGGTAAAATCGAGGAAACCAAAGTCCGTGGGACGGACGACTTTTGATGGTATTTCGGTGAGCTGTCCCGCAGCTTCGTTCGTTCGAGCAATAAAATTGGGGTCAGTATTCGCCAATAATTTTGGCTCCTTTCAGAAATTCGTTTCGACCGTGCGACATCGCGTTTGCATCAGTTTCGGAATAAAATTCTTTTTCAATGCAACATTCCAAAGGATTCAGTGATTCATTGATTCGAAACGGGGAACGAAACTACAACGAGCTGGCGGATTGCCTTTTTTTCGAGTCCTCGAGAAAAATGGACACGAATGTTTTCTTGAAACTTTCTAAATCTTCCTTACCAACACTCGAGTTTGAGTACATCGCTTTGAAAGGGGAGGAAAAAATTTCGAAATGTTTTTTTATCTCGGGACAAATGTTTTTGTAAACCCGTTCGACTTTACGGCGTCGGAGACCCGGACGATGAAAAATGCCGAGCAAACGCATTCCTCAGTGCGATGCGGCCCTGAGCACATATTTGCGCGGTATTTTGTGCACTGATAAACGAACTGGCGCCTCATTTACGCAGAAATGGGTCTCAGTGACCCGGAAAAGTATTGAAAAACGAAAAACTTGCAAAACTAATGACCAAAAACTGCGAAATTCCACGTCGCTCAATTCTTCGGAGTTTCCTCGAGCGATAAACCGTTTTTTCAAACCGATTCCGTACTCGGTTTCAAAACTTAGATTTACCAATCGAATGCGAGCCTCTCGTTGTCAATGTTTCGAAAAAAACCGACGCGTTAGTCTCGCGAGCCCGAAAGTGAGCCGCGAGGTATGAAAAACGGTTGGAAAATCGGCGCAATTTTCGTCCCTCGGTCGAGGCTTGCGCAAATTTTTTCGCTCGATGAGTCACGCCAAAAGAAAAAGGCTCAAAATGAAAAACGAATTTTTAAAATGCAATCCTCGTTCGGCCGATCCGCGTTAACAATTTTGGTTTCTTCCCTGCTGAGCTACTCAGAAAAAAAGCGACGCAGAATATCGTCTTTGAAAAGGGAAACAAATCCCATAAGATGGGACGCGCGTGTCTTTGATAAGCGAACGGTGAGACTTGCTCGTTCCATCGTTTTTAACGCCGCACCGAAGAGGCGCTGACTCGGGTGTCAAGTTTCTGCGGATGCGAATGATCCGCGCGAATGTTCATCAAAGTAGTTCGGCCGTTCGACGACTAGTAAAGTTCGCAACAACTTTACGTCGATTAATTTTACGTTGCGCATTATTAATAAAATAAATAAATACACTGTAAAAAATTCACGGTGAAACTTGAAACGGTGTAAGTGTAAAAAAAGCTGTGTTCATTTTTCGGTGTAAAAATAACACCAACCATTTAACACCGAACTAATTCGGTGTTATTTTCCGATTTGACAATCCATGGTGTTGAAATAATAAGTATATAACATTTTTCTCGTTATGGTGTTATTTTAACACCATGGAGGTGTCATTTAAACACCGCTTCATTGTGTCTTCACCAATTTCAAAAGTTGACTTTACACCGGATGTTTGTTACAAATATTTCTGAGGTGTTATTAATTTTACACGACATTATGGTAACTGCTTTTTGTTTGCTATTATGTACAATCGAAAAGATACATCAGTTATTGAATGTCATTGAACAACAAAGTTCCCTCAAGGTCATGCGCACGAATAACTATACCTTTCCCTTCTTCAACACTCTTCTCCGATGAAAAAAAACTGAAAATTGTCGATGAAATGATTCGAAATTTTGGCCGGGTAAGAAGAAAAAGGATTGAAAAATAAATAAAATAAAGAAAATAGTAAAAAAGGTAAAACGATTTTCGAATGAAACAAAAGATCGAAGGGTCGGGGGGACGATTGGAAATATGGGACGAGACAAAGTCGCGCGTCGAGTGAAATGTCAAAATTTTAGGTTACCGCGAGCGGAAAATCGTCCCAGCAAGCAGACTGGTCATGGGTAAATCAACGTCGCTGCAAAATGTTGTCCTAAAGTCGGCGGATAATCGGGTTTAAAAAATCAGTAGAAAATCGTCGTTGGTGGTCGGAGTTTGGAGAAAAAATCGCGTGAAATATCTCGATGGATTGACCTCGCGAAAAATCCTTTAGTAAAATTCTCAAGTGCAAGGTTGAAAAAGTATTGGGAAGAGTTTGGAGGGGAGGAAAGGCTCGGAGATGTCGCTGATCGAGCCGACCGACACGTTCGGGAACAGGGAGCCTCCCCCGAAGGAGGAGAACGAGCAGTATTTGTTCCTGTTGGAGTTTTTCGTGTACGAGGTCCGGGGCGAGAGACTCGGCAAGCTGAACAGCATGTTTTTCGTCCCGACGCGGGTGCGCTTGAAGTTCCTGAAGTTCGACGACGAGGAAATGTCGGTGACGCCGGTGGACTTGATGTTCGAGCCGCAGTCGGGGATCGCCGATTACGCGGAGACGTTCAACTCCGGCCGATCGGTCATGTTCGCCATCGAGCGGGCCTCGGTGCTCGATAAAGTGATGGATTTCACGTTGAGCTTGACGGTGGAAAAGAAAATGCCGAAGGACATGAGGCCCGACGTGCTGGTGGGCCGGGCCGAGGTCGACATGAGCAAACACTTCGCGGCCCTGAGGAAGGAAATGTTGCAATGCAGCCAAACGAATTATCCGCCCCCGAAGGAGTTCGAGGGGACGGTGGAGCTCCGGGACGACGGCAGGGTCACCGGGAGCCTCGGCATCTACGTCAGAATTTCCGGCTTCGGTCAGTCGATCGTCACGGAGATCGAGACGCCGAAAAACCGGCCGGAAGCGAGCTCCTACGTCTTCAAAAGTCTCGACAAGGACGACAAGCAATTGGCCTACGATTGTCGCTTAATCGACCCCGAGAAAATGGACTTTTGCAAAGATTCCGAGGGGGAGCGAAAGACCTGCCAGATCTGTATGCCGCAGCGACTGGACTGCTCGCCCTGCGAGGTCCCCGGCGGCGCCGGGAGGCGGCCGCAGGCCCCCCCGCCCGACGAGGAAACCGGCCCGGCGGCCAACGAGACTCTGAAATCGCTTTTGCACGGAAAAATCTTCACGCGGCCCTGGGACCCGGTCGCAGGATCGCAACCCGCGCCGTTCCCGAGCCACCGACTTCACCGAGGCCGCGAACAAGTCGCACACTCGAAACTGCCGATCCAATCGAGCCGCGGCCCCCCCGAACCCTGCGGCAAGGCCGTCGTCCTCAAAGTCTCCGGCCTCCTCGACGTCGAAGACGCCGATGGACGCCGGAAAAACCCAACCGTCACTCTCCAGTCGCGCTCCATGGAGCACGACCCGGACCCCGAGCACGATATTTTCATCCTCAGAATCGGCAAAAAAGGCCTCGTCGGAGCTGGCGAAAAATCAGACATTCAACTCGAAATGCGCACCCCCAAGGGCCCCGAGAGGCGACCGCCCGTCCGATACGAAACTCGCGAAATGCAAACCGACGAATACGACGAACCTCCGGCCCCTGGCCAGCACTCCCGCTTGAGCAGGTCCAAAAAATCCAAATCCGCCAAGAAGAAAAACAAGAAAAAGAAGAAGAAGAAATGAACCGAACTGCGAAAGATCGACTGGAATCCTCCGATTTTCAAAAAATCATAAAAACATCAAAGGCCTTCGAACCGAGGGAAAAAACGGTGAAGAAGCATCCACCGATGGGCTCCAAAATTTTTATCAATAATCTCGATTTCGTGAACCGCGCCCGAGAGCGTTGCTGCGAGATTCGTTGTTTTGTGTTGTTCCGAACGGCGTGAAGTAGCTCGCGGCTTTTGTAAACGTCAAAATTGTTAGTCGTGTGATTGATCCCGAGCGAATTTATTATAAATAAATAAACATAGAAAAAGTGTAAATAAAATTTTGTGAAAAAATGGGGGACGGGGAGCAGCAGCTTTTTCTGGCCGAATTTCTCGTCGACAATGTTAATATTCCATCGATTCGTGCGATGTTCACAGAAATGCTTCCAGTCACGACATGCGTCTCCTTTCAGGTATTATTCCCTGCCGGCAAATAAGCCGATTACAGAATCGAGGCTAAAGCGAATTCCCTCCCCGATTTAAAAACAGATTTTGAACCTGCCGCCGATCAATGTTTACCAAGATTGCGACTCGGACGGTTGTGCGTGCGCCAGCGACAGACAAATTTTCAAAAAAGGCAAATCTTGCCTGTTCGCCCTGCCCTCCGTCGCCCTCGAAAAACCTCTCGGATCGTTCCCCGTCAATATGTCCGTCTACAAAAAATTACCGCCCGGAGTTTTGCCCGATGTCATGATCATCGGCTCCCATCAGATCGAGATCAAAGATCTCGTCAACGAAATGTTGAATCGACACGTTTTCAAAATTGGAAATCCTTGCAAAACGTTGAGAGACACTTTCAAGTAATTCTTTCATTACAATTTCATTCCGCTCCGCGAGAATTTTCGTAAACCTCACTTTTCCACTTCTCAAAACATCTTTCCCCACGTGGACTTTTCTCGTCTCAATTCTTTACGGAATGTGGCTTTGTTGAACGCCGAAACTAAGAAAATCGTGGAGATTCCACGATCCCAGCGTCTTCGGAAAACGCTTCGCGGTGGAAGCAACATTTTTCTCGTTTTTCCAACTCTAAAACATCGTACATTAAAATTGATTTAATAAAAACATAATTTCTCGCATCGTACGAGAGGCTTTATTCGATTTGCACGAGAATTTACATTCTCCTTGGTAAATCCTAAAAAATTTCGCGTCAATTTTCAGTGTTGGTGCGTTAACGTTAATTCGCGACGAAGCGACGATCGAAGCTGCAAACATCGGACCGAATTCGAGTCGCTCAAGTCCCTTTGAGGGCTACGAACAGTTTGAACGTTGAAATTTACGTGTTTTTTGTTTATTTCATGAATAAAAATTGATCGGACGGATTTGAATAAAGCCTCGTCCACATATTTTCCATCCTCCTGGAAAAAGCGTGTAAAAAAAACTTTTTTTCATGGTTTTTGTGCAACGGTGCGTTGGAAATGGCGCCCCTTGGATCGGCGTTGGCAGAGCAGATCTCAAAAATGGAGCATCCCAGGACAAAAACCCAAAAAGATTGGCTCACGACGGAGGCAATTTTCAAAACATCGTTTACAACAAAAGTCGCGACCGTTTGAAGAAAAAGTCACAATTTTTGTGGATTTCTCAGTTGAAAATTCTTTATAGAAATAAAAAGAAAAATAATTTATCAAAAAAGGGTTGCGTCGTCCTGAAAGCATGCGCTTTCCCTACAAAATGCGGCTCGAATCGAGTCCCTGGGATGAGAAAACTCTTTCCGTTTACCTGTCATTTTCAACGCGCCATTGTACAAACATACGCCATTAAAAAAATAAGAGAATAAAAATTTTCCGGTACTTCTGAGTATGAAAAAGAGGTGTGCAAGGTTTTATGTAAATCCATCCAAAGAATTTCGATTTATGAAAGAAATAAAAGAACGTCAAAAAAAATAAAAAATTAAAAAAATAAAAATAAAAATTTATTAAAAATATAAAATAAATTTGAGTTAGTAAAAAATTCGTTGCTTTTTGTGTTTTCTCGAAGGCTGACGACGGCGACCGGTCAAAGGGTCGGCGAGGTGACGGTTTTCATAAGAATGTCGTGTTTCGGGGAGAAGATAGTGACCCAGTTTCAAATACCGCACAACCAGAAGCCGTATTTGTTCAAAGGTGCGGAAAACAGTCCGGTGTTCCAGTGCAAGAGGATCCCCTCGACGCTGGAGGAGGAAGTTGCATCGGCGAGGTGCAACTGCGAGGAACCGGGTGAGGAAGCGCGGGAGATTCGGAGCGGTGAGAGGAGAGCTGGGAAAACGTGTTGCCCGGCGCCGCCGCCGGTCCCGCCGACGACTCGGCAAGCTTCCGTGTCCGAGTTCCATCAAGGGAGGCCCTGCTGTCCCTCGAGCCAGGGTGAAAAATGCCCTTCGGCGCTGGCATCGTCTCCGGGAGGAAAAAAAATTCGATCTCAAATCGGGCGAGTAGATGAATGTTGCTGTTCGATAAAAGAGTGAAAAAACCATCGTCGAGGAAGCGGCGGCACGCGAGGAAACGGGGTCGGGAATTCGTCGAAATTAGTCGTAAATCTTCGAGGATGAAAAAATATTTTGGAAGAAAAAGGCGGAACAGCTGATAAGGAGCGACGTCGCGAACTCTGCGCCGCAATCGCCAAGGTTATCGTCTGTCAAAACGAGAAATAAAATAAAACGATTTTTAATGCAATCCAAGTGTTTTCGTCGCGAAACACGATCGTGGATTTATCGCCGTGCGCAAATTTTTCCTCGCGCTTCAAGGGCCCAGAGAATAAAAATGTTTGTAAACAGATCGACACGGAATTGGGACTCTGGGGGATTCTCGCTCGCCGCGAATATGAATGGACGCTCGCGCTTCACCTCGCTCCCACTCCGCAGTCCCGGGTTCGTTTGTAAAAATATACTAGCGCGACGTTCCTCGCTCCGTAGGCCGCGCTCCTTGCGAGCACGTTTTGTTCTCGTCGCCTTGCACGCACGAAAATGCGCCACGCTCCGGCTAATACGTATTTGCGCATACGCGGTCGGAAGACTCTCCTCGCGAAGAGCTGTCTCACGCTGCCACCGACTCGGAGGCTCGAAGGGGGTGAGAAATCCGGCGTTTCATTATTCAACGCGTTCTCGAACGCCTGCTGCACTTGTTCAACGATCTTTTTCTCCGCTCGCCTCTCTCGGCAAGTTTCACCATTTTATTTCCATTATTTACGCTAATCGATGAATCGACAAAACTGGCAACAAATTTTCACCTCGGAACTTTCGTTTTGCTCGCCCATCCAACGGTCTTCGACCCGAAATATTTTCCCAAATTTATCTCCTCGTGGGCAAATTACGAGTCGTAATGGGCCACTGAGTAACGCTGCTTAATTACAAATTTACGATATTCGTTGAGTCGTTAAGACTCTAATCGTTTATTCATGAAAAGAAACGAAATTCACTTTGTATATAATTAGACGAAACGTCTAATTATCGTGTCATTATTTTTACGACGGTTTAATGCTTCACGAAAGTATTCGTGAAGAACGTTTGGAGAGATTTCGAGTTGGATAAATTGGCCCCTGATGGAAAACTGGTGATATGAATTTTTGTAAAAATGTTGGAAGAATTGCAGAGAGAAAAGAAAAAATATTCCTACAATTTCTGTGGAACCTCAGGACTGAGACTGTCGAACTGTGTTATAAATTCTTCCTACAAAAATGTGACGAATTATGAGCAGATAGCGAGGAAAAATGGAAAAATAGTGAAACTTCAAAAAAATAGTGCAACGATTTTGAAAGGAGGTCGAAAAAATACGAAATGACAAATGACCCAAAAAATAGGCATTTTTTCGTACGAGAATTCGTGGTAAAAAATATTGGAAATGCATCTGAAATTTAGGTCGAGTATTGCGACGAAAAAGCTGTCAAAATTGTCGTTGATCCCCGAAAATTCGATGATACAGAGTCGGAAAAAAATGATGCTGAAAAAATGGTTCAGAAGTTTGAAAGAAATTTGAAAAAATTTGTTCGGAAAGTAATCTTCGTTTGGTGCTATATAAATGTAGAAAACGACGGGAATTCGTTGGAACGTTATTGCGCCGACTCTCCGATCACTGATAAAACGAGCCTCGGGCTTGCGTGCAAGTAGAATTGAAGGGAGGGGGTTGTCAGGGGTTGTAGACCGATATTGTCGCGCCTGCGTGGCATCGACCCCTCTTTCAAGGGTCTAGACAACCCTCATCCTCTTTCGTTCCATCGTGTTCTGGCACGACACGTCATGCGCTCTCTCTCTCTCGCTCCCGTTGTTACCGTAGTCGGGACAATAATGTAGGCTACAAGTGCGAGAGGATTCTCTCGGCAGAACGGGATGCATTTTTATATTTTTTTCTCCTCATTCGGCCTCGCGAAAACGGTGCTGAGTAGTTACAAAACGTCTGAATTATCGTAGAATCTTACAACGAAATAAAGAGATTGAAGGAGTGAGGAAAAAAGAGGATTTCGTTAAATGGCCTAGAAAAGTGAATGGTGAAAATATTCAGTCGTGATGAACAATTCGCCGCAAAACTCGGATGTCCAAGTCGCCAATCGACGCGCAGCTGCTGGAACTTCCGAAAACAGCGATGACGAGGACTGGAGTGGACTTGTCGAATGTGTAAATAACAATTATTTTTCCAAAACTAACTTTCTGTCCATGCTTTTTTATGCGGAGCTTCATTTTTCTGGCCAGTGACATTTTTCTTTTTTATCGCACGATAATGCAACGTGCTTTTTACATCGAATTGAAGAAACTTGGAAAATTAGTGTCGACTATTTTTTTCAACGTCTAAAGACTCACCTTTTGAGATTTTTAAGTTAAAGTGGAAAATTCATAATGCACAAGCTTCGTTGAAAGGAACCTAACGATTACGAGGTGTGCGATTGACAACGCTTTAAACAAAAAAAACGCCGTTTTGTGTTCCAGGCTGTTTTGGAAAGATCGAAATCTGATCGCGTGACTAGAGCCGATGAAGATCGACGACGCCGCACAATAATAGTCGAGAAAAAAAATGGCACTTACGGTTTCACCCTACAGGTACGAGAGAGCAAAACGAAATTCTCGAAGCAAATATCAAGGCATGCGATTTGAAAAAACCAAAGCAATAAAAGTCAATATTCCTGGATGCGATTATTTTGTTCCGAAACTTCTAACCTCTATCGCGGGGTTCGAGTCTACTCTCCGTCTCGTATCGATGCAATTGAATAAGTGTCGAAAAACTGTAATTTTCTCCGATTATTAATGCCCGTGAACTCGGAAAATAATGAATAAAATAAAAATGAAAAAAATTCTGCAGAGTTATGGAATTCATTACAAGAGGGAACAAGAAATCGAGATGGTCACGTACGTGGATTACGTGGAATATGACGGGCCGGCGTTCAAGGCTGGGATGCGAGAGGGCGACGTGATTCTTTCGATAAATGGCCACGAGATGGACCGCGCTGACCACAAGACATTGGTCAATTTCATAAAGAATTGTGACGCGCGAATGCGAATGGTAGTTTCGTTCGAAGATTGCGTGAGAAAGGTGAAAAAAATAATGGAGAATTCCTAATTCCAAACTTCCGACATAACCTCCATTTTGCCCGGTTAAATAATAGCCAAATTTCAGGTTGAGTTGCATATGCGTTATATCGAATTGCAACGAGCCTTGCAATCTCGTCTGGCTGAATTGGAAAGATTGTGCGAAAGGGAGAGGTCGATTTTATTGGGAAAATGGAAGACGCACTCCCTGCCGGCGAGAAAACGAACTCCGACTGGAATAATGACCAATCCCAGCCAACCGTCGCCCTCTTCAAGCTTCAATTCGTCGACCGTTCAGTGCTGTCGTCCAGCGACATCTACCGAGCATCTTTTACTTTACAGTGTTGTAAGTTCGTTTCTGTTCAACGATTTTCGTCAACGAAACAAATTTTTATTCCACAGCTCGAGAAACTTTTATCCTTTCATCAAGTTTTTATGTTCGTCAAATGCGTGACCTTTCCGTAGACCAATCTTCTCGTTATCGAAAAACAATGCGAACGGTGCATAACTGGAGCGTCGTTTTCGATGTCGTACATGTCACGTTACGTTCGAAAAAAAATGAGACCGTTGAGATCAGGGATTCCAATAGTTAAACAAACGAGTTTGAAAACTTTGTTCGAGCACAATATTACGGTACATCGACAGTGAAATAAAATGGAGCCTCGAACTCTTGCAACGATCGATTCTCAGAAATAAGATTTGTGAAAAGATAATTAGTATTCGTGTTATGAAATTTTCGTGAAATTACAAAAATCAATGATTCAGAATGGAAGTTGTCTAAAACGTGAAAAATTTCAGTACGCGGACGGTCGTCCTTGTCTGATACCTCGGAACGCGGCGTGTTTGGTGGCGGTAGGGCCGCCGCGTTCGCGTAGCGACCACCACCATTTTTTATCGAAATCATCGAACGAGACATCGTCGATATCTTCGCGGCACAGTTATCACCAAGCGAACGGATTGTCGACCCCGGCGAAGTCGAATAAAACGGGCCACAAGTCGTTGCAGTCGTCGTGTTCTGTCGGCAACGCCGATATTCACGCGCAAGCTTTGCAGCAGCAACAGCAGCAGCAGCAGAGTTTGTGCGTTGCTTGTATATCGAGCGCTCACAGGCGGAGAGACCAAACGGACGGGGCGAGTTTGGACGTTTACGATTTGGCGAGTCCCTGCTGCGATCCTAATTGCGTGCCAAGCAGACGACGGAGAGAAAAACAGAGACGAGCTCGGAACGAACAGCAGAATCAACATCAACAACACCATCTTGCACAACAACAGCAACAGCAGCAGCAACAGCAGCAGCAACCACAAACAACACAACACCAATCGCACAACTGTTCCCGAGCTTCGGGTCACAGTCTCCACTCGATAACGAGCAGCGAAATGTCAACAGCTGCGGAGAGCGTAGCCTCGTGTTCGACGTCTTTGAGCACGGACACACTTTATTGGGATCCAAACGTGCACCAGCGTCCGCCGGCTTGTCTGCAGTACGCAAAGCCCAAATCCTGGGATAATTTAACAACGAAAGCTTTCGGAGGTTATGGTTTCGGTTACGGTTACCTCGACACGGGAACCGCGAAGACGCACAGTGCCGAGCGTCCGGGAAAGAATTCTCACGCGAGAGCCAAAACTCCAACGGGCGGAACATCGCAGCGCCGAAATCCCGGGAACGCAACGATTTACCCGACGAATTCAGGCGCTTCGAGCGGCCCGAGGCACTTCCAACCTACCAAATCGACCGAAAGCTTGCTCGCTCAGAACCCTTACAATCAAACCGATCACGCACCCGACGCTAGCCTCAGCTGCGAATGCCTCGACAGCACCACCTCGAGATTCGTACAGAAAATCGACAAACACGATTCCAAGAGACAAGGAGACAATCCTAACAACTACAACAATTCTACGAACTCTCATGCACAGGCGAACAACGCGAGACACCGCAGATCCAGCCACTCCGATGGCAAACTCAGGGCCTCTAACAATTCCGAGGTTACTCGGTTGTGAGACGCTTCACTTATCGGCCCAAATTTGTAACGCAGTTGTCTGCTTATTGGAATAAATTGTGTACTTCGTTGTAATTGTTGTTGTTATTTAATGAAAAACGTCAAACCTTTACAGACACAAGGCGCATCGGGACGATCCAGTGCCTCGGTATATTCCACATTTTTGAACGGCAAAACTATCGTCAAAGGTTATTGTCACTCGATCGAATTTTAGTTTTCCGAAAACTAGAAAGTCTGAGCTTACAATTTACAGAAAACAAATTTATGTCTGTGATAATTAGAAGTGCTCGCATTATTCTGGAAAGTTAGTGTCTCGTCGGGGTTAAAATTGCTCGAGAAACGTGCGAGGAATCGGGTGCAAAGTTCTAAAACTACGGTATACGGAAGCGGAAGTTTCGTCGTGTTTCAATAATAAAAGTAGGGAGGGAGAAACGGTTCGAACAATCGCCGCGAGAGGGGCGCGCTCGAATTATGTCCTTCGTGTATTTTCTCGCCTCAACGCGTCTTCCCAGCAGCGTCACTTCTAACCATATGTTTTTCACGCTGTGGCTTTTACGCGGCAAAAAATTGCTCTGAATAGCACTGAAAGTGAGAGAAATGTCGAGAAAAAAGCACAGCATTGCGTATATCAAACCGGACGAGCCGAAATTTCTGAGGGAATTGAAACTCCAGGCAGGATTCAAAGAGGGTCCGACGATCGACACGAAGGTAAAAATTTATAGTTTATCCGAGACGCGAGAGCGAAACGTCGGGTTGTTTGCGGCGTGCTCTCGGGGCGCAGTGAAGGGGAAAAGAACGCGACGCGCAGCGATTAGACCGCGAGCTTTGGACATCTGTCGGATAAAACGCGAACTACGTAGCCGCGTTTCCGCTAAATTTAAATCATAACACTTCAAATGCTTCTATTGTTTCCTAATGAAATTGTGTCTCTAAAAATTATTTGGGGTTTGATGAGGTTAGCGAGTGTCGCGATGATTGGGAAGTCGTCATCAATTGCATCAAATCTACATAAATTATTAACAAGTCATAAATCAATATAAAATAGCTACAAATCTAAAAACAAGTTTACTGCCGCGTTCTAAAAGTGAAAATTTATCAAAAATAAACCTTTTGAACTCCGTATTCACTGGACTGTTTTTTTTTTTTTTTTTTTTCTCGAATAAAGCGTGAGGAGCTTCCGGAAGCGGAGGACGAGGACAGGAACGATTTGAACGAGGAGGAGCCTGTGGTGGTGGTGCTGAAAGAAGGGGATTTGACTGCGGAAGAAGCGGAAGCGATAAAGAAACAAAAGGACGAAGGTACGAACTCGTGTTCCGTGCAGAAAAAAAATACGAAGTGGCCATTACGTGTGATTTTAAATGATTACAGAGGAAGCGAGTGCAAAAGCGGACTTGTCGAAGCGGGTGATATTCAAGAAAAAAGAGTCCGAAAGCAGCGTCGTTGACGAGCCTGCGACAAAAAAGTCGAAAAAGACGAAACAAAAAAAAGCTTTGCTGTCGTTCGACGAGGATGAGGAGGACGACTAGTCATTAACCTATCCATTTTAACGTGTAAAAAAATTGAAAAACACTGTTTATTCTTGTAAATAAATACCATTTTTTCAACCCTTGCTATTCATTCGTGAACACGGAAAAAAGTGAATAACGGCTCGGGCAATAAGGCAGATGAGGGATGGAAAGCGTCGTAACGGGCAAGCGGCGGTGATTTTGTTTATGATTGTTGCAAACTGCAAACTACGCAGCCCCTTCCTTCCCGACATAGAGCAGAAGGACGGCAGGGAGAGGGAGGGGGCCAGGAGGGAAGATTTTCCTTACGATTGGCTGAGCGGAAACTTAAGGAGAGGCAAAAAACATCACGTGATCATCGTCAAAAGAAGCACGAGAATGTATATCTACGTTGCTCTCCTTCCCTCTCTCTCATTCTATAACTCTATAAGCCATGGTCCCTTTAACATTAAAAAGCCTTCTCGGCGTGTATAGTATATACGTCATGAAAATTCGTTTAGTCACGTGACTCACGGGACTCCTCGTTGGGAGATACGCCATCTTGGGCAGTTTTGCTAGTTAACTGCACACGGGAGGTAAGGAGGATTTCGTGACGTAGCTTTCTCCTCCCTCTCTCCCTCTCTCATTTATTTATTACTGTACAAAAAATCACGTTCCAAGCAATCAGTCATCGATTGGGTGAAAAATCCTATGGACCCCCTTAAACTCTCGAGCTCGTAGAAATCGTTCGTTTCTACTTTTTTTTATTGTCAATTAATAAGTGCTCTGTGAATTTTACGCGCATCAGTGATTGTTTAAATAACCGCGCGCGACAAAGTCGCCGAGACGAATAAAACGAGCTCGGCAAGTTCTCTCTGCTCTCGTCTGCGTTCGCGTGGGTTAGTCGTTTGCAAAGATCCTTGTTCCGCTGTTGTTTCTATACTCTACACTTTCAACCATATATGTCACGTCCCTCTCTTTCTCTGCTTGAGCCAGATGATTTCGTATGCTCGACTTGTGTCTCTCGCGTTGATTATCCCGTGCTTCGAGTCTATATATGTGTATAAACATGCAAAAACGTATTTATATACATATATATATATGCGAACGAGGCAGCTGTTCGACTACTCGCGAACCAGCTAGTCCATTATTACATGCAGTCTCGCTCAGTCTTTCCACACTCGAAAAATGGCGGGAGAGCATTCCAACGATTGTCGTTGAAGAGGGATAAAAAACGCACGCTGCCGCCACATTCGCTACTTCGAACACGTGTTTTTGACCGGCCTATCAATTTTTACGATCTTCCAAAATTTATTCCTTTTTTCGTACTTTCCGATGCATGTTTGCCTCGGAGGTGTGACAGGGTCGTGTAGTTGACACTTTTCTTCACTGCTCAGCCCCCTTGCATTATTTCTTCACGACTTTTTTTTTTTATTTACACTGACAAATTGATTTTTTCGAGGGTTCTGAAGTCAAATTCAGTTGAAACAATTGCCTGGAAGATGTTGGAGGAATAAACTTTGAATTCATACATGAAGATTCGCGGTCAGGATCGTGATACTTGACAGTGCAGATTAGTCGAATTTTCTTACTTATTTTTCAAAGTTTTCCGATTTCAAACAATTGTTCCAACTCTTTTCGATCTCTTCGGTTTTCGGCGACTTTTCATTTGGTTTACGACGTTTTAAGGTTATGCAGTAATTTGTGGAAACGCAACTTTTACTTTATATCCAACTGAAGTTTTTTAAACTTGAATTGATTTTCGGAATATTCTAATTGAACTTCTGATGTTCCAAATTTTTCGAGAATACACGTATTCTACTAACTCGAGTTTGGTAGGGGGAATATAATGTTCCAATCGTTCATCAACTCCCCAAATCAATAAGTCATCGGGAGTATTACTGTTCTGCGATTATACAAAAGACGAATTAATACTTTCGCGGAATCGATTTAAAAAGTTAATTAAAAAAAACTGACAAACGAGGAATAATTTTTGATTTGTGATGAGGTAATAATATGATTTCATTGCAAACGCAGTTGCAAGAACTTTGACACCCTCTCCCCTCGCACCCCCGAAAGAGGTGTAATACACAATTTATTATTTTTATCGCCGGCCCTGGCGAAGGAGGATTTTTTGTTGAGCGAATCGTCCCGATCGTTGCTGCCATCTGCCGGCTTAACTTCAACTACGAATGTTCGCTATTTACAGGTTTTTTTTGCGTCTCCCCGCTGGTCCCTTGCCCCTTGCCCCGTTGCCCGTACCGCCGCCGCCACCGCCGCTGCCGCAGCCGCGTGAACAAGACCGAGTGTGCCGAGTGTGCGAGAGCATCGTCTTCGTGTCGTGTTCGTTTTGCCGCATTTCGTCACGTCTGGTTTATTGCAAAATCGTGTTAATTGAATTCGACGAGTAGCGAAAAAAAAAAGAAACAAAAACAAAAGTTCGCGTACTCGCGAGATACATTCTGTGTAGCGTGTTTCCCTCGTGGGTGAGAAAGGAAAAATGCGGTGGTGTTTTCGGAAGACCGTCTCCTAAAAAGGGGGGCGAAAATTATCGAAGAAAAAGCCGAAACGAATTCTCTACGAGTGGATTTTCCTACCGTCTGGCTCGTTCGGTGAGAAAACCGCGAACGAGAGTGCGCGATACAAACCGTGGAGGTGAGGTTTTCATCGAGGGGTTTCTCCTCCTTTTTTTTTTGACAGAACGAAAGAGTGAAGGAAGGGAGAAAACGAATTCACTTTTGTAACGTCCCTTGTGCCTTTGTAACGGTGCTACGAAATATTATAACCGGAAACACCGGTGTTGTGATCTCATTCCACCCACAAATGCATCGCGATGTTTTAAAAAGTACCGCATCATTTAATACATATGTTTCGCGAGTGTTTTCAATTCGTGCTTAAACCCCAAAACACCGAAATATTTCCGGTAATTTTTTTGTTCAAACACACAGTGCAATGTTATCGTGATTCAGAAAGTTTTCGGTTCAAATGAAATTCATGCATTTCCGGGAAAACCCCATATTATTTTCTCTACTCGCTCTAATTTTCACCCCTGCCCCCATGACAACGGAGCCCGATCAACAATTTGACAAAATTTCGTTCCTCGGAAAGTTAGACCGGTGTTCTCCCTTAGCATTTTGTGGCTGAACGATTAAGTTTTGTGGTGCAGAATTCAGGAAACTGGGATTCTCATTTCGAGTCCTCGTTATCGGGTCGTAGGTCGTGGCACGATTCTCCACATCGCGTCTCTTTCTCTTCTCATCCCTCTTTCCCCGCCTTGCACTTATTTCGTGAGCATACATGCACATTGAAACACACATACTTCGCCGTCGGGCTTTTACGCGTGCGTAAACATAGTTCCTTTTTCTAGAAGATTAGGAAGACGAAAAGTCTCTACCCCCAAGTGCACAAATTCCCTAAATCGAAACATGGAAAACCATTAAAGTGCCCAACAAGTTTCATCAACGAGTGAATTGGATTTTTCTACAATAATATTGAGTATTATTTGTGCTGTTTCGATGAAGAAAATGCTGTAAAAGACTGTTGACATTTCCTCTCTAGGGAATTTCGAATCTAGTTAATCCTCCTTCCTTTTCGCGCTTGGGAGTTTGAAAGTCGCGCATGGCGGGAATTTCAAATATAAAAATATTGGAACGTACGAGCACGTGACTTTGAAAGAGCAAAATACAATTTACGATCAACCGTTTGCAATTTATTGACTATTATTGTTTTGATTACGGATTTGCTTAAGAATTAGAAGTCCACGAGTAGCGGCTTTTTTGAAAATACTTATGGTTGAAAAGCGCTTCGAGATGAGGCGGGAATTTGGAATATTAGAACACATCGTGTTTGGGGCTGAAAGAACTGCGATGCACGCAATTATCAAACTTGCATTGAATTATGGTGATTATGAAAAAAAAAAAAAAAGAAAAAAATACTCTACGGGCTCTAGCACGTGTGTGCAGATGTGGCGAGAGAGAGAATAGCAGTGTTATTTAGTGTATGCGTGTTTGTTTCGTTGGTAGTGGTGTAGGAGTAGTAGGTCGTAGGTTGGCCCGAAGGTTCGAGGAGAGAGAGACGCGCGAGTCTCTCCCCCTCCCACGATTGTCTTTGGCTGTCTGTTACATTGGTTTGCTATCTCTGTCGCACTTTCGGTTGCGACTTTGGCTGGCTGAGGGTTCGTATGGTAGTTTTGCGGCTCTTGCGGTACCCGATGTCCCGATGTTGCTCCGTGGTCCTCGTCGACGCGAACGCGAAATAAGTTTGCGACAGGTTGAGCCACACGGAGGAGCAACGTCGTCGACGTAGCGCGAGAGGAACCACGAGATTCCAAAAAAAAAAAAAAAAAAATTATTCAAAAAGGCACAAGAAAAGAGAGCTCGAAGGGGCAAAATATAAATCAGTGCTCGTTGATTGAAGAAAGGCGTTAGTGTGGTACGTGAAAAAGCAGAGTGCACGCGACTTTGCACACTCTTTTAGTGCATGTAGCGAAGGAGAGAGAGAGAGAAAGAGTTTTAGTGATAGAGAGAGAGAGAGGAGAGGGGAAACGCAGGGATTGGAAGAGAGGGGGGAGAGCGAGAGAGAGCAAAGGGGAAAGGAAGAGGGAAGGAGGAGAGCGCGAGCAAAAGCGCTCTGCCCGCCAGAGCGTCTGTGTGTGATCCTGGACCCTGAAAGCTTTTTTAGTGACACGTAAGGAATACTTTGCACGCGTCAATTCAAAATTTAAGGTTTTCATTCTCCGTTAGTGTCGCAGGATATCGCTGACCCTTGTGTTTCCGATCGCTCATGGTGCTCTCCGACGTTTTATTTGTTTTTTTCTTTCGTGATTTCTGCCTCTTCCTTTTTTTTGGTACGAAGAGTTTTATTGGTTATGGGACGACGACGAAGACGATGTCGATGGTGATGAGTGCGAGTGAGAACGAGACTCAGGCGCGCGCGCGCGCGCTCTCCCATTCGCGTGTACTCCGTGTATTTTCTCTCTCTCTCTCTCTCTCGTTCTCCCCGCTACCCCCTGCGCTCCCGCTCTCTACCCGCGCCCCCGTGTGTGCATCTGTGTGAAATTCTGCAGCGCCATTTTGGAAAAATTCTGCCTATTATTTCTGTAACGCGATATATATAGAAAGATTTTTAACAATCATCTATTACCGAAATTTGAATCGGAAAGAATCGGGACTTTAACGTCAGACGCTTTCAGGGGGATGCGCGTCCTATGAAAACGAAACTGCTGCATTTTTTTCTTGCAACTTTTCTTTTTAGGCCACCTGACGTTTCTGTTATTCGCTGCCCTTTTTTCCGTTTTGTCTATTCCTCTCCTCTCCTTTCATTTTCATCATAATAGCGAGCTGACGTTCGTTTTCTTATTCTTTTTTCTTCTGTTTCGATGAAAACTCAGGTACAATCGCAGTGGCCCCATGGAAGGCACATCGGAAGAGGCTCTGGTCAAGGACCCCGTCGCGGATGATACTTTAGTCAGAGGTAAAAATAAGCAGGCTCTGCTTATTTTTCAATCAAATTGGCAGTTACTTTTTCAGATTGCGCTTATTCCCTTTGCTTTTATTTTCCCGTAGACATTATTGCGAACGGAGTGAACGGACTTTTGGAGAATCACACCGAAGACATGGGGGAATCGAGCGGAGGGAGCGAAAGAGGAGACGAGGATAATAAGAAGGACGAAGAGGAGGAAGACGGAGAGGAAGAAGAGCGGAGAGAAGACAATGCGAACCTGGAGGCTGAAGAGATCGACTCGCAGCACAAAGAATCCTCGAATGCTGCTCCCGAAGAGCCAGTTTCCGATGGCGAGAGAGAAGAGGAGGAAGAAGTTGATGCATCGCGAGAGTCCAAGGTTTCTGAGTGTTCGGAGGGTGCTGATGAAAAAATGGGCAGCGAAGCTTCTCCCAAAAGTCATAGAAATGAGGAGGAAGAGGAGGAGGAGGAGGAGGAGGAAATGGTGCAGGATGAACACGAGCCAGAGGCTCTGAACGAGGCACAGG
Source organism: Venturia canescens (assembly GCF_019457755.1). Lineage (NCBI taxonomy): Eukaryota > Metazoa > Arthropoda > Insecta > Hymenoptera > Ichneumonidae > Venturia > Venturia canescens. Next base: position 11,461,644 of record NC_057430.1, read on the forward strand.
ACGGTTACAAGAGCAACGACGCGATGGAGGTCGACGCACACTCGGACAATTCAGACGTTGAGTGTCTGGACGAGAACGAGACCGAAATGCAAGAGGCTGTAACGGATCGTAACGAAATAAAGAACGTTTCGATAAGCAGCGCTGGTAGCGACGTCCAGCCGATCTACGACAGCACGGAAAACCTGGATGATAATAAAATGGAAACTTCGGGTGAAGGAAAAATGTGTGAAGAGAACGGGAGCAGTCTAGGCAGTCCGGAGGTCGAAATAATGGACAATTTAAAGAGCAACGGCCACAACTCTTCCTCGGAAACTCAACGTAGCAGTAAAGACACACCGAAGACTAAAAAACCCCGGAAACAAATCGACCTGAGCGGTATTACGCCAAGAAGAAGTTCCCGGAATATAAAACGCACGAGTTACATCGAAAAAGAACCGGAAGAGGTCGAAGATGGCTCGTCCGATATCGAAGAAATAAAACCGGAAGATCCACTCGCTTGCATCGTCGATTCGAGCAAAGATAAAGAAAATTCGAAACTCAAATCACCTATCAGAAGCAGCAAAACTACCATTGTTGTCAGCGACACCAAAAGATTGGTAGAAATCGCCGCCGGCAGTAAATCCTCCAAAGGAGGCAAGAAAGAACCGACTCTAGTTATAATAGATACCAATTCTATACTGTCCGGCAGAGGCGGTGTTCCCGTAAGCAGTAGCGGCTCCATGAGCGCTTACGCCAAATCCTCATCGTCGTCGTCCTCCTCCTCCTCCTCATCCTCCCATCCTCATCATCATCAGCATCATCATCATCATCATCATCATCAACAACAACAACAGCAACATCATCAGCTTCATTCACACGCAGTGACAAGTTCAAGCGCTTTTTCCGTAATGCCCGTCGGCCACACTCAAACTATTTATCCAAATATGAGAACTACCATCACTCCTGTACCAATGTCATCCTCAAGGTCATCGTCCCATCAATCATCCTCTCCCAAAGTCAATATCCCGCTGCCACAATCGTCATTGCCACAACAGATACTTCCGACTCTAACCGATGATATGTTTGTCGTGGAGGCGCCCTCCTTCATCGTTCCCTACGTGTATGAGAAACCCCCGGTAAAACCGCTCAAAGATTTCGTCGGTAAACTCGGCAAGAGTATCGCCGACTTCGAGAAAGAGGAACAGGAGGAGCGCAAGAGAAAGAAAAAACTGCGAGAAGAAGCGAAGAAAAAAGGCGAATTGGAAGAGAATGATGGAGAACTCGGTAAAAGCGAGGACGACGACGAAAGCGAGGACGAATCTAGCAACAAAAATAAAGACGATACCGCCGACGCTGACATAGTCGACCTCACCGAAAAACCCAACGACGACAAAAACCCCGAGGACAAAACAAAATCGCCGACTTACTTTGATTTACCTCTCGGCAAATTTTTCATGCAAATCGGTGTTAATCTCGTGCAGGAATTCGTACAAACCGATTTGCTGAGAACTCAAAAACGCAAACAGGGTAAACATGGTACAGCCTCCGCCGAAACACAAATAGCCATTAATTCGCTGATTAAGAATCTAGAATTTAGCAAAGAGAATAACGAACCATTCCACTTGGATATGAAAAAATGTGAATTTTGTAGTTTTAAAACGGAATCGGCACTCGTAATGCAGCATCATCTCGAAACACCACACATGCGTAACTACGCCTACAAATGTAATTTTTGTCCTCTCGAAGTACGAAGCCCTCACGACATACTCTTCCACATGGAAGCCGAGCACAATACCCGGGGAAGATTGGAACGCGGACCTGCTTTCCATCAATGTCCTAATTGTCCTTTCGAGGACAATCAAAAGGGCAAATTGACCCGACACATTTTAGCTTGCGCCAAGAAATTCAGGCCCGAACGCAACCTCGAACCTGCCACCGATTGGGAACCACCCGCCAAAATTCCTAGACTTCATCGACCTCGACAAGTCGCTCCCGTCAATGCTAACGCCCTTGCAATCGCTATGAACGCCAAAGGCACACAACCGCTATTACCAAAATTACTTCCGGCACCTCTCGTGGGACGGGGCAGAGGACGACCTCCCATGCAACCCAGATACAGCGACATGAAATCGTTACGACCCGGCTCTGGTACGAATAATCAACCATTCTTTTCATTTTTTCATTTTTATTCGAAATTTCATCACATTATTTCGCATCTAAATGCAAATTCAATGTTGAGTGTTCGTCTTGGGCGATAAATGGTTTAATTATACGTTAGTAGAATAGGGGTGAACGAATTTTGATATACCGCTCGACTCGAATCTCAAATAAGAACTTGGATAAATCTGCATCGTTGGAATGCAGTGGATTTCATTTCCAACAATCTTTAAAATCGATCAATTTCAGACTCTGGAAATACATACGAAAACTTGCCATTACATGAAAAATAGATTTTTTTCTGTTTCACCAATGCAGACATTGATGAAAGCACCCATGGCAATCATAGGAAATAAATCTGAAGATAAAAACGAATAATTTGTTCAAACATCCAAATATTCTTGAAACCAATGAAATTATTCTTTAAAAATGTTGAAATAATTATATTTTTTAAAATTGCAGACAACGTCGCGAGTATGATTTATCGTCCAACGTCATCGGGACTTCTCGTTCCAACATCGTACCAATTTGGCACTAACCAAATATTCCAGGTAATTGAAAAGCCGCGAAAAATAGCGGAGCGTGAATGATGGAGAATGTATGAAAGCGTAGACCAAGAAAAAAATGCATTTTTCGAATGACATTGAACGTTAAAAATCGCGAGATTCGCGATAGTCATTTTTTCCTCCTTTTTTTTTTGAATTTGAAATGGGTCGCTAGAATTTGTGATAAAGGAACATGTGGAACAGGTGGTGGGTAGTTCTGGGACTGTCACGTCAGGAGTGACGGCGGTGAGTAGTGGTAGCTCCGGCAGTTCTGGTCGACCCACACCCATCGCCCTTGTATCCAACACAAACGACTCCCAATCTAGATTCTCCTCTTCATCGTCACAGGTAATTCGATGTCCTGGGGTGATGCGAAAATAAAGTACAAAAAACCACGCTGCTTGTACTCGTTTCTCACTATTATTGCATGATAGTTTCAATTAATGATTTTCATTAATGTTTTCTTGAATTTATTAAAACGATTAACCTCGTGACAATTTGCGGAAGTGAAAATAGTTCGATGAGTTCACTATTTCCTAGCTCCTGAATTTCAATTCGATTTTGTTTAATATTAAAGATGGTTCTTGAGTGCGATTTTTGCAAAATTTCCTTCGATTCCCCAGCTCATAGGAGAATTTCACTGAACACGAAAATTCATTAGTTATCTGCAATCGTTATCTGCAGAGTTGAAAATATTGATCGTATTTTTTTTTCTTTTTTATACGTGCGTTATCCATGCAGCGAAGCATTGGTTGAAGAGGGTTAGGGAAAATCGATATAAATTGGCTTGTAAAAAATTCATCGCAGTCAAAATGTGATTTATGGGCTTTAAATTCGCGCTATTGAAACGCTCTCTTTAAAAAAAAGAGTTGAGCTTTGAAACTGTTTTTCTTCGAGTTCGATGGCTTGGAAGATTGTTTGAGAGAGACATTGTGTATAAATTTTAATTTGCGTATCTGAAACAAACACCCGTCACTAAGTGTCTTAACATCCCCCCCCCCCCCCCCATGTGTCTAAGAAATGATCTATTCGTCATGAAGTAAAAAAACTGTTCATTTATTAATTTTCAGAATACCTCGAGTCAGAAAAATCCAGCGGCGAAATTACTGAGTCAACCGAGTATATCGATAACTCCTTTGCCGAGAACCCCGTCTCAAACACCGATTTCCGGTTCTGGCTCGTCGACGAAACCAGGCGGAAAAAATACTTTTGTTATTTGTGAAATTTGCGACGGTTACATAAAGGTATAATTCATTTTTTCGTCACTATTTTCCTCTTATTCACCTTTCAATTTGTTTGAACTTGTTTCATTTTTTTTCATTGATGTTCTATTTTTAAACTGCGTCCTTTTGTAAGAGGAAATTTTATGATTTTTAAGATTTTTTATGACTTATCGCTATGACTGTTCTTTTATTACTATTCACTGCTCAATGCACGTATGGAATTGGTGGATATAAATAGAACGCAAAATTGCAACTGGGAATAATTCATCAAGGATTACGTTTGAATTTCATTTACAGGATCTCGAACAATTACGAAATCACATGCAATGGATACACAAAGTAAAAATACATCCAAAGATGATTTACAACAGACCTCCATTGAACTGCCAGAAGTGTCAATTTCGATTTTTCACTGATCAGGTGAGCGGATCGTTACACGAACTTGGATATTTCACAATCAAACATTTATTGCTCTATAAAACTAATGAATTTACATTTTCTTGCAACAGGGCTTAGAGAGACATTTACTGGGATCTCATGGACTCGTTACGTCGAGTATGCAGGAAGCTGCAAACAAGGGAAAAGACGCAGGGCGTTGTCCGGCTTGTGGCAGGGTAAGAAAAATCACAGGATCGAATATTGTTCATTTACCTCCATTTTTCAATCTTCTATTGCGTTTCATTTTTTCTTCTACTCGCTAACAAAGAGTGAGTTTTCACCATAAAAAAGGACGTTGGGGAAAAGTTCGTAGCTACAAACAAGAATTGGCTGATGTCTAGCTCTCATTGAATTCATTGAATTGAAACTTTGAAATAAATTTTATTAATGTTTGCTTTAAAAAAATACAGTTTTTCAATGTTCCACTGACGTTCATACCAAAAATTTCTCAAGCTTTCATCCAACTTGTAGAATTTCATGAAATTCATAACATTTTTCATACATAGTTCAATAAATTTCGATTTATAATATCAAATGAATGAAAAAAATTGTATTCTACTTAAAAATAAAAAATGAATTGAAAATGCAGGTTTATCAGTGGAAGTTACTGAATCACGTAGCGCGGGATCACGGGATGACGCTGAAGCCGGCGCATTTATCGTACAAGTGTACAGTATGTACAGCGACGTTCGGTATGTACAAGCAGTTTGAGAATCACGTGTACTCGGCGCACAGTGTAGTGGCGAAGAAAGTAATGGACAAGAAAAACACGCCGTCGTCGCCGTCATCGAGATCGAACGATTCATTGTTGAAGCCTTTGAAGATAAACGACGAGATAACGATTATTCCACAGCCGGCAAAGTCGTCGAACAGAAGTTCTCAAGGTAGAGGAAAATAGCAAACATCTGCGGAGTGATCACTCGTGTATCTCATTTTTAATAAATCACAATTTAATTATAACGAACGAATAAACAGAGACAACAAAAAAAAACAAATAATAACACAAATGGAAAAGGAAAATAGAAAACGATAAACGAAAACGAAAGAAATGATTATATATGACGTTTCGCCCTTTGAAATAGAAACGTGGAAATGAGGAAGAAATTGAATATAAAGAAGCAAAAAAAAAACAAAACCAACTAAAACGTGTTTTTTCGAAGTACAACCGCGTCGATCCTTTTTAATGCGCGGTTGTGTTGAACTGCGCGCCTCGGAAATCGCGTACCGTGCCGTGTACATGTGTATGCATATTATCCTTAAGAAAAATAATGAAACACAAAGACACGTACACACACACACATACAGAAACAAAAAGTGAGAGAAAGAGAGAGAGTGAGACAGAGAGAATTCTTGAGATTCTTGAAAGGGGGATGCGAAATCGACAAACCAAGAATAATTCACGAGAAATAAAGTCTGTGGGTCGAAAATTTGAGCATACAAAAAAATCGGATCATTGTACTCATTTTATGAAAGAAGAGAAAGCATAACATTAGAAATAAAATTAAAAAAAAACATAACAAGTAAACGGAGAAAAAACTGAGAAAAGGAAAGAAAACGAAACGACACGTAAAAAACACATTCGACATGAACATACCCAACTAACACATACACGCGTACACACATTCATACACACAAGCACACACTAGTTGACTGCGTAATAATATTCCATCAATGATTATACCGATATATTTATTTAAGAATTTTTATTGTTGTTATCGGACATACATAAAATAGATTGTAAAAACAAACAAACAAAAAAAGAAAAAAAGAACATTAAAGGGTGGCCTTCAGTATGATTCCTTGGTTGATCCTGAACACGCGTATTAAATCCTCATCCGTTAGAAGAAAAGAAAAACGAAGTAAGCAACAAATACAAACAGGACTAAAAATGTACGTTTATCGCGGATCCTTGATCGGGCCGGTGTAGAGAAACAAGCAAAAATCATTTTCTTACTTTTCTTTCTTTCTTTCTTTCTTTCTCTTTCGTTATTTCGTTCGCTAGATTATTTTGACGGTTCGTCGAATTATAAGAGAGCAAATTTATTTATGGGGAACGATTTCGCTCATTGAGGCATACCGTGTAAAAAACGTCGATATGGGAAAGAATTCAACACACGCGTTGATTCAATAATGGTGAAAGTAACGGTGAATTTTCGTTAATTCAGACGACGCCGTTCGCCCTAGTGTCGTGAATATATATAAATATATATAGACAAATATATATATATATATATATATAAATATAATATACACGAGACTTGAATAAAATGCACGATTAAATGCGAAAGTGGCCCCAAAATTTCGAAAAAAATTTCTCGGACGACGAAAAAGCGATGAATTTTACAGTTTGTCATTTTTTTCTCCTCCCCCTCCCCCATTTGTGCAACGATCATATTTTTCTAACGCTCATTAAATTAAAGAAAAAGAAAAAGAAAAACGAAGGGAAATCACTCCGAGACGATTGATCTCTCGCGGTGCGCGCGTAAAAAAAAAATTAAAAAAGAAAAATAAGAAGGAAAAAAATTAATAAAGTACGTGATGACGACTGACCCTCCATGCGGATTAATTTATGAGAAAGCGAAAAGAATAATCGTAGGGTCGAACGGAAACTGTAAATTGTATCTATTACCATAAGTTGGACTTGTCAGCCCCCCCCCCCCCTCCCTACCTTTTCCCCGCCCGTGTTCCTCTTTCCTGCGTCCCTCCACAAATTGTAATAAAAACAAACACGAGAAAAAAAAAACGAATCACAAAAATATCCATTTTTATTTTTGCGCTCTATTAAGAAAGAACAAAAATGTACATTAACATAGGGTATAATATAAACGAATATATCAATAAAATAAAAATAAAATGAAATAAAGAAAAAAAAACAAAAAACAAAAAAAAAACAAATGATAGAATGGCACATTGATTCGCGAGTGTTGTATAAGTTTTTATTTTTCTTTCATTCTTATTCTTTCTCTCCTCTTTGAAACGGAAGATAATATGAATGTTTGAGCAAAAAAGACGGAAATTTTGTTTTTTTCTTGATATATTTTCGAGATGACATTTCGTTAGATGCGTTTGTATAGTTAGTGGAAAAATAAGGTATGAAGAATCGAGTCCAAGGGGTGCAAACGCCTTTTCGCGCTCGATCGCTGTAGTTTTTCATCATCGATCATTTATTTTTTACATTTCCTTTCTACAGTGGGAAAATAAGTATGACTTTTCGAATATTAATACGTGTACAAGAAATGATAAACGAAGCCGCTTCAACGCGGCGATAAGGGAGATGCGTTTTTACTCCTTCACCGCTGTATCGTACTGATTTTCGTCCAGTTACGTATATACACGTATTTAAGGAGAAAATCAGTTTCGAGGCATGGAAAATAAATAAAAGAACAAACGAGGTGGATAAATCCGAGAGCATTCATAGACATAAAATTACAGGAGTATATTAGTTTACTGTAATAATTTGTACAATATTATAATGATACACAAAAAGAAGGAGAAGAAGAAGAAGAAGAAAAAAAAAATAGTTATTGCGTAAATAAAGTGTACCAACATTGTATACGATTTTAATATTCGTGAAAATTTACCTTTTCACATTTTTGACGTCACGATCAACGTAGTCACTTTCAAAAGGTTTTCAGAAAATCATTTTCTGCCTTTGGAATCCCCAGAGAAAGTACGTTAAGGGGTCGGGGGAGGGGGGAGTGTCGTCTCGAGTACCAATTTTCAAAAAATTTAGCCCTGTTCTTACTTCCGGAAATCTCGGGAATACGTGCTTCGAATAAAGAAAGTCACCAGTACTGATTTCTGAAAATTTTTGATCCTGCTCCGGAGATTTCTAAATAATTGGACTTATTCGATGCATTTTCTAAAAAGGAAATTAACGAGTTGGCAAAATTGTGCCGGAATTTCGCCTGTAAAGTTTTCATTGGGTGGTTTATTGAAAATCGTTACACATTAGAAAATTTTCTTGGAAACGCGCAAACACATGCGACAGGCGACAGTGGTGAGAAATGACGCCTATGCGATATCGCGAGATTATTGTTTCATCTCAAGTAAAAAAAAAATTGATGTCGCTAATCCCATTTGATCATTAACGTTATGACAATGGAATTATCGCATCTGTAGTAGATATCTTGATAACCAGAAAAAATACCAGGAATCTACAGATAAAAATTTGCTTTCATTACGCCGAGGTTTACAATGTACAATAATATTTTTGCTACGAGGGATTTATGTCACGGGTTCGCTGGAGGGGCATTTGAAAATGATACAAGCAACGATGTAACGAATGGTGTTGAAAATGATTCTTTCAAAACTGAAAGAGGATAAAATATTGTGTACAATTTGCGTGCTTTCAGTAAATTATATTTCCAGACTACAAAAATTAATATTGGTGCTTTCGTTTGAGATCTTATGAAATTTAAATAGGTTATGGTGAACTTCCATTTGACACCACGTCGTATATCCTTAAATAATAAAATTCTTATGTAGGGGGAGCATAAAGAGAATAACAAATAACAACTGAAAACTGACATCACACCTAGGATTTTTATACAAATGCCCAACCAAAACAATTATTTGTTTGAAATAAAGAATCTGCATGAATAATTTTTTGAATGTAGGTGAGATACATTGGTGCGTGCGTACCGGCTTTTCCCATGACGTAACCAGTGTAACGGGTCTGAACCTGCTTCTTGTTCTGTGTATATGATGTGTTTACGAACACAGAGTTTTGACAAATAACCGATAGGTTTTACGACACCGCTTCTTCAATTGCGCGTCTGTATTTCAGCACCCAACGGTGCTTACCGGTTTCTTTGTTCCTGAACATTCGTAATTCGTAGTTTTCGATATTTCTCTGCGTTTGGAGTATTTATTGAGCTGTTGCGGTTACGAATAATTGCAAAAAATGAGCGAGACTCTGCCTTTTAGCGTTGAATACGCAAAAAGTGGAAGGGCACGCTGTCAAGGCTGCAAAAATCCTATTGATAATGCGTCTCTGAGAATCGCCAAAGTCGTTCAGGTAAGTTTTGTAAAGAATAATTTTTTTGAAAGATGCTTAATAAATTGCTATCCATTCGCAGTACACAAGATTTTATGAATTCTATTCATCAAAGATCAGTCCCTGAATTTCTGAATTTACGAATTTTTCAGTTAAAAATAAAACAGTTTGACGAGTTTTATTCGCGGACACCTAATTACGCTTTTTCATTGAGAATTATTTATAGAGAAAAAGGCATTAGCAACCTTGCTTTGGGTGATTTTTTGGTTACAATTGTCTGGAAAGAAAATCATATGCCTTATTTTTGGAAAACAGTTTATTCTTTGTTTCTGGTTCATCAGAAAATTTGGCAATGAATTAACTGTCATTGATTGCCTGAATTTACAGAGTCCGTTTCATGATGGCACTATTGTCAAGTGGTTCCACCCAGATTGTTTCTTCACAAAACAACGGCCCAAATCTACCGCTGATATATCTAATTTTGATAGTATTCGCTGGGAAGACCAACAGATGATACAAAAAAAAATTGGTAATTATGAATAAGGATTATTCCAATAAAAAGTATTGTCTTAATTTAAATCTTATATTTTGTATTCCAAAAAATTCTTTCCTGATTCATAGAATAACCAATAATTCTATGCAATTCTTTAATAAAATATTTTATTGAAGCAAAAAGTTTGTTTAGCATAAATAATTCTCGAATGTGTCAAGGTTTTCTTGGATACAATTCTCTTTATTTCTTGAAAGCAAAGAGGATGATTTATAACAGAGACACATTTGGGAAATGTTCGATGAGAATGACTCTGTAAAATAAAAAGAAAGTTTCGATGTGAATATTTCATTTTCCTACCTAACAGTAAAGGCCCAAAATCGGATTTCAATAACTATGGTTGTTACACTTTAGAGGAAACGTGTGGAGTCGCTGTTCCTACAAAAGGAAAGGGGAAGAAACGAGGCGCAACGTCAAATGCTTACAAGGATTACACAGTGGAGTACGCAAAGTCAAACCGTTCCACATGTGTGGGTTGTGAAGCTCCAATAATCAAAGGATCAGTGCGAATATCGAAGAAAGATTTTGAGAGTGAAAAAGGAGTAATGCTGAATGGAATAGACAGATGGCATCATCTGGACTGCTTTGCCAAGCTCCGGAATGACTTGTGTTTCTATGATTCGGGAGACATGCTGCCTGGAGCGAATAGTTTGAAAGAGGAAGATCTGAAGTTAGTGAAAACGACGCTACCTAAAATGAAAGCAGCGGATCTGCCACCACCACCAAAGAAAGTAAAGTCTGAGCCAATGGACGAAGCAGAGGAGAAAGAGATGAAGAAGCAAAATGAGATGTTTTTCAAAATGCGTGACCAGTTGAACACCCTGTCAAGAAAAGATCTTGTGAGTTTGTTGGAAAAAAACAATCAAAATGTTCCAGAAAGCCAAAACGACAAACTCGACAACCTTGCAGACCTCATGGTTTTTGGAGTTCCAAAACCTTGTAAAAAATGTACCGGACAATTTGTTTATGTTTCCGGGTTGGGTTACAAGTGTACAGGAAATTTGACGGAGTGGACCAAATGTGAAGAAGTAACGCAAGATCCCAAGAGGATTAAATTCAGTGTGCCCAAACATTTGAAAGAAGAAATTCCATTTTTAGGCTCCTACAAGCCCAAAATACAAAGAAGAATAGTCAAGGTCACAGCTCCATCAACTTCAAGCGCGGTGAAAAAAGAGGAAGAATATAGCGGCCCCAAGATCAAGGACAAAGCGCTGCCTCTTAAGGGAATGCAATTCGTAATATTGAACTCGATAAAAAAGAAAGCTGATCTGACCCACGACATAATGAGTCTCGGAGGACAGGTTGTTGCGAAAATAACTGATAGTGTTGCAGCAGTAATCGCCAAGCCAAAGTTCGTAGAAGAAGGCAATTCGAAGAAATTGGATGAAGCTAGAAACGCTGATATTCAAGTAATATCAGAAGATTTTGTCGACGAAGCAAAAGATTATACAGATGCACCGATTTCGTTGATAACGAAAAAAAGCATTTGCGATTGGGGCAGTGATCCGACGACGAGGGTCGCCAGCAGCATGGCCAAATCAGCTTCGAGAGGTAAGAGCGTTTATGAGAAATCTTCCTCTGGTAAAATAAAGTTGACAGTAAAAGGCGGAGGCGCCGTTGATCCAGACAGCGAATTGGAAGGAATAGCTCATATTCATCAAGATTCTGTTGGCAAGTACACCGCTGTGCTTGGCTTGACCGATATTCAATTGAAGAAAAACAGTTACTACAAAATGCAGATCCTAAAACACGATTTTCAAAATAAATATTGGCTGTTTCGTAGCTGGGGCAGAATTGGTACGACAATAGGTGGCAAAAAGACCGATTCAATGAGTTTATCGTCCTGCATTAAAAATTTCGAGGAATTATACGAGGAGAAAACCGGCAACGAATGGTCCGCAAGAAATCAATTTATCAAGAAACCTGGAAAAATGTGCCCTATTGACGTTGACCATGGTGAGGATGACGTCGATCTCGGCAAATTCGATTCCGAACTTCAGAGCAACCTCAAGCCTGCTGTCCAAGATCTCATAAGGATAGTATTTGATGTACAACAGATGAAAAAAGTTATGTTGGAGTTTGAACTTGATACAGATAAAATGCCGCTGGGCAAACTGTCGAAAAAGCAATTGCAACAAGCATTTAAAGTCCTGACAGAGTTGCAGGAGATCACGAAAAACGGCCAACCTGAGCGGATCCAACTGATCGATTTATCCAACAGATTTTACACTCTGGTACCTCACTCCTTTGGCGTCAAAGATGTACCGATTCTCGAGACCCAGGAAGATATTAAAAACAAATGCGACATGCTTGATGCCCTTCTCGAAATGGAAATAGCTTACAATATGTTGAACGTCAAGAACGATGGCAAGAAAAATCCTCTGGATCTTCACTACGAACAACTCAACACCGAGATCGATGTACTCGACGAAAACAGCGAAGAGTACGAAGTCGTAAAACAATACGTGAAAAACACGCACGCCGCGACTCACGGCTCGTACGATTTGGAAATTGGGCAGGTTTATACGATCAAGAGATCCGGAGAGGAGCAACGTTTCAAACCCTTCAAAAAATTACACAATCGCAAATTATTGTGGCACGGTTCAAGGACCACCAATTTCGCTGGCATTTTGTCTCAAGGCTTGAGAATTGCACCTCCCGAAGCACCGGTCACCGGTTACATGTTCGGCAAAGGTATTTACTTTGCTGACATGGTATCCAAAGCCGCTAATTATTGCTGCACCAACAGCTCAAATTCCACCGGTTTAATGCTCCTCTGCGAAGTCGCACTCGGCGATATGTACGAACGGAAACACGCAGATTACATCGAAAAATTACCCAAAGGAAAACACTCCACCAAAGGACTCGGTAGTACTCAACCTGATCCTGAAAAAGTTTATAAGATGAAAGACGGAGTTGAGGTCCCTTATGGATCTGGAGTTCCCGTCAAATTTGACAACGGTGAACGACCCTCACTTTTGTATAACGAATTTATCATTTATGATGTTGCTCAGGTCAAAGCGAAGTACCTTATCAAAATGAATTTCAAGTACAAATACTAATCGTCGTCGTATCCTGAGTTCTGATGGTTCCATTCCTCAAAATCTTTACACTCAATAGCCACGTATTTCATGCTCATCAATTTTGTACTTCGTTTATTACAATTTAAAAAATTTATTCATCTTTGAAACGTTGATATATTTTTGCAAATGATAGTGCCTTGAATGAGAAATCGTTAACTTTTCACAATTTTCGCATAAACGTCTCTAATTCATTGTTCCTTTTTCCCGATCCAATCAGGTTTTTTCGTAACAGATATTTTTTAATGTTTTAATGGTTGTAGGTATGGAATAAAAAAACTGACTTGCATTTTTTTATTTTTCAACTTTGTAATTTTGAGGCATTTTCATTGAAAGGAATTATAATTCGTAACGTTCCAAAGATGGTATAACTGTTGAAACTTCAAATAAATTACCTATACAGTAACCCCAACGGAAAACATTTTGGAAATGAGTGTTGAAATAATAATTGCCCGAAAAATCAGTTTGCTCGATTAATGAATATTATATATTTTTATGGCGTATTGTTTAAGAATTTACTGTTCGACTATGTGAGCTGAGAGAAAATGGTACAAGCCCTTGTTGATATTTTGTAGAGCATGTTTTGCTCTTTCATTATTGATGCCTAGTAGTAGATCATTAGTGATTGATCACTAATGATATGCCCAAGTTTTACAATAATTAAGTTTTTCATTGATTATTCATTTGTCTCATGACTTTCTGAGTTACCAAAAACTTATGCAATTCGAAAGATTATGCTTGTTCGGAAAATTCACGTAGGGACTCGGAAAGTTGATCTTCTACCTCGTTTAATATGTTACTTTTTTGGGTTTGTCATCACTCTATCGTTTATTTATCGTTTAATAAACAAGTTTGTATTAAATTGATGTTTTATTGTTTTATTATGAAAAAGCGACGTTCCCTTACACGCTTCTTTCACAAAAATCCTCACGACTTATTTACTCTCGTCGAATTGAGAATTCCAAGGAATTTTTTAAGCGATATTTTTTTTTTTTAATTTGTTTCTTACATGAGACAATCAATATTCAAAATGGAAATCAAAGTAAGACTGATCGAAGGTGTTGATACGAATATAACCGTCCTCGCCACCGCTCGAAAAACTCCGACCGTTCGGATGGAAAGCCAACGAGTTTATTGGACCGAAATGACCTTTGAGCCGTGCGAATTCCTCCTCGAAAACGAGATGAAAGAACCTTGCGTCGAATTTGCCCTGACGAGCTGAGGTCGTTGTTACGTCCATGGCGTCTTGTCCACCTCCAAGAACGACCTTGAGAAAAATTTTTCGGATAAATCAAATTTGCATTGTTATTTAAGCATTGATTCCTCCAATATTCAAAAATTCGATTATTTGCGAGATTTAAATTTCGTAAACAAAATAGAAAAAAACAATTTGAAGGTTGCCGTATACTCACGTGATCTAGAATTGGGGAGATTGTAGCCGAATTGACGGGTCTCTCAGTTTTATATGTTTTGAGATGCATCAGGGATTCGCTATCGAATAATTTCGCCGTATGGTCTTTAGACGCTGTTACGAACATGGTCCCATCTTTATTGAACTGCATATCATTAATTTGGGACTTGTGTCCTTTGTGGTTGTTGAGTTTTTTTCCAGTCTGAAAAAATAATATTGCATTCCATTAATGAATAATAATATCGGCGATGATTGGAATGGTTTTCACGATTTAAATTGTTATTTAATATGAGAATTCTCACCCTCACGTCCCATATATTCAATTCACCATCTTCGTGCCCAGTTATGATGGTCTCGTCCAGAGCTCCCCATAAAATTGAAGAAATACGAGGTCCGTTTATTGGGATTCTACGGATAGCATCTTCTTGAGTAAGCACAGCATCGACATTCCTCGTGTCGATGATGAACATTTCACACTGATGACCCAGAGCTTTGTCCGTTGAGTAAACAGCCAAGTTAGACGAATAACTGAATTGGCAAGTTCTTACCGAACTATTTGTCGGCAGTTGTCCAATTTCTTTTCCTGAATGGGTTCAATATTTTTCAGAATCTTTTTTGATTATTCATCTAAATCTTATTTTTCATCTAAAAGTTGACCAATCCTGTGCATCTATTATATAGCAATGAAAATTGAATATTCAAAATTCCTATAGTTAGCATGTTCACGGTCATAGTCAGAAGTTCATAACTTCAGGATCGATATGGCCAATTTAGGAAAATATGAAGTATTTCAAAATAATAAATAATTGAATGCAATATTAACTTCAAAATTTCAGTTCATCCAAAACGACTACTTTAGAGATAGAGCAACAAGAATACTGTGTTCATAAAACTCATTTTTAGGATTCGATTTTTAATTACCATTCAATTTGTCATTAACAATGAGATCAATAGTGAGACAAAGTTTGAATATAAACATAATTAGTGTTACAATACTGTAGTAGAATTAATTAACTAATTAAGTGAAGTAGTTTTGAAAAGTCAATATTGAATCAGAAATTATTTTAGAATTCAATCGGTTTATGTTGAACGACATTTATAGATTATATAGAATGAATGAACTTGGATAATTTCTTCTAACAAACCTGTTTGACAGTCCCAAACTCTGAGAGAATTGTCACCACTCCCAGATAAAAATTTCGTCGTATCCCAATTGACGTCGATGCACCATACAGAACCATTATGGCCATTGAATGTGCCAAGCCTTTCTCCATTGAGAGAATACCAGACGTTTGGATTTTTGTCTTTACTAGCAGAGAATATTAAATCGCCTTCTCTGTTGTACTTGATGCAGGTTATGGCACGTTCGTGCCCGTGTAACATGAGGGGTTTCTGTAATTTTGCAAATATGAATAAAACGGATATCCTTCTATTTGACACTATTTTTTGAGGTTAAAATGTCACACGTGGATTTATCTTGCCGAAATGGAGCGATTGAATAAAAGTTGATGATCTGTCACAAAAAGAACGGATTTATTGGCTTACCATTTTGTTGTAGTTTTAATTTTGCTTCTTTCAATTGTCTCTCGAGTGATTCTTAGTTTGGCAAAAGCGAAAAACTTTCTTCGAAAGATGCTTCCTGAATTAAAAAGAGCCCGGAGACATGAATTACGAAAATAATAGTGTGGTCGACGATCAGCCGAACGTCAAGCTGCCATGTTCGCTAGAGCGGAGATTCTAGGAAGCTTGACATTTGTCCGACAAACAAAAATTGTCCGAAAAACTCAAAGGTATAGAAGTCGATACTTTCGAAGTATTCGAAAAGAAGTCGAAAATTCTGAAAAACGATTCTCATTTTTTGAATGTGGAATGCACGTTTATTTCGCGATTCAGCGAATATTATCACTTCGAAAATTATTCAACGAATCACTTTCTTCTTTATCCCCACCCTCTGACGCTTTTTCACATTTTTTTTCAGTAAGTGCAAGCAAAGCTACCCTCCATTTTTGATAATAGTCCCGTTCCAAATTCCGTTGAAATTCGTAGCGCGAGAGGAAAAAAAACACAGATACCCTCCCTATAAAGTTGAACAAGAAACGAAACTGAAACGAAATGTCAACAACAATAACAGAGAACCAGGAGCAACCTCAAAATGAAGAGAGCTGCTATTATAAATGGACCGATCATCAGACTCATTTGTCAGACGTTGTTCGACAACTTTTAGAAGAAGAATGTATGGTCGACGTAACTCTCGTTGCCGATGGCGAACGCATACAAGCTCATCGTATCGTACTGTGCTCTTGCAGTACTTTATTTCAAGTAAACAATGAACATGTTTTTTTGTCGCTTATGTCATTTTTCGAATTTCTTTGGTTTTTATTCATTATTGCGAAATTCAAACAAGTTTATATTTGGACCATTGAACCAAAAAATATTTTCCTTCGAGAATTTTCGATTCATTCACATCAGTATGTTCGTTTCAATTGAATAAATACACAATTTTCTTTTTTAATTTAAAGTAATTACTCGTAAATATTTATGAGATTTAAAATTCAAAGATTATAGATTGTTGATCAATTGGAGATAAATTAATGAAGAAATTGAACGTCTGTTGATTTCTTAGAATGGCAATAATACAACAATACTATTTTTCTACATTCGGTTACAAAAATCATTTCTATTATTTTCAGGAAATATTTAGTCAAACAAATGAGGAACACGCCACAATAATATTAAGCGACATATCGGCGCAAGATGTGAGATCGATTGTAGAATTTAGTTATCATGGGGAAGTGAGAACCCCTGTTGAAAACATCAGCAATCTGTTGGAGGCTGCTCATTCTTTAAGAATTTGTGGTCTTATGGAGGTAATTGAATTTTATTTTATGGAAAGATTGTGGATAAAAATGGGCATATGAAAGCGGAAAATCTGGGCGTAAAAGTAATAGATTAAATACCAAGAAATATACTGCAATTGTTAATTTTCAGTCCTGTATTTCCTGAAAGCTCTAGATCCTCTATATCTAAATGACCCAGAAATAAACTTATTTGTGAGAGTTATGGTAAAGCGATTATTTTGTAATTCAGTTTCTAGAAAAAAAAAAGTTGTTCACTCTTGTCTGAATTTTCATCTTGAAAAGTCAATCTTCACAGTTTGTGTATGTCAAGAATTTTTGAAACAGTCAATTTTTTCAATCGCTTATCGTTTCTTGTAAGACGAGACATCTATGAAAAAAATCACATTTCTTTTTCATGCATATTTCTTTATACTTTCAGATTGATGGATTGGATGAAAATGATGCAATAATAAGTGTGAAAGATTCGAAGGATGAAAGCGGAGAGTGCTTTGAGGATTTTGAGGAGTGCGTCGATAATGACACAGAAATGTTGGATGATGATCCACATTTGTACAAAGAAGTTAAACAGAGTTGCGAGGGTATTGAAAAAGTGATGTCAAATAAAGGAAAGAAGCGTCAAAAAAGTAATTTGAAACGTGACTACAACGATGAGATGCTTGCGTCAGCAATAAACGATCTCAAATTAGGCCAAACCCTTGTTGAAGCTTCCATCAAAAATAACATCCCACGTTCGACTCTTTACATGAGAGCAAAAGCCCTCGGGATACAACTAAACGCTTCGCGAAACGAATATCCAGCGGAATGCATGAAAGCTGCCATTGACGCAGTCATTGAAGGCTCCAGTTTGCAACATGCTTCTGATAAATTTTTCATACCGAAAACTGTTCTCTGGCGACGCATACAAAAAGAAGGGTACCAAATCCTCCGAACTGGGGTCAAACGCGCCTATGGTCAGGAGAAAAGGGATGCTGCTGTCAAAGCCCTACAGCGGGGAGAAAATCTAACAAAAGTTGCTCAACAATTTCAGGTTTGTAGAATTTTCAACTAATCGAATGCTCCAATCTCATTTTTTCACACAACTCTATTTTATCTTGCATATCTGTCAAATTTTGGTAACAAAGTTCCCTTTTGATTTAAAAAGTAATTGAAAGCTTTTTGAAATAAATATTTTAAGGAATATAAAAATTGCTTTTCTCATGTTTTTTTAAAGTAAGAGTTGGAAGGGTGAATTAACATCGAATTTGTATGGATCAAAAGATAAAATTATTTAGTTACCAGATCGTGTTTTCAACAGAAAAAAAGATAAGAAGATACTTTCCAGCAATGAATTCGTTAAAAATCAAAATGCTGCTTCAGCGAATAATACGACAACAAATTTTGCATAAACCAGTTTCGGATTTGTTGTAATTGCAAAAAAAACGTTAAGCCAAGATCTCATAATTTTCAGATACCAAAAACAACATTGTTTCGTGAAAAGGTGAAGTTGGTCGACGAGGGTAAACTACCAGAATCATTTTGGAAGAAGCGGAAGACTGGAAACGAGGAATGGAAAAAAATGCGTTTGGAAGAAGCGGTGGCACTTTGCAAAGAGGGCAAAATGTCGCAGGCTGCAGCAGCGATGAAATACAGAATTCCAAAAACAACAATTTGGCGCAGATTGCAGCAGGAGGGAAAAAGTACTGCACGAGAGAATGTGAAAACTGCTGAACATTCGTTAAACGAGTACGAATTATCGGGAAAAACTATACAGGATAACTCCGAATTTGCTCTTTGCGAGGTACATTGTGGATTTTTAAATTCAAATTTCGAACTTGATGTTTCAGCTTTATTGGATACAAATAATATATGTGAATTTTTTTTCAGGTATCCTCGGAAATTCCAATGACTTATATAGACTCGAATTTGCCGGCTGATTCCGTAATAATATTGACGACGGAAGACGTTGATGGTTTAAATTTGGACGAAAATAGGCAATTGATGGTTAATCAGGTAAAAACTACAAATATTGTCCTCGATTTTGATTTTTCTTTTCAAAATTGACGAACGATTGATTTATTTTTATTTTTTTGAACGACTCGATGAATAAAATGAGGATAGAGAAATAAAAATTGGGAAAAACTTATAAAATTGAGCTTGTATCCGTTCTATTTTGAATGCAACGAGTGAGATGACTATTCAAATTTTTTTGTCTCTTTTCAAACTTTCAAGACAGGTAGTTGAGAATATTTTTTATAACTTCAATATTTTGTCGTACTTTTCACCGTATGAAAATACATTTTTTTCCAGGATTCTGAATACGTTCAATGTGCTTTGGCCATAACCGATGACGCAGAAGCCTCCGGTTATCCGCAAGCAGAGAGCTAACGAAGCCACCAAATGATTTGTACAACACAATCGATGCTTTGTATTAAAAGCGAATATCTTAACAGTGACGAAAACGAAACGAAAAATGGAAAGATCCAATGAAATGTAATACAATAAAAAAAAAATATTAGGGATTATATATTCTTTTTAATCCACAGTTCCGTTTATAATACATTCCTTTGGAATGACAAGTTGGATTAACAATCATTTGGAGTAGAGTTGATGTTTTGTTTGTTAATAGTATTTTTTACATATCTGGACGAAGAAAAATCTTGGAATAGTTTCGTACTCTCTAGAGCGACTTAATTAAGATCAAAGGGAATGGAGAAATTGCGAGAGCTCGCTGATGCGAAGCTCCGAAGTACTTTGAATGTATTTTGTGTGTGTGCTTGTATGTTCAACGTTTTCTTATTACTTTTTGTTATTGTTCTTTTGGAAGATTATTGTTCTTATGAGAGTTGACCGCAGTTGGCGATGACGATTTTCTTGGTGGTCTTGCCGGTCTGAGTTCCGTAGCTCTCGAGCTGCTTAACGACGTCCATGCCGTCTACGACGGCTCCGAAAACAACGTGCTTGTTGTCCAGCCAGGAAGTCTTCACGGTCGTGATGAAGAATTGGGATCCGTTTGAGTTTGGACCCGAATTTGCCATCGACATTATTCCTGGTCCGGTATGCTTCAACGTGAAGTTTTCGTCTTCGAATTTGGTGCCGTAAATCGATCGGCCACCGGTGCCATTGTGGTTGGTAAAGTCACCACCTTGGCACATGAAGTTTGGAATCACACGATGAAACGAACTACCCTTGTAACCGAAACCTTCTTCTCCGGTACAAAGTTTACGGAAGTTCTCCGCCGTTTTCGGCACTACGTCCGATCGCAATTCTATCACGATGCGACCCACGGGCTGTCCGTCCACTGTCATGTCAAAGAATACCGTTGGGCGACCCATTTTTCCTTACTGCCAAGTCCTTTAAGATTCTGCAAATTAATTCACCCAATTTTTAGTATCTAACTATAAAATTCGTTCAGTTATGGAAATATTTGTCAAGCTAAATACGATAATGACTCTGGAGCGATAGAAATTGAATTCATTCTTTTTTTGGATTTTTGTATTGTGACCAAGAGAACAATTCATCGAAAACAATTCGTCGAATGTTCGCTCTGATAAGCCGCACCCGGAATCAACGAATAAGGACTCCATTTGAATGTTTTTTTACGTTTTATGTCAAAATTTTTCCGGTTCGTTTGTACTTTTCTAATTTCACGATGCAGTTACCGACATTTTTTTTTCTACAATTTTCAGAAATCTCATAATATTTCGTACCAAAATTTTGAAACAAGGTTCAATCGTAAAAAATTTGAATTCGAAAAATCGAAAAATATCACAATGCCGCCCAATTTAAGCGGAGTCTTTCTTCATTTATAGGCTCGGAGTGCGACTAAAACCGGATATTCTTATGGTCCTGGCATTTTTTCGTAATGAAGAGTGATTCGTTTGATTACCCTTGACGATTAAATACCGCATATTCGACGAATTTGAGATTGCTTTTCATGAATTTTTGCTAACATCAATTTTTTAACGTTACTAAAAACAAATTAACTGCATAATTTTCTCATACATCGTGAATTTTTTCGTCTCGATAATACCGTTGAAAAAAATTTCGTTGAACGCCTGGATTTTTGTATATGAATAAAAATGAAATAAAATACCAACAGATTTATAAATACATTGAAGGTTGTTATTGAAAAACAGTGAATCTTTGGAGATTCGGAAAGTAAAAGAATATTGGACGATAAATAGGAAGAGATTTGATCGAACAAGAAAATAGAAATACACACATGTCGCCTATCACATTTTTGTTGGTGTATGTTAACGTAAGTTTTTTTATATATGTGTGTATATATACGTGGCCCTGAATTGAATTGAGATGCGAATATAATGATAAGAGTTCGACAATGATAACAAACAATGACATAACAGACTTTGTAATTAAAAGTCTCGGTTGATTTCCTATTCTCGATTTAAAAAGCGATTGAAAACCGTTGGGCGATTTCCAATTTGTCGAAAGTGGACGAGCGAGAAGAAAAATTTTTTATCGTAACTCATGAGTTACGATGATATTTATCGTCCCTATAAAATCATCGGAGTTTCGCGAAAAAGATAAAAAAGAAATATTGGATTCCGTGACCTTGGGGAAAATTCCTCTCAGCCACGTTTTTTCAACGTCGATAATAAAAATTTTTATTTTTGTCATTTATTCACGAATCCAGTTTTTCTATTGGACCGAAAGAAAAACGCGTGAAAAATACCAAGCTCATGGACTAAAAAATGGAGGCAAGGAATAAAAATCAGAGACGAGCGATTTTTTTGTATCGGAAAGCGAGTTCAATAGCGGCAACACACACAAACGAGCGCGAGGCTTGTACACCGAAAAAATCCTGATGGAATATTCGTGATTGGTAAAATGGCGGAAATTAACGTGTAGCGGAATTGCAGTTTGAAATTTTCAATGTGGTTTCTTAAATGTATGCAAAGTCTATGCGTTCAATTTGAAATACAAGATTAATGAAATGAAGATGCTGAAAAAAGCAAGCCTGGAAAGGAGTGTGTCGGTGGCCGGTAGAACGCGGGGGAAAAGATAGCGGTGACTCGTCTCCGCCATCATTAATTTTACAAACTCACGTTTGTCTTATCGGAAATAATTCATCTTTATCACAATTGAAAAAAAAAATGGAGCCCAACGATATACACAAACGAGTTCAGTCTCTACAGATAATTACGGACAAAAAACTATTTATATTTGTTCCATGAGAAATCAATCGCTTACCTTACTGTAAATTACCAGTGCGGTCTCGCCGGTCGCTAAATATAAAGTGATAGAAATGAAACTTCCTTTGGCATGTGAACCCGCAAATTGTTGCTTCACTGGAAAAATTCCCTCGAACTATGCAACACACGGAGACCGTCGTACTTCGCGTCGATCGCGTTTGGAATGTGGTCAATCGCAGAGCAGAGGTCGCTTCGTCACTTCGGAACAGTGGGGAAATTTGAAATCGAGTTCGTCCCACGTTATATACTTTTTCTGATTCTCATTTTAAATATCAATAATTTATGAAAAGTTTGTGCTCACAATAAATTATTCAGTGATCGAATGCGATAAATACCGACAGGAGTCAAGTTTGTATGCAAATTTACACCAGCCTCTTTCAAAAATAAAAAAGAGAAGTGAACGGGTTCGAAGTGATCGGATCGACTCGTGAAGCGGGATTGACTTACCGACCACCGGTAAGATCTCGACCGTTGGTAATTTCTTTCTTTCTAGTTTTCGATGAGTTTTCTTTTTCACCGCACGATAACGAATAAGCATGAGCGTTGTTTCCGATTGATACAACAGTCTCACGAATGACGAGAGCTAACATGGAGAAATTGTTGCCACACTAACCCATAGAATCATGGCCACATAATTGTAAGTACAGAACAAAATTTGCCCGATATGACCGAAGCCTTTTGGTTTTTTTCACTTTTCTCTCTTTGTATCCCCGTCCCTCCCTGCCCCCTCACATTATTATCACATGAAAATCTTTCTTCCTCAATTTATCTCAATCGTTTCGCTCTTCTGACTCGTACTCTCTGGCAAACGTTTCAACCGTTTCAACGACATAAAAGGATCAAGTTACTGATGCTGCTGTGTCGCCTATATACATACATACATATACGTATGCACGTATGACTGGTGACGTTAGATAAAGGAGTGGGAGAAAAAGAAAGAGCATTCGATAGTCGAGACGCTGCCTCGTCGCTCGGGAATCGGACAACGCGCGTTTTACGCCTGAACAATTTCAGCTCTTCTGCCCGGAAGCTTATCCGACTGTCTGACAATTCCAATAGCATCTTTTTTCCGTGTACCTTATACACCCGTCAGGGACACGCTTTTTGCGAGACTCCTTCGTAGGAGGGGAAGAAAAAGCATGGAAAAAAGAGTCGAATTTTCGGGGCATCGAAGAAGGAATCGTATACGACGCTGAAGTTTCCAACGTTGGAGTTCAACGAAATGAACGAAAAAAACGTTTTTAATTCACCAATTTTTTATTTCACGAATCGTTGGTGCAGCTTGCAAAACTACGAATCGCAAATTTGGCAGGGAACAAAATAGGAGAATTACTGGAATTATTGGAGAGTTTTTTTCGATCATTTCGTTGGACTCCAACGTTGGAAACTTCAGCGTCATGAATCGTATGAGAAGCAAGAACAAAAAATTTCTCATAATTTTCAAGCGAATCGATCATTTCCCAGAGGCTCAATTATTTCAAATTTATTTTTTCCACGCTCTCGACAAATCCCAAGCAAAATAAAACGACAATAATCGAACGTTCTCAACACATTGTTATTCCTTTTTTATTTTTTTCACAAAAAATCGACTCTACCCTCGTCGCAAAGGCGGCGGATTGCTTCGTTGGTAAAACTCCAAGTTGCTCGACGCCGTTGTATCGATGGCAAACTTTTTCCATGCTTATGCGGTTTTGTACAGCGCTTCGAATTTAAGGGCTAGAAAAATTTATCGTTTCGCGTGTTTTCGAGCGGGTTTGCAATCCCGAAGGGGCAGGCCAACGAGTGAAGGACCAAGAACTCTGTGTGCAAGGGGAACGAGGCTCTGCGAGTGCAACGAAGGCCCTCCCACATTCCTGTCTCAGTGCTCGCGCAGTTTTCCTCCTTTAAAACATTTTTAATGCTTGTTTTCGCTTTTTTATTCGCGTACATCGAGAGAGCACGAAAACTCCGCTGACTGGAGACGAACGTCGTCGTTCCGGTGGCGATCCTGGCTTGGATTCAACAATTGTCCGACTCCCTACCCGAAAAGCTATATCCTGCTCGACTCTACGTTGCGATCTTGCAGCGGATTCTTATTCGGTGTGCACTCGCACGCTCGTCCTCGTTTCGGGCGAGTGCGTTTCGCCATTCTTCTTCCCTCCATTTTTCCCTCCGCAAACTCGCCTCCCACGCTTCCTCGTCCTTCCTCCATTCTCCTTTCTTCTTTTCCATTCGTTTTATTTTACCATCTATTTTTCCGGAACAGAGCCACCAACGAATCCCCCCCTTTTTAGCCTCCCCTTGCCCCTTTTCGTACGTCATCCGAGTTACTCGACTTTTCGGAATTTATACGCACGCGTCCACGGGACTTTTCAAGCCCGATTCAACCGAAAATTACACCCCCCCGGGAGCCTTCCACTTTGCCAGAAATGATTTTTCCATTCTCAGCCCAAGCCAGCTCATTAAAAATTACTCTCGAGTTTCGACGAGAGTTCGTACGTCGATCCGTTTTCCCAGTTTTCACGAGCTCGCTTCGCCATTTTTTCCTCCAATCTTTCGAATTCCACGTCTCTGCGGAACCTCTCAAAACCTTTGCCCCCAGTCGCTGTTGAATCGCCGGTACCGTCACTCATATTTCGACGACTATTTTCGTCGATTAAGAACACGTCAGAAACATAGAAAAAGCGCTTTCCGTTGAGTGATCGATGCCCGAGTCGCCGCATGGTCATACGCGAGCACCATCCATCCGAGCACTGCGCCTCCGTTCGGAGCTGCTCGACTCTGGAGATCGTCGGAAACGAGAGTTTTCAGACGCTCCACATTTGTACTTTCGCTGCTGCATTAAGGAGTTTCGGTACAGGCGATACAATGTTGCCATGCTAATCCATGCTAAACAAATTTAAAAATTCAAATAGTTCAGAATTTTATACAATTTGGTGAACATATTCTTTAGTGCCAAATTTGACGACACAAATTTTTTAAGATTTTTCTTCTACACAGTTATCGAGTAATTGATCATTAAAGTTTACGTGTATAAGCATAGCGTTTCCATATATATAGGTATACATTCCGGGCATGAGAAATCTGCTTTAATGCGTAATTACTCGATAACTAAGTAGAAGAAAATTTTGAAAAAATTTGAGTTTTCGCACTTGATGTTGAAGAACATTATCACCAAATTTGATCAATTTCTTAATATTTTGACTTCTGTACCGAAACTCCTTAAGGAGGGTGGCTACCGACGATACAATGTTGCCATGCTAAACCATGTTAAATACATGAAAAATTTCAAAATGATAAGAATTTAATAAAATTTGGTGAACATATTCTTTAGAGTTAAATTTGACAATGCAAATTTTTTAAGATTTTTCTTCTGTACAGTTATCGAGTAATTGATCACTAAAGTTCAAGTGTATAAGCACAGCGTTTCCATATATATAGGTATTTATTTCGGGCATAAGAAATCTGCTTCAATGCGTAATTACTCGATAAAACTAAGCAGAAGAAAATTTTGAAAAAAATGGTGTCTTCGCACTTGACGTTGAAGAACATTATCACCAAATTTGATCAATTTCTTATCATTTTGACGAGTGTAGCCACCCTCCTTAATTTTATTCACTTTCTCGAAGATCCTCCAAGCGGTTGTGAAAAAACCGTTACTTTGGAAAATAAATTGAAATAAGTGGGAAACTACACTGCGCGACGATACTCGATCGTGAATTTATTTATTTATTAAATTTGAAGATTTTTCAAACGCTCGAACAAAACCGAGTTGAAAGGTTGGTTTAAAAAAATCTTAAATTCAACTGTTAATTACCGAAATATACGTAAGAGAAAATGGGTAAATAATGAAACTCTGAGTCGAGTGGAACATTTATTCGGTTTATTCGAGACGGAACGGCTCATGTACGACGAGCGTAGACGTATAATGTTGCGGTGGATTTTGCGCAGCTCGAAATCGTTCGGAAGTCGGTCGGTGGGCCAAAAATTTACCTCGACGAGCGAAACTGGCGCCAGCATAAGCACCCTAGATCCCGAGCCAGAGCCAACTCATCCCTCTCTTTCGTCCTCTCGCTGCCGGCCGTTTCCTTCGCGTTTCCCTTTCCCATTGCTCGTTTTTTGGCGAAAAAGTAGTTACGGAAAATGGCGGGGGCTGTATGCGATAGGGTCGATGAGTAGCGAGTTTACTCGCATTATTCGATCGCCCAATCACGCGCTTACGTGAAAGAATTTGCAAAACGGAGAGCGCGGAGATAAGAATCGCTCCGGAGAGTGTATTTTTTCGGTTTGCACATATCAGGATTGTTCATCCGCTCGGCGAAGCGCAGCAGCGGACTCGGCGATGACTTTCGAGCTAATTAACGATAAATAATTTCACAAGTTTTCGAGTGCGAAAAGATTTTTCCACTAATTACGAGGCTTTTTGAAAAAGTTAGCAGCACCTTGGCGAGTTCGGAGAATGAGAGTAAAGCGTAACGAGTGTAAAAGGTCAATAAAAAACGTTAGTCAAACGGCAGGAAAAGTAATTTGCCTCGTTAAAAGTCCCAGGGAAATTTAATTTTAATAGTTCTTCTGGTTCGATCCAACTCGGACTAATTTAACGATGATGAATTTCGTAGGTGAAGCTCTCGGTTTTCTTAATCACACGCTTTATCGGGATTTCCATCCGGTCAATTAACTGACAAAATATTCTTCGTAGATTTTTCCGCGGATAAGCCTTCTTTTTCTCGTGGCTCTCGTTATAAAACTTTTACTCCTTTTGCATACAAGAGTTGAAATATTTTTGTTAACGAACGTGGCAAATGGATCGTAGCGCGAATCGGATTACTTGTGTTGATACGTTCAAGTATAATGAGAGGGGCGGGAGGGAGGGGGGGGGGGGCGGAGAATGCGAAAGCCAAGAACGAGAGAATCTTCCATGTAGGACAAGCTCAACGATAACCACCGGGGATTACTCGTCGTTATGCAAACTCACCTGAAAAGCGGCTTTTGCATATATACACACCTCCGAATATACACGCGCGCGCCTTCTACGTATAAATATCTATCCTTTCGTATTTGGAATAGAGGGTGGCTTTTCTCCCTCTCAATATACACAGATATATACGAAGGGAAACGAGTCGCGAATGGTATTATTATCAGGCTGCTAAATTTCATACCGCGTCGGGAAATCGCCGAGAAATTTTCGCCGATATAACGAATTAAATTCGTCCGAGCTCTCGAAAAGGACATTATAATGTTTTTGAAAAAAATACAAAAATACATCGCGCTCTCCACTCGTAGGGAGAGTGAGAGAAAAGAGGAGGGAGGAAGAAGAGGGAAATAAATTTACGAGAATATCTTTATTTCCGTGTTTCGTTGTCGGCGGTGAGTGTGCGAGGCGGCGGGGGATGCGGAGGTAAAAATGTATAATTTCACGGTACTCGACACCGCACTCTGTGGTTTATAATAGAAATGCGTTCTGCGAGTAAGGACAGTGCGGGGAAGAGAAAAAAGGAGGTAAAGAGACGCGGAGAGAGGAGAAAAGTAGGGGCTGGAGCGAAGTGAGATCCGAAAAACTTTTGTTTTTCCGGACGCGCGGAAATTACGCGGGGCTCACGGTCTAATGACCAAATGCTCGAGCAATCGTATATACACACTCGCGAATATAATACACGGACACGAGTAAAAGTTGAAATTATAAGGGAAAAGGGAGTTGAGGGGGGGGGGGGGGGGGAGGCAAAAAATTAGTACACGGATAAAAGTATGCCCAGAGACGATGCGAGTCCGATAAAAAGTGCAAGAGAACGAACGATGAAAGAAATAATCGTTTTTCCACCCGAAAGCTCCGCAAAGCCCGCTCTGTTTGTGTGCGCTACACTATTTCATAGATATGGATATATTCGTATTCTTATGTATAGATATAGAAATTCGTGCATATTGGAATGATAGAAAGAGCGACGCATTGCAGCCGAGAATACTAAAGTATGAATTCTGCGCGGGGCATTCTCTCGTCGCCGAGTCTCGGCCAGACGCATTAGTCGCGGTGCAAAAATCTCCTCTCATTCTTTCCTCCCATCTCCTTCCCTGTCTCTTTCTCTCTGGCTGCATACACACATATACCGACTACGCTTCATCCTATTATAGTGGCTTTTTTATCCGCGACTCCCGTTGGACGCCACATCATCAGCCAAGCACACACAAAAAAACTAAACGCATCGCCGAAAACGTGTAACTGCGGTGTATGCTCGACAAATGTATTTGTCACACATTTTATTCCCTCGGTGAGCACATTCTCGAATGCTTTTTTTCTCGAGCTATACTCACGTTTACTTTTTTCATAATAAACTTTTACTATGAGCCATTTAATTGCGTGCTTTGGTGATTGCACTCGCTCGCATACTCGTCGGTGTAATGATTTATATTTTTTGTTGCTTTCCCACTCGTTTTTGCCGTAACGCCAACATCGCTGTTCGTCTACGTGACAAATATTGGAAACTCGCGCCCCGCCTCTATCAATCCAATGACAAAAGAATTTTCGATCGAACTGCCGCGATGAATTGGGCCCGACGACGTTCGCAAGTTTCCTTTGAAAATACTCGATAAACGTTTCCAGTCTCCTCTTCCGCAGGGTCCTTCTAATCGCAATTTACATTCTGCGGAGCAACGGATCGAGCCACACTCCGAAGATCCTTAGATTCGCGATCGACGACGAGAACAAACGCATTCGGGTTGTTGCCAAACCTGGATGACAAAAAGTCCGTGGTATCGTCGCCCAAGTAATCGATGTCTTTGTGCATTTAGGGAACTCGGATTTACTCATTGCATAACGCACCGCTGTAATTGTCTCGAGCAATTAAGCAAAGAGAATTCCGGCCGTTCGCGAGAAGCACGACGCCAGGAGAAAATCCACTCGCCAAGGTCCTTTGGAAAAGAGGAGATTTTTAATTGGAAAAAGTATTCGCGTTAGTCAGTATTCATTAGAAGCGCGGAAGAGAATGCATTTAATATCACGTCTCGAGCGCGTACGCGCAGCCAACGGATGAACTCCGGACGTTCGATGTACACGCGAGATGCGAGCACGAGTGTGCGCTCTGTTCAGAGACAGTGCGAGACGCCCGTGCATGACTCCGTTATGATATTTCGCGATGCATATTAAGCGCATCGGATGCGAAGTCGCATAGTTCGCATCATGAATCATAGCAATTATCGTTCCTGACGTTTCCCGGCTCGTGCGCCTCTCGCTCGCTCTCTCGAGGTGGATCCAGAGGGATGCGTTCCGACGAGAAACACACGAAAAGCGATTTTAAACACTTTTCCTTTTTGGTCGTAAAAAGTTTTAAGCGACGCGCCGACGAGCGGGGAAAAACAATTGGGAAAATGGGGAAGAAGCGCAGCTGATGCGAGAACGCGATTGCGTTCTGCGATTGTTCAATTGGAAATAAAAGTGGAAAATATTTATTGGAAAGAGCAGCATTTGTCTCGGCAAAATCAATGCAAGATGAAGAAAAATGATGAATTTATCGGACGATAATAAACTGAAAATCTCGAGCGGTTTTGGGTACACTGAAAGATTGACGACGCGCATGATTGAGCGACAAATGATCGAAGTTTATATAATTCGTCTGTAATCTCTGAACTCCTCGTGATAACTGCTCTCGTGAGCTCATTTGTACCCCAATAACACTCGAGGTTTTGGTATCGATCTAGGTCACACGGCGGCGTTTATTTATTAAATTTGAAACAGGAAGGGCGATATTGAGCGTTAGTTTTTAAGCGATGAAACAAGTCGTCGGGTGCTCGAAATGCCCGGGAGTCTGGCAGTTTTCTAGAGCCTCCATACGTACATACCTATTTGTGGGGGAGCAGTTACAGCGAGGCTGCGAATATAGAAGCGCGTAAAAAAGTGAGAGGATAAATATAAAAGGCGAAATGAAAGAGAGCGCGGATGTTCGAGGGGAATGTACGTTTGAGGGAGACGGGGTCGATACGAGTAGCGGAAACTCTCGGTGTGAGCTACGGGAGCGACGGAGAGGGAGCGGGGGGTTAGCTCCGCTCGTAATTTCATTCCGCCAATTAGCATAGTGGCCCTGATTAAAAACGTTCGGAGGCGAGCCAGCCAGGCGCGAGGGGGTAGGCGGAGAAAACGTAGTACGCGAAATAAAACGAGGAAAAAAAGTGAACGAACGAACGAAACGAAAAAAATGACTTTCTCAACGAAGCCCAAGGCTCGCCTCTGCGTATACGTACGTACATTAAATTTGTATATATGTTTAAGCTCAATCACTTTTGCTTTGGCAGCGAAGAGCGTCTCCTCGCGAGCTTGAGTTTCACCTTTCAAAGGCGAGTTTATAATTTTCTTTCGAACATTCTTCTTCATCAAATTTACACTTTCTTTCAAACTTTTCATCATTTTCGATCTTAATCGCGCGCGAAAATACGAACGATTGTGGTTTTTCATTCGTGAGAAATGTCGAGAGACTTTCTCGAATTCGTCGCTGAAATCCAGTTCAACTTTCTTCTGCTTTTTACTAACGTTTTTTTTTTTTTTTTTTTTACTGTTTTTACGAGTATCTCACGAAATATCTATTTTTCAGTGTCCACAAAGAATTTTTTGATCGTCGTCAGAGCGAGGGTTGCTCGAGTATCATGACACTTGTGAAATTCATACATAACACCATTTCACAGTGAAATGAACATAACAAGGCTCCTGGATACATTCTATTTAGCAGCGAAGCAAGCGCGCGTCTAGCCCTTCAAAGCGAGGTTGGTTCACTCAATCGAGCCGCACGAATCGAGATTGACGAAGCGTGTATTACAAACTTGCTCTTGGCTCATTCTCCGCGTTTCTATATCCCTCCGATTCAGGCTGTCTCCCGCCCTCGGGAACGAAGCTTTGAGATTATGAGAGGAGCGAGCAGAGGAGCTCGGGCTTGTGGGGTGAATCGCGTTCTGAATCGGGCCCCAAACGAGTTCGAGAAATTATTTGGAGATTCAATCAGTTCGCAAAATTGGCCCGTGATTGAATGGATTATCGACGAGATTAAGTCAAAAATGTACACGTTCGGCTCGTCGCTTTATTTCTCTTATATATGAGCGATCTAAAGTCGAAAATTACTCGCTTGCTTTATCGCGATTGTATTGTCATCGGGCGATGAATATCCTCGAATTCGTATATTAAACGTGTCTCAAAAAGCTGAGAAGGGAATAAAAAAATAATCGAAATTCCAAGGCTAACAATCGAGGCGCCCCCCGACGCATGAGAAAAATCGTCTAAATCGCAGTTGGTTAATTGCTCCGATCAAAGTGCGAATGTTCATAAGAGTCGTGCGGTAGTCAGTGAAAGCGCGTGCCACGGGGACGCAGAGTCCTCGAGCCATCGCTCCGTCTTAACTTAAATTGACTCCGCTGAAATCAATACTGCGGAATCCCTGACAGTTTGGAATTTGCCTTGTTCCCTGACATATCTGTATGCACAGGAGTCTCTTTCGTCAACATATATCAATAAAGTTATATACAGGAATGACATAGACGGCAGATAATCGGAGAGGAATAGAGGAGGGCGCAGGGGAGCTTGAGAGAGAATTAAGGAGGGGCGCGAGGAGAGGATGCTTCTTCCAGCACGAGGTGGAGAACACCTCAGAGCAAATCGCGCGCGCGGGGTGACACGTCGTTATCTCTAATTTCCACCCGGCTGTCGTCGCTGCATCCCTCTGCTAGTTTCCCAAATCCCTTCGACTCTCCGAGTACACAGAACACACCTTTGGAAAGATGCGATCGTATACACCTTTGGCCCGTTCCCTCGGCCCATATTCGTGCGCTTCTCCCAATGTTCTCCAAGCCTGTATACATGTTTGCGTGTATTATATTGGAACATACACAGCTCTATTGATATACTCTCGCCGGGGCTGATATAGATGTTGGAATTTCCATGATGGAGTCCTCGGTCTATTAGGAATTATGGATAATCGGAGCTGGCCGATCGTCTAATAGGCAGGAGAATATCATTGTCAGGAACCTCGAGTTCTCGTGGCCGAGTTAAGAGCTGCCCTGGCCGCTCCCTCCCCTTGCCCCTTAACACCCGGACCGTACACATAGATATTTGTGTGTATAATCCCAACATATCACACGCTGTAACGCCCGGAGCAATAACATCGTCCGCGCGAGATGAGCAATTCTCTCTGGGTCGAGTTATCCCGTTGAAACCCGATATTACGTTCACCTGCGAGGCTTCTCGCTCAATTGATTATAAATCGACGAGGTCTAATTCGTCGATTGGCCATCAATCTGCCATTGCGTACAGTTATTGATATTCATTTTTAAGAGTATGGATCAGTCGACTAACCTCACTTGGAATTTTCGAAATTGAAATTCTCTGACACAGTTTGACCGATTAAAAAAAGGCTCTGTCAGCCTACGCAGAACGATGGCAAAAATCCACTGACAGAGCCTTTTTTTAATCGGTTAAACTGTGTCAAAGAATTTCGATTTCGAAATTTGCAGCTATCTCTCTCGCACTCACGGTTGCGATATACCGACTGATCCATCCTCTTAACATCATTATCCTCTCCCTCTCTCGCTCTCCGTTCTGTTAGTTGAGAGATAAAGATTGTCTGGAAATTCATCGAATTTCATAGCGCGCAGTATGTGCGTGTAAATTGTAGCGAAATCGCGGCGAGGATTTACGATCGCACGTGCGTGTGATCGAAATACACGAGGCGATATATGCTCCAGCTCGGAGGGCTTTTGTCGGTTTTTATTTCATAACATAAGAATTTGCAACCGCGCTCGCTCATTGACGAATAAACTCCTCAATTAATTGACCCGCTTCGCGATACACCGGGGAATATTGTTGAAAATTAAGAATTTTTCGTGCCACTCGCGACACTCCAGGGACAACCAAAATCCTCGTTGATGACGCGACTACTCAATTTCTTTACTGATACATTTAAATGCCGCGGTTACAACAGAATCAACGTTCACGGAGATCGGCCGAAGCGTGCCAATCTCACGCGTTTAATCAAGCGAACGTGTTCGACGCTTTTTATCGTCCGATTCCATCCTTCCAATACAGCCCTTCCAAGTCACATCGAATTTTGAATACTCGCGCGTGCGAGCGACGTATTTCTCGTGCGCCTCTCCCGTATGCACATATTTCACAATTAGAGAGAGAGAGAGAGAGAGAGAGAAGGGAACGAGAGAGAAGGCGAAAGGAATTACGTCGATCGTCTCGCGTAATTAGTACTCTGATTCATACGAGAAAATATGTATATCCATGTGCAACGAGGACGTCGGAGAGAGAGGAGGAGATACGAGCTGCGGCGTTTGTACCCTTGGCTCGTTCGCTGATACCGCGCGCACAGATACGCTCCCGCGCGTACGTACGCGCACACGGGCTCGTGTACGTGGCGAATTCCACGGTGGAGATCTGATTCGAGCAACGTTAACCCCTTCACTTTGCTTCTCTCTCACTATCTCTGGCTCTCCCCTCCCCCTTTGGCGGCGCTAACGGAGCGCCCTATTTGCAAATTGGTTTTCCCACTATCGAGTGTACGTATGGCCCGCGATAAACGCAATCCACGACGAGCAGATATACGTCCGATGGATGAACGACGCGAACGTTTGTCTGATTGAAACGGAAATGCCGACGGGCAGTCATCTACGAAATTCTCTACGCGTACGGGCAGTTGCGCATGCATCGTTTTACGAAGCCGCACTGCATTAGACGCCTATCGCGGAAGGCTTTCGTTAAATCAGCGCTTCCAGTTTTCGAACTACAGTCTTCGAATGAAATTCGACCACCGCGGGCGGCTCGGGGTCGAGGGCGTTGTGGATTTTCGTTAAATCTGATTTTTTGGATTCTTCTGTACTCCAGGCTTTGCGAGAACCGAAAGAGTTTTGGGTGCCAGAGAAAAATGACTTATTGAAGCTTCGAAGGCGCTTGATTGCCATTGAAATCGATGGATTTTCATCCGAGTTCACTGTTGTTTTTACCGAGAGAAACGTTCGTGATAATGGAGAGTTGGGCATGCGAGATGCCTCGACGATGGAGATGCAGAATTATTGTTCGCTGGGAAGCCATTTTGATTTAGGAGCAGAGAAACATCTCCGAAGGATTCTTCGTGATTGCAGGTCGTTTGATTTGACGCTGAAAGTCCTGTAGGTAAACTTGTTAAGATAGATGGCCGAGGGAATGTATGTGCATGGTTTTCCCTCTCGCTTTCTCATTCTCCTCGCGCGACTCCTAGCCAGCATCAGAGGCGGGAAGATGATCGAGCACGACGAAACGGGAGATACTGTAAAATTTATCTCCTCCCGGCGTATATCGCAATCGATCAGACTCTCTGTTACGATCCAAGCGTAGACACATTCGTCGAACGTGAGTGACGGGGGAATCTGTTTCGTTGTTTCTATTCTGATGGATCGTAGCTCGAATTAAATGCAGCGACGCTTCTGCCGCGTCCGCCTTATTTCGCGATTCCAATCGCACTGATGATTTGAAAAAAAATGGAAAAATAGCGAAGCAGAGAAGAAGCGAAAATGGGGAAGGGGATTCATCGGTTCGAATCGTGGTTCGATTTTGCTCTCGATGCTAAAACTCATTCAACGACGCAGTAAAAAAAGTTTCTCCTCTGATTCAGAAACAATGAATAGACATTTCGAGCCATCGGGGCTCCAACGATAAAACAAAATTCTGTGAAGCTATTTGTACGATAAATCTCTACGTGCTTTTGGATTATCTTTTATCGCCCGCGTGGGGAAAAAGTTTTGAAAGACGTTCCGAGTCTTTTGAATGAACGCGTTTTTAACGTGAGAAAATAACGACGACGCGAGGGCATCGTAGATAGCGAACCTTAGTAAACTTCCTCGAACATTTTGCGCAACGTTCATTTATATAAATCTGTTTATATTTCGTTAGTCATCGAGCGGTGAGCCTCGAATATATATGTTTTTTTTTTTTTTTTTATCACGGTACCACCGAGTCTCGCACAGATCGCGAATATGTACTGCGTTTACAAACCGCGATTCTTTTGCCTTCTCGAAGGATGTGAGTCATCTCGTGAGACGTTCATTTTCGTCTCTCTCCCTCTTGCAACGATTACAGCGTGACGACGATCCAGCGTTGTTTAATCGCGAGTTTTCCGATGGAGAATTCCTCGCGATGACTCGCCGTTCGACGTGCACCGGGGAGCAGGGAGGCGACGGAGATAAAGCTCGGCTCGATGCGGCACAGTGCGAATCTATCGATCAAAATCATCGCGCATCGCCGGGCTCGAAGCTCGATCATTAGAATCAATTTCTCAATTTCTTCTTTTCTCCATTCTTCTTAATTTTATCATTCGAAAAATACTCATTATTTTCCCCCGCCGTGAAGTCACTGTTCCCTGGAACCATTATCATCACTTTTTTCATAACAAACGACGCTGGAGAACTGCGCGTGTTGACGCAAAGCGCACCCACGCGTTAAAGCACGCACTCGAGATAGAGTTGAAGCTCAGTGACTAATGCCCTCGCGTTTCTCTCGCAGCGCGGACCGAGTCATCGCCGATAGGTCGGAAAATATTTCGAGAAATGATGAAAAAAAGGAAGAAAAAGAAATGAATAATCGACAGCTCATCGATCTTCGTCGAAGCGTTGAGCTCTCGAGGTATGCGTGCTCGCGATTATATTACGATGAGCGAAACACGTATGCGATTACGCGCCGGTACGTGTTCGCACAATAATAATAATCGTTGTTATTATTATTGAACGCTAATAATAATGATCGGGAATAAATCGGCTGATTGATATTCTCTCGGGGCTGACATAACATTTCGAGTTATTTATAAACTCGGTCAATTATCGTGGGAGAGTCGTTAACTTTTTTTTTCGCTCGTTCCCTCATTTTTTTCATTGCCATAGCACAATCGCCCCGCGGTGCATCAACCATTCGACCCATTTTTCCATTTCCCACAAGTCTGCGTATGAATGCAGACGTTTGTGTGCAGTGACGCGCTCGCGCGCGCGGAGGACGCTTTTAAAGGCGCGCATTCTTCGTTATTTTATTTCGGTTATTCATCAACGAGTAATTTTTCTAATCCTCGATTGTTCGGAGCTCGCTCCGGCCTCTCATTCAAATAATAATCGTTGAATACGGCCCGAGAGAGACTCGCGATGAAATTCCCGTGATTATTGTCCCATAAATTTTCGTCGATGAAACTAATGACGACTGTTCCGGTTGCGCACCTAAATACGGTGCACCCGAATCCACGCGAGCCCCTGATCAAAGGCTAACTTCGAACGCGACCATCCCGGAAGAACGTAACAACTAAAAAATCGGAATTTTTAACGAGAATTTCAACATACTCGTTCAGAGCACTGAGGAGAAGCTTCTCACGCAGCGGTTCGTCCGATGCACAACTCGAATTATCGTACGACTATTTCTCAGTAAACTGTGAAAATTACAGAGAGCGCTTGAATTTTGACATGTTTTCAGCTAAAAAACTTGATAACGAGAAGCGAATACAATTTTAAAACTCGTGTCCGAGTGGTAATTCAAAGCGACCCGAGTTTGTTCCACAATTTATTCCGCACGTGGGCAAAGGGGGGGGGGGGGGGTGCGAGGAGCCGAAAAAATATTTATTCCTCACGGTAATTCGTGGGGCCAGCGTCAGAAAAATATTGCCAGCAAGCGTACAGTGAACGTTTTCTTAAGTTAAACGGCGATTCGGGTCAATCGTCAATTTGCATGCGCCGCCCCCCCCCCCCTCCGAGGTTGAGAAATCGCATGCGCTCTCGTCGCAAAATGCGCCTCGAGACTCTGCGATCGCATACACCAGAGCTTTTTACGCTCAAGTATCGTTTCGCCTCACGTAGAATATTTTATACGAAGGCGCATCCGCGTGCGTGGATGTAAGTCGCGGCTAAATTCGTGTCGAAAAAGTTCGAGCTCGGAGAGAGGCGGGGCGAGAGCACAAGGAAGTGTATCGAGAGGGAGACCGTTTGCCAAAACGATCGGGGTCCGGCCGATTATCGGCTTTTCGTGTCTTATCGAGTCGGCCCGACACGTACGCGCGAAAGCTCCAACCAGCGAAAGATCATTCGACGCTTTTACTCGTTTTCTTTCGCTCCCAGCACACATTCGCCCCATCTACATGAACTTACGAACGTCTATATACCTCCGTATATACGAACGCGCATAAAAGCTTATATCTGGTCAAGAGGAGAGACGAGTGTACGAATAGAGAAAAATATAGAGCGCTCGGAAAAAAGCGTATATCCGATAATTCCTGAAGCGATAAAGATTTGCGAAAAGTTTGCCCGGCGTTAACCTCGCTTTTTATTTCCCACTTGCACCGTATACACTACCAACTTTTTGATACATTGTAGCTTTTCGTACAGTGTCGCTGGGAATATTGATACCGCGGATAATCCGTGAAAACTCGTTGTTTTTTTTTTTTTTTTTCGTTTAGAATCTTTTCATAAAGTCTTAAGCAAATGAATCATTGATTTTCTGAGCATCTTTTCGACTTTATTATTGAAGTTAACAGTCTTTAAGGTATTCCGTCCGCGAAGCCAAACACTCTGCAAACGAATGAGTTTTGTTTACAATTTAGTGAAAGTGCATGCGAATGGACTGGACAAATTCCAAGTCACGTTGCCGCGGACACTCATCGACGAATTCCAACTCTGAAGAGCGCGTATTTGCGGAGATTCTTTCATCACCGAATTTCTATTCGATGGTTCATAGACTTGGATGTCTAGGAATGCCCGATGAGAACTATCTCACGTACTGAAATCATTTTGAGGAATGAGAAACGAGCATAAATTGACTATATTAGCGGTGCGAAATCGAGAAAATTTCACAAAACGCTCAGACTTGAGATCATAATAATTGATTGATGAATATTTGTAACGAGAGCCAGCTCCAATTTCACATGCTCAGTGGGGACTCAACGTTACGCCCCCACAAAATACGGGCCCCGCGTATCTTGCGCGAATCACCGACAATAATATTTTGTCCCGAGTACACGTTCGGGGCCCATTGATTCGATAGAGCATGCTCTGTACTTTGTCTATAGTTCCTAGAAAAAGGAATTTTCAAGCCCACAGGGAATGAAATTATTCCAGGACAATATCCCATACGGAACAGTACGTCTTGGCAGAAAATATGCAGAATGCGAATAATATGTATACATAGGGGAGTACATATTTATCCATTTATATATAGGCGTGTGCATGTAAGAGGAGCAACGTATAGACAGATATGCGGCGATAAAACGAGGTAGTTGCGCATGGAATATAACGTTTGGAGTATACGCTGTGGAGGGCGGTGGAGGAAGAAAGGGCGAAAGTAGAATGGCGGATTATATACACTCTCGTAATCGGGAAAAATAGGGAGGGAAGATCACAATGGCCGTTACGGGATAGCGCGGCCTATCTGCCATCTTTAATCCGAGCAAGCGATAGCGTCTCTGTGCGTCTCTCTCTCTCTCTCTCTAACTTTTTTTACGTTCTCCACAGTGTTTTCCCTCTTGCCTGGTTTCCCTTGACTTTTTTCTTATTTCCTCCTGGCACTGGGAATAGACGTGTGCGAGATCAGCAAGTATGAAAGTGCAAATTCGGACGTTCGGCTGGTCTCGATACAATTTTGCCCCGAGGAAATCGAACCTTGCAGGCCCCCGCCGCGGAACCCAGGACACCCTGTAGACCGAGGACTTCCTCGTGTATATTAGTATAAAACGTGGCGCAGACGAGAAAACTTTGAAAATAACTCGCGGCGGATGTACACGAAGGTAACACGCGCTCTCTCGCTTCGCGTTGAGGATTGCGCAATATCGGCGTTGCACCTCGTCCTCTCGTCGTCGTACGGTCACATAACCATCCACATACGTGAGCCATTTTACTACACAACTGCAACCTCTAATATCCGAGCTAGAGCGCCGCTGCTGTTATTCCACGAGCCGTGGGGCAACGAGGGTCAATTAAGAAATAGCCTGTGAGCGACGCTCAAAGAGCCTGGAGATCGAGTGCCTTTTTGGTGGATTACTTGCAGGTCGAAACCGTTTGGAAAGTCGTCGAAATTTTCACAAATTTTCGCGGTCCTGATAAAATTTGAAAGATTTTTCGAGCCCGAGTCTATTCGAGCCAAGCTCTGCCACAGGACGTGACTGCGAAACGATTTTTCGGAGTAATAACTTGCTTCGGAGTCGTGGATTATTTAACCGACCACCATTGCCCCGGGGCTCCGTGAAGAGTGTTTTATCGCTCTGGCTGTTGCGCGTCTCTCGGATGCCATTGCGGCCTGGTCTCCCATGCGCTTGTCGTGTGTCGAGCGTGTATTGGTGGTGCTGCGGGTTTTACTACTGGCGCGCTAATGCGGCCGGCCGGTACGTGTCACGATCGTGACTCAATCGTTGCGGCACGTACACCTAATTGCGAGGTGAGAATAAGCTCCGACGATGCTGAAAGAACGAGAGAGAGAGAGAGAGAGAGAGATGAGTCCCGGAGCGGAGAAAACAAGATCGAATTGTCGCGAGAGCGATAAAGACGGACGTACACAAAGCAGATAATAAAAGACGAAGAATTATATGGCGAACGATGACGTGATCGAGGCTACAGAAAAGAGAGAAAACAAATACGGTAATTAGCTTGCAGCGGATCGAAAAAGTGGGGCACAAAGTTCGGAAGCGATAATCGAGATGCTGGAAAAGACTGAGCATTTATCGATGACACGTGAGCAGAAAAAACCGAAAGAAAAAAGTGCATTTTCGTTCATCACTGTGCGATGACTACCGTCGCGGAGAAGGGACAACGCGAAGTGATAAACGAGACGGTGAGCGAAGCGAGTAAAATAAAACGATTTCCTGCGTGAAAAGCGGTTACCTGCAAATCGAAATCACTGAAATCGTATTCAACGACGATTTTGTCCGCGAACAAACTCCCTTTATATTCCACAGTTTACAGCTTGATTTATACACCCTCACCACTATAAATTTATATATATCCATGCGCATGTACTTTTTTTCAACTCCAGATCGGCTTCTCGTAAATACTACGCCGCGAAAAAAAAGAAGAGATGAAAAAATCTCGACTACACCGGGCGTGAGGCTCCGTGACTCGTAGAAAGAGACAGAGGGAGAGAGACCGAGCGATAGCTAATGGGAAAAAAAAAGAAATAATAATAAAAAGTATGTCAGAGATAGCCGATTGAGGCTGTACTCCGCGGGAGCCCAGAGCTCCGAGCCACCGCTGGCAGTAGTACAAAGGCATGAATGAACGGACGTGTGAAAGGCGAAACGTAGAGGTGGAGAGTGAATAAACCGTTGGAGTACGGAATATTTACTACGCCCTTTATGTGTACACGCCGATATCTATATACACAACTCCGTAGAAATGTTTTTACACTGTTTTTTCTTCTTTTTTTTATGTTATGAAAGGCATTTTTTGGTGCTGACGTATTTCCAATTTTCCTCATCCAGTGATCTTCTCTTTTTATTTTGCCGAAAAAAAAGAAAAAAAAAAAACGGCATACACTCCGGATGACTCTCCCGTAATAAAGAAAAAAACGATTGGAGTACACTCCGCGGATATTAATATTTGTCTAAAAACGATGAAAAAACATGTCTGAACGATTTTTTTTCTTCATTATTTATGTTTCATCAAGTGATTTTCATACGTGGATTCGAGTTTTCGTCGGCGATCGAGAAGTGTCGATATATGCAGATAAATATAATATGGAAGCTATTTTTCGTCGCGAAAAAGAAACGAGGGCCCCTCGCGTGTGATTAACCGCACTAATGAAAAATGCTCTTTCGAGAGTGACGAGTCCTTGGAACACGGATCGCTCGCATTTCGAAAGAAGTATAAAGACGGCGCTGCTACTGCTACTGCGAAAAAAAAATGGGATAAGGTTAGGAGGAAATATAAGTTAAAACGCGCGCTGATTTTCTTGACGCAAGCTCACTCGATGGAAACTCTTGACTGCCTCCCTCGAGGTTTTAGAGTAATTTCTGATGGCGAGAACGAAAGAGAAGTGGGAAAAGAAGAGCGAGCGAGCGAGCGAGCAAGAGAGAGAGAGAGAGAGGAATATAGAAAATTGTGCAGAAAGAGAACGAGCACGTGAACCTCCTGCGTGTGCAGCATGGCGTCGAATGAATAGACGCGTGAAAGGAGCACTTTTGCTTGCGCACCCCCCGTTATGACGCCGCCCCTCGCCATCCTCGAGCTGGAACGCTTGCAGAGATTTCTCTCCCGTGGTTTTTTTTCCATTATTTTTTTCTCCTTCTTTTCGCACACTCGTATGGGTCTCTCAGGAACGAAAGGGCGCTTTATACTCGGTGAGGCAACTACCTTCGCTCTTTAGCGAGGTAACACCGTGATGGAGACGCGCGGTCTGACCGCTACTGGAACTTACCACTATCCTTCCTGTCTTCACACATACAATCGCGCCCAAAAGTATTTACCGAAGACTCACAATTTTCGAATGAATTTACGCCATTTGTTCTCAATCTTCGTTCTGATCGATTAATTTGACTGCTTATTGTCGAGGTTGAACCACTCCCGCGATTCCGTTGCAACGTTGCTATTGAAGGGTTTGCCGAAATTTTTGGGAGCAATGTATTTTGAGACGAATCCATTCGCAGGAGTTTCTTCGAAACCGAGCATGCTGGGAATCGGATCGATTAAAAAATGGAATTTCTTCATGGCACGTGGTCAATTTTTCTCGTTCGAATTCCGGAGTGTCTCCGATGTAATATTTCATGAAAATCTCGTTGACGCGGGGATTGAAAAATTTATTAAGAATATCAGAGGATAATTGATAAGAAATAAATTCGTTTCATGAGAGTTTTTCGGTGGCGAACTTTTGGCTGCTAATGTCCAGTGGCTACTGCGAGGTAGAAGTAATTTCCGCGCGTGTTGGTAGAGGCAGAACGTGCGAATGGTTTCTCATCGAGGTGTTATGTCTTCGTCGTCACCATTTTATTCTCGTTGTGTAGTTTTTTTCCTTTTTTTTTCCTTTTTCCAGCATCTCTTTCCTCATTTCTCTTGGTTTGTCCCTGGTGGGTTTCGTTGGGAGAGAAAAAAGTCTTTAGGGTCGAGGCTCGTGGCGAACAACAAAGTAAACTATTGTCTAGACGTTCGTACAGCTGCGGTTAAACTTGAAGTATATTCGAGAGGAGAGAGCGAGAGAGGGAGAAAAAAGGAGGAAGAAACAAGTAATGGGAAGAGAGTCGGGACAATAGTGAGTTCAGTACGCTCGTCGTTTTTAACTGACACTTGTTTGTCGAGTCTTGCATTGAGCAAGTGTCTTCACCGTTCGATTCATACAGTCGTGTGAAAAATCTTTCAAATTCTCTCTTCCCTTCTTCATATTTTCATTTTGTTTTTTCTTTCATTGTTTTTTCGTCCAAAGTGGTATCTGCTTTTAGAATCTGGACAGGATCTTCATCGAAGTAAGATCCTCCAATGCCTTTTCTAAAGTTGCGGTGCACTCGACACCGACCCTGTTAAGCGATCGCTCGGCTAATACACCATGCTAGAAAAAAACATGAGACTCAGCTACACAGCAGCTCATCCACTCTCTCCCCCTTCCTCTCTCTCTCTCTCTCTCTCTCTCTCTCTCTCTAGATGCTGCTTTTCGTGACCTGAAAATCTTTTCATGAAATATGCATCTACGAGGTAAAAGCTTCTCTCGTCTCCTCAGCCATTGCAGACAGAAACAACGAGAGGAAGAGAGAGAGAGAGAGAGAGCGAGGTCTTGACTCCTCCGCACAGGAGCCTCGAGGAAGCCACCTGGCTACGTTGCAGGAAAAGGCTCTCCATGATCTGAGCCAAAGTGGCTGAACCTTAGTGGACCAAATTCTTCGCTGTACTTCCATGCACCGAATGAAATAAGAAATTCCCTTCTTTTTTGGCCTCAAATTTTTAATCGACTTTGCATTTATAATGTTTTTTTTAAAAGCTCGACAATTTATCATTCCCGAACACGGTCATTTGGGAATTTTATTAATGGGATGTGGACTAACAAAAGTGCTTGAGAGGTGTGTGCCGCAGTTTATTTCATTTTCAACCAAACTGCGTAGATTACTGGCTTGATATTTAATTCAATTTGCCTTTTCCGAGTTTCAAACAAACGTCCTCAAACGCCGAGGCATTCGGAGCGTGTAAACAATTTGCTGAACATCAAAGAAACTCTCCACAAAATTAATAAACGATGAATATTGGTTAAGTGAGCTTTTTTTATAACTTTCAACCAATCAAAATGTCTCGAAACTCCACGATGAATTATTTATTAATCGAGCATTAGAGATGAAAATACACTTACGACGAAGCAAGAAAGAATAACGATGAAGAGCAATGAAATAACGAAACTCTGGAACGAGTTACAGCAAAATATTAGTAAAAAAGCGTCATCTTCATTTCTCAATCGTAAATAATATTCA
Source organism: Venturia canescens (assembly GCF_019457755.1). Taxonomy (NCBI): domain Eukaryota; kingdom Metazoa; phylum Arthropoda; class Insecta; order Hymenoptera; family Ichneumonidae; genus Venturia; species Venturia canescens. The sequence continues at coordinate 11,505,459 of NC_057430.1, forward strand.
AGTTGAATTCATTGCAAAAAATATTTCATTACGAGTCTTTCACATGGTTCGTTATACTACACTGCGAAAAGGCAAAGTTTGACAACGTTGAACGTAGTCAAGCTGACGGACATTTGTCGTCTTAAACTCGATATTTCTAATTCAGATAGCCGTTAACCCTCTTTTTTGACGTACCATTAGATTCCCCGTGATTCAATTCATATACGAGTGACGCTTTTAATCTTTGACATCTAATTTAAAAATACATGAAATTTTGAGTTGAAGATCGTTGAAGGGGCCAGTAAGTCATCGTGGTTACAAGCGACACGTCAATTTCTGTCCTTTTCAACTGCTAATATTTCAACCAAACAGTCGATATGGGGTCTTGAAAATTCACAGCCATAGAAAAGAAATGTTTGATTGTGAGACACAAAAAAATTAGCGTCTAAAAACAGCCCTTATCCTTAACTTATTTTATAGTGAACGCGGTATGGCGGAGTAAAAAAGTAGAGTAAACGATAGGAGATATTTAGAGATAGAAAAAAATAAAGCGAGTGGAAAACGAGAAAGAGAGAAATTGCGAGGAGTAAGTTAGGCTTGCAAGTGTACGCGATCGGTTTGAGGCAAGACTAGCGAGTTGGGAGTTAACTCGTGGGCAACGAAGGGTGACTCTTTCTCTGTCTCTCGTTGTTACGTATCGCTGATTGGGAACTTTGGCTTCTAAATAGAAGAGAAGAAGAGCGAGAGGGAGATAAAACGGGGGAGGGATGGAAAGAGAGAGATTGCGATGGTATTAGTACACAGTAGACGTGCGCGAGCTCACGTTTCTATAGTTAACCAAAAACTTAAATATTCTACTCACGTTCGGGCTATATATACACAATATCTCTTGGTGCACGCGTGTTTTCCACGAGCTAGACTGGAAACGTAGCTTTTCCCACTGCCATTCTTGCCTCGCTCTGTATGCTATTCACTGCAGAACAAAGTTTACATCCCAACCCGGTCTCTTGCGCTCTCCCCGTTTTTCCCTCTCTCTCTGCACCCTCCATTTATTTTTTACTCGAAAATCTAGTTCATAATTACAAAGCGTATTGCACTCGGAAATTACATGCTGTATTGCAGTCACGAATCACAAGATAGCTCGTCGTCTATCGCTGAAAATACAAAAACAATAAATTACAACGGGCGGAGCGATATGGGAAAAAAAACTTCTCTATTTCTCGTCCGGCATTTTATCTCGATCGAGTATTTTTCCACTTTCGTGTAAAAACGTTCTCAATTGTTTCTCAATTCGGTGGACTCAATTGGGCGAAATCATTTCATGGTAACGACGTCGATTTTTCTTCTTCGCACGCCCGGAAAGCTCTCGATGATTTCTGTCACGTTATCATGGGGCGTTCCATATTAGAAATTTTACGAAAATAGAAAGCGAGATTTTGCATTTACAAGAAGATTTTTCGCGTACTTTTTGATGGCTGAAAACGCTCAAGGCAGAGAGACGCTTCGCAGTCGGCGTTACAGACGCCATTAGCTCTCTGGTCTCTGCGCTTTTGGCGGTATATGCGAGCTCACTTTGCCTCCGCCCCACCTCTCGCTCCGTCCGCCCCCTTTTTCCCGAGCTACTGGCCCAGAGCAGACGATCTTTTAATCCAAATTAATGCTTTTAGCGAAATTACCTAAAAGCTTGTAACACCCGCGTGTTAGTTCGCGTGCTCAGTCCCACAGGAGGGCTGCGAGCTTGTAGCACATCGGTCACACGTATGTACGTAGTTGCGATCGATATGAGCGAGGGAGGCGGAAAAAATAGAGGCTGAAAACGCTGCCCCGAAAACCGGAAATCGTCTGCGTTCGCGGAGGAGAAAAAAACGCGCCTGTTGAATGAGGAATCACGAAAAAAAGGTCTTTCGATTCAATTATCGCTCCAGAGGAGCCAGCAGAAATTCCTCAGCATTTTCATAAACGACTTTTGAGAAAAGGATTTCGATATTTCTTCGTTAAATTTCATTACGTTTCTTTACTGTTCAATAAAAACTTGGAATTTTCGAGTTGGTTGCATTTTGGAATCTCGTAAAAATTCAAATTCAGCGTCTCGATAGCATAAAAAACGGGCAAGTTCATGGCTTGAAAATCCTGGGAGCAGTTATTACTCGATAGATAGAGTACTTAATCCAGCATCGATGTCTCCATAAAAGGGAAGAGCAACGAAATACGAGAGAGTGAGACGGAGAGAGAGAGAGAGAGAGGGAAAAAAATGAACTGCATAAGGCTGGCAAGGCGGAGAGCGTTAAAGCTCTATTCTTAGCTTTTCTTGCCCACGGCTATGTAAGCGTATAAACGCATCACCTTGACTTTATAACGCGGATATATATACAGCCCGTGCCCTCGCGCGCCCTCTGGGCCTACCCCATAAAAATATTTTACGCCGAGTTTGCGTTTTTTGCTGCTTCTTTTTTCCTTTACTGTAAAATAGATTTTTATGGCTCGCTCGCTTGCTCTCTCGTCTCTTTCATCCGCGCAGCGCACCAACACCACCCGCTCGCCTTTTTACACACAAGACTCATTCTCTCTGGTGCCCTTTTCTTCTCGTATCCCGCATTCCTCAAGACTTTTTTTGTGTACTTTCAGCCCCGTTGCCCCCCTCCATTGCTTTCTTTGCGAATCTTGAAATATTGCGAAAAGCCTAAAAAGCGACAGTAGCATTGTAGACTTTTGCTGGAACCCGTTAAAAACTTGTCTATTTATGCATTCTCAAAAACGAATTCTTTTGCTCCTCCGAACCAAGCGCTCTTATTTACGGCGGCGCGGATTATTTTTCTCCAAAGCTTAACGGTAAAACGAAGGGAAAAATCGAGAGCTATTTTCGTCCTCGTGCGACTGAGATTTAACCGAAGAATGCAGGGACCACGCGCCTCTTGTGTACTCGCTCTATCGGGCACAAACCTAATCGTCGATTACGTTGATAGTCGTGGGATGACCGAGCGCTCGTGGGAGTAAAACCGTCGAGTCATCGGCCACTTTTTCTCCCCATTTCACTCCCAAATTTCCCTCCATTATGTCCGTCTCCTTCCAGCAGCTTCTCTTCGCGTTCCCTATTGCATCCCTCGCACGCGATGACGCGAGTGAACCAGGAAAAAGCGTGGAAAAATTGGCCCGCAGCGTCTCTATTCAGAGTTACAGAATTTCGAGTCCGATTTTTCCCACTTCGAGAAGAGCTCAAGCATTTCGAAATCTTCATCCTCGCGATTGTATTTGAGGGATCAAATATCCTCGTTCTCTCTTCACTGAGGAAAAAAAAACAATTCCGGCACACGCCATGAATGTGTCGACAATTCAACGATCGAATAATAGTGACAGCTCGTTGGCTCCGAGATGGAAGAATGATGACGAATGCCATTGATGAATCTCAAAAAATCCGGGGGCCCAGCAGTCGCTCCGCGTCGGGAATCGAGCTCGTAGTTTAAGGAGGGTGGATCGCGACGATACAATGTTGCCATGCTAAACAACGTTAAAAATATTAAGAATTTCATAAAATTTGGTAAATGTATTCTTTCAAAATATATAAGACAGTATAAACTTTTTAAGATTTTTCTACCACATAGCTCTCGAGTAATTGAACACGAAGTTCACGAAACTTCGATTTAACGCTTAATTATTCGATAATCACGTGGTAAAAAAATTTGAAAAAAATAGTATCTGTAAACTTGATGCCAAAGAATGTTATCACAGAATTTGATGAAATTCTCATTATTTTTATTTCGTGATCCACCCTCGTTAACGATACAACTCGCGAGTCACTCGGTATAAACAATGTTCTCAAGTACATAGATAATGCGTGGCGCGTCAACTCGCCGAGGATGACGAAGCTCCCGTGTGTCAGCTCTGGCAATTGTGGCCAAATCTCAAGAGTGGGGGCTCCTTCGAGAGGCTCGTTTCGAAAGTGAAGAAAAATATGTGGAGGGAGAAGGAGGAAAAAAATGAAAGAAAACGAGGCAGACGCGCGGGGCAGCGTGCGATGACTTAACTCGGGGCCTAATAGTGGGATGATCTTTAATTACGGTCCACGTAGATGACCTGACCTCGTAAAAAATCAGTCTCTCTCTCTCCCTTCGGACCCGTATCATTTCTCGTTTCAATTCCTTCCTCTCTCTCTCTCTCATTCTTTTTCCCTCGTTTTTTCTGCTCGACTGCACCATTCTTAATCGACCCGATGTCGTAATTTGGGTGGCGGGTTTCAAGCAACTTATACAGATATAGAAAAATTTACGAGGGACGAAGAAAAGGCATAGATTCACGTAGTTTCGAAGACCGAAAGCGGGACCGAATTCCGGGGCGTTTGACCCCCAATGTTAACCCGACTGAAAGCGTGGACAATTGCACATATTACGTATATTTACTAGAGCATTATTACACGAGCGTTACGTTCCTCACTCCTCTGTTTTTGCTCCTCCGCGTGACTCTCGGTTATACCGCGCGCGAGTGATTCAACGCTCTCGAAACTCACAGCGCCCTCCCCGAGACGCCTCGAGTCAATGAATGAAATGGGAGAAATAACGAGAAAGCTCAATTGGTCATAATTACGGGAAACTTTAGATGCATTCTTCGGCCGAAACTACATGCAAGAGTTGCTCGAAACAAACGAGTCCCTCAATTCCAATTTGTTTTGCGCAGTCGCGCGAGCCACGATCGGAAATTCAAGGGGGCTCCGCGTGCATATTATCATCGATGATAATGCCTCGTATTATTTATGCGAAACGAGGAAAATTGAGAATAATTGTTAATAATAATGGGAGAAAAATCCCTTCTCCGGAATGTCACTTCCGGTTATAGTTCGCCATTAAATTAAAACGCGCGCGCGCGCGCGCGTTGTATGCAGCACGGAAACTCGGCTCGCGTGTGTCCACAGGAATTTTGATGCTGTCCGTTCACGTGTGGGCAGAAAAGTCCATTGGGTTTTACATAAGCCTCGAACATGTTGGACGCGACGGTGCTTCTCGCGTGGGGGAAAGACGAAGAGAGCAGAGCGATGAAAAAAGTGCGCGCACGAGACCGAGCGGCCGAAGGGATGAGAGGCTCGTTCAAACAAATACGGTTATTGCTAATTGACTTTTCAACTGGTTATTAAGCCGGCACGTCCGGCACACTGTGACACGAGAATACCCACTAGTCGTCAAAACACGGCATAAACAACTCGAGCAATGCTCCGCAACGCATGCGGATACCGAATGCACGGGACATTTTATGCCAGAAATTTACATCTGTCGATCAAACGAAAGTGGAAGAAGACCAAAATTTCAAAACTCTTTCATACCATTTTTCCAACGATTTTTTTCCCGATTCCCCGTATCCTTTGATTGGCGGATTTTTCCCGTGGCATTATTTCGCAAATCGAATAGATTCATCGTCGAATTAAAGTTTTTATTGCAGTCATTTATTCCGAAATTTTTTCATTGATTGCTGCCTTTCTGTGAAGTTCGGCACAGAATAAATTCACGATTGTTTTATCGTTGTTTAGATGGGTGCGCCTAGTTTTTTAGCGAGTCATTGAATAAACGAAGAAGCTTCCTCAAAAATCCTCAAAAATACGTTTTTGGAGCAAATCAATTTGCATTTCATTCAGGCGGAGAATATTCAAAGAACTTTAGTCTCGATTAAACGCTTCTGTGTCATCGCTGTCGGATAATATTGAACACAAATGTTGATTTGACAGAGAAAATTCTGCGCATATGCGACAGCAGTCAGTACGATGAAAAGGGAGAGCGCGAGAAAACTGATCACGTGCGTTTCGTTCTCGGTAGGAATAAACGTAGGTAGCAAACGTTTGATTACAATGCGGTCGCTTTTGATTCACCGTGCCGGTCCGTTGTATATTTTTCTTTTCTTTTTGCCGCGAAATTATTGTTATACAATTGCGTGCACGGGGGAGAATGTCCTGTGTAAGTTAATTATGAGTTTTTTGGTGCTTTGTTATACATGTGCGTGCGGGAAGAGAAGAGGAAGAGGGTGAATGGGAGAGAAAAATAGTGCCCTGGGGATTTGAGGAGTATGAAAAAAAAGCGTAAAAAAATATTGGGACTAACCTGGAGAAAAATTACCGGGGGATAAAAAAGAGTAAAGGAGGGAGAAAAAAAAAGAAAACGAGCATGAAACAATGGTATGTGGAATGTTCTCTGGAAAAATTATAAAACCGAAAGGTCTTTACGTTTGTATAAAAGGATGAATAAAAGTGGTTGGGGAACGCGTTCGAGTTTCAGCTCGAGTCTTCTCTTGAAGCAGGAAAAAATATATACCATTTTTTTTCAACGTTTCGTCGTCCGACGAGCGCTCCGGAGCGTAGGTGTGCGAGCAATTAAGGACGCAGTCTCGGCCTGGCTAAATTTCCCTCTAACGATAAACTCTCCCCGGTTAATTAGAACGCTAACGTCCACGGAGAATGGAATATTTTTTGTTTACTTTAGCTCTTTTGAGAGCGTGCGCGTGGGTTTCTTAAATTCGTGCGGATCATCGAGATATGGCCTGCGGGGCATATTTATAGTTACAATCAAGAGGATAAGACGGGCTCGGGCCTCATCATCCTTCCTCTCTCTCTCTCTTTCTCTCTCTCGATGATGTAACGAGAGATTTTGAAGCCCACCGCGACTCGTCGACTGCGCGTAGTCGAGTGACGAAAAAGCCGTTCGAGCCGATGACTCAAAGAGCCACATTATTAACATTTTTTTACTCACTTTTCCCTTATCATCAGACTCTCTGGACCTTAAAAAATACTTGAACAAGTCAGAGTGGACGGTCAAGTGCTGACGGATTGCGACCTCCGTTGTGGAACGACCGCGTTTGATATTTTTCATTTTATTTCGAAGCAGAAAATCTACTGCGAGGTTGTTGCCTGATAAATTGGTAAAATTATGAAATCATTGCAATTAAGCCAAGAACGGTAAATTATACACGCATGCATCGATCTATTTTATTCGCACAAATTCACTGCAATAACTAAAACTTGTGCATAAAACTTGTGCTAAAATAACATTTTTTTACATTTTAATTTCTCATGCATCATTTTTTGATTGACACTTTGAAAAAATTCCTTATTTTTATTGCTGTAACAACAATGTTTTCTGCTTATTTTCTTCGTGAGTAAATGTTTATTGAAACGTAAAGCTGAGCTAAAAATAGTGTGCAAGTGGTTTTGGTAATTCGGTTGATTAATCCACAAAGAATTTAGACGATTTAGTTAAATAGATTGAATCACTTGGGATTCCAACAGGAAATTTGTTGGATCAACTGAAGTTTTTGACCTCCAAACGGATCGAGTTGAACGAACGAATTTCTGTCTGTCTCTCGCGGTAATAGAAGTTCCGGTTGTCAAAGTTCCGGCCGATATGTTATTTGCGTGTAAATGTCCATATGAGCGAACGTGAAATATCAGTGAATGGTCAATCAGTGATATTTTAATGACGGATTATCGGGCATAACATTTAATACTCGTTGGATTAACTAGATTTTCTAGTGTACGCAGGCATGAAGAGAGTGGCCAGAATTTGAGGACGTTTATCGTAGGTGTTATATATACACGTGAAAGTCCTTAATGCAGGGGAAGGCCAAAGGACCAGAGGGCCAAGTACCCTGAAGGAAGTTGGAGGAGGTTCTTGCTCCCCCGGAATAGGAAACCGAGCGAGCGAAATGACGGGGATAGGAGCGAAGTAAGAGTGAGAAAGCGAGAGTGCAGCTCTAGAATACTCAGGTTGAATTTACGTGCGAGTGTTTACGGTTCAAGATGGCGTTTCGCCTGTGCTGAGGAGAGCCCTTACGCGCATTAACGGTCTGGAGATAGAACCGCGCGGCGTCGTCTTCCGACGCCTCACCAGACAACGTCGACGTCGACGATGTCGTCGCGTCTTCTCACCCCCGTCCTCGTACTACCTCTAAAAGGTAGACAATGGCGCCGATACTAGCTGCAACAATGCGCCACGGCACGACGTCATTTCCGGCTGCAAAGGAGAGGCCGTAGGAAGAGCCGCACATTGAGAAACCACCTGAGAGAAAGACCTCCGAAGACGGAGAGGATTTCTCAGCGGAGAACAAGATAGAGACCGAAACGACGACGACGACGACGACGACGAGGTCCTTAAGATTTCTCCAGCTTCGCGCCAGGACTCCGACGTCTCATTCCGAGAAGCGTGTCTTTCCCGGAGACACTTTCGAAACATCGAAATCCCCCGTACAAACGAGACTCGCACTGCTCTCCTATAACGATAGTTATAAATAAAACGGGCATCGGCGGTTATGAGACCCACCGGGATTTGCCTATTCGCGTTGCCCCTCGCCTACCCCTCACTTTATTTTATCTTCCAACTTTTTTTTACGATCCATTATTCTCAAAATTCGTTCAACGCGAATAGCCATCATTTTTTCACGAGATTTCGATGTTTATTTTCTCTTGGGTGGAAAACGAGGCAGCGGTGCAGGGCAGGATTGAATTACTCTGTGGGAATTTCGCGCGTGAAATATTCCAAGTAACTTGAGTTTGTTTTTTCAACTTCTCAAATTTACACCTGCATTTTCATTGATTTTTCGATACCGTTGTTGCGGTAACATTTGCCGAAACGCGCGGATGTGTTATTCGCACCGGGAAATTTGAGAGGGAGGAACTAACGATGGAATTTATTTCGACGCAATTTTTTCGTCTTCCGCGCATAAAAAATGCATTTTTCCTCTGTACAATGATACGAAAAAGAGAGAGAGAGAGAGAGAGAGGAAAAATCGCGCTCCCTCGGAATAAACGATCGCGTTGAGCTCATCAAGTACGAAAGTAGCGTATAAATGTCACGTCGTAAAATTCTCGTGCTGAATAAGGATCGAATATCCCAGCTGGAATGTCTTCTATAATGAATAATAACGTACGCAAAGAGAGAAAAAATCGACAACAACAAAAAGAAGGAAATAATAAAAAAAAAATAAAATACGCCAGCGCTTTGGGATTATCGACTGTATAATTTATTTTCCAACGTCATAAGCGTTTGCGCACGCATTCGGTGAATCGTTTTCAATGAAACTGCCCGCGCGCGCGTTACGTACTTTGCAAACGCAGGAGACTCCGCTCTCTCTCTCTCTCTCTCTTTCTCTCCCTGTGCACTCTCCTGTATGAACGCTTCTCGCATGTCAAACGTTTTGTTCTCTCTATCCCATACATACGTATACGTTTATTTGTATTTCCATGTGTACAGGGTGTCCCAAATTTGAATGTCAATACTCGAGAAAGGTGCGACGAATCGATAAATCACTGCGGGATCTTCGTCTTCTTGACTCGTTAAACAAAAGCTCGCGAAAACTTGAATATTTTTGCGACGACGAAGGACCATCCGAGAGCATCGATTCGCCGATCGAGCGCCGTCCGCTCGTCAAATTCTTTCATGAAGAAATATGACTATTTTTCACTTACTTTCATTCACGGAACATTATTTTGGGGATTCAGATACGAAAGTTGGCGCGTCACAGTGATCCCCGGTTTCGTGACGATTTTCGAAGCGAGTCTCGCAAACTATTCTTCCCGTATATGAATTTTAAGGATTATTCTGATTGACGGAATGTTTAATAGATTCGAATGGCAACACCCTGTACATAAATGAACGCGAAATAAAAGGGAACGCGTATCGAGCCGGGCTCGGTGTCCATGTTTTATTCCGCTATAACTAGGCTGTTACTGAATCTCGTTGAATTCGGTGAACATTTCTATGCACATATACACGCGTACGGGGGCATTCGTATGCGTGTATGGGTGACATATAGGAAGGAGAATTTGGAACGATACACAATGGAGGAGCCGAAAGAGAACTCTGAACTGGTTTTGCCCATGAAACACCGAAACTAACGAATTCCCGTTGCAATTACACGCCCTCCCGGGTCTGTTTGCAATTTCGAAAGAGATTTAGATACTCGGCTCTCCGTTATACGCGAACGGAAGTTCTGGGTTCTCACGTATCACGATGCGACACATTTTTTTGTGTGTGTTTGTTTTTTGTTTTGTTTTTTTTTTTCATATTTTTTATTCATTTTTTTTGGTTCGAGCCACAACGCAATTTGACTTCTCACGAGAGAACGCAGGAGAGAGATTTGTCTCTGTGTGTGTGTGTGTGTGTGTGTGTGTATGTGTCAAAAAAACGGGGCGCGAGCATGTTACGCAAAGTTGGGGCAGGGGGCAGGAGGCGCCCCGGGGAAGGGGGAAAAATTATGACGCCATTCTCTAGAACAGACGGCTTGGATTAGCTGGAATATTTCATTTTTCAGTCTCTCGATTCTTCGCAATTTCTCGCATGCGACACACCATCACTCTGGAGATCTCGTCTGCGCTGCATGGTGCGCGGAGAAGAAAAAATGATGTCAAGTAACTCTCTCGCTCCCTCGGATCCTTTTAGTCGCCTTGAAATTTCGTTTATTTTGTGCCTTTTTGGGGGATTAATTGCTCAAGATTTGATTGAAATGGCAGAATCGCCCGGTGTGTTTTGACAGAATATTTGACAGTTCTGTAAATGAGTTTTCATTGAATTGCGCTTCGAAACGAGGCTGGACGATATTGAAAGAAAAAATGTTGAGAGGCGACACGATGAAGAACGACCGTTCGATGCTCATTTTCTTTCCCACAAGTTCAGGCCAAAGATTTGTCTCGAAAAATACATCGCCTCGCTGCTGTTACAAGGAGTTTTAGAAAGGAAGGAGGAAGTAAAATTCGGGCACGTAGACTGCACAATGTCGTCGGAAAGTTTGAAAATTGAGCGTGAAACCGCAACTTATAATGCAACATTGGGCGAGGTAACTTTGGCTATAACTACTTCGTCGTTTATTAATACTCAAAGCCACACGAGGATGGAGAGATTTCCTCGTGTCTCCCTCGCACTCTGGGAGCCTCTCTTTCTCACTCTCTCCTTTTATGCCCACAAGAACGTACACATACACGATAATAGATCTAATATAATCCCACAGCTCAGGAACACTCGAGAATCCACGAGACTCTCTCTCTCTCTCTCTCTCTCTCTCTCTCTCTCTCTCTCTCTCTCTCTCTCTCTCTCTCTCTCTCTCTCTATAACTTGCAATAATTTTCGTTTGTGAGGCGAGCGATATTATCAAAATTATATTCAAACTTCATTATTTCAACGGGGAATGATTATCCAAAGGTGGAAGATGAGAAAGACTAAAAGAGAGAGAGAGAGAGAGAGAGAGAGAGAGAGCGAGTGGGAGGAAGCGATGAATAGAGACAGAGGCGTTAATAACGCTGTGGTTTCCACACTCGCAACTGCCAAGCTCGAATTTAAGGAGCTTGCTCCAAGTACTCTATATTCTCACGAGTAAATACCTTCTCTGACGTTCACACTTGTCGTTCGTACGCGCGATATATCTACAGAATCCTCCAACGAAATAATGTCGAAGACGGAGCGAGAGAGAGAGTCATTGAGAGATACACAAAGAGCCAATGCCCTTCGGCCAAGTACAAACAGCCAGTAGCACCTCCATTCGGAAATTACTCGCAAGGGCAAACGTCGACAATAATATTACAACCCTGTCTTCGGCCCCTCCTCGAAATGAGGAAACACACCTGATACTCGCAAATGCTAATATCGTCGTTTCGAAATCTCAATTATCTCGTACCGACGACTACTTTCATTGAGCAATATCTCGGGTTGATTAATTTGCAACAAAACACTCGAATATTCCAGTACACGAATCATTTGGGCTACTTTCCCAAAGTTTTTCAAACGAAAACGGCGCGAAATTCATTCGAACTTAACTTGAACGCGTTCTTTTCATATCAGCCATTGGAGCCGTTATCATAAACGTTGGAGAGAACCCAGATGAGAAAAATGTTATTACGAAATAATTGAGGAACCGTGAATTCGCGAGAGTACAGCAATGTTTACTGTTGTGCTTTCGTTTTTCAAAGGTAAATTGTATCGTTGGAAATATTCTTCTCTAACGAAATCTCTCTGCCTCTTGGGTGCTTTTTCCCTTAATGCACATTTTCGTAGTAACAAGAAACAACTCGTAGGTTGGTTAGGGAGTAAAGATCCGGAGGTGCGTCGCTCTGATGTTTAGAAACCACGGGAGGAGGGAAAGCGCGAGCGACTGTGTGCAAGAGAGAGAGAGAGAGACGAGGAGAGGGCTCAAGCGTGTTGGTTTATGCGAATTTTGCGTTAGATACAGAGATGCTACATTAAATTGGCGTGGGTGAGTGTTTTCCTCAGTGAGAGTGTGTGCAACAACATTTTGTGGCTTTGGTATACACGAGAACAAACACGATGAGTATTCGTTTCATTCTCCTCGGCTCTGGGCTCGTCATCTCGTTGCTACTGAGCTCCAGCACCCATTTTGCCTCCTGTATATTCCCTCGCCTTTTTCCCTCTCGTGAAAAGGGCGTAACTTTGATAATTGTACAAGTCAAAATGTGCAGCTTCTGACCTTATGCTGTCCGGGATTGGTTGAATATCTGTACAGGAAGTCTCAAAATAAATGATCTTCGAAACAACTGACAACTTCCTCAACGAGTTTTATATACTTTTGCAAGATTTCATTTCACTTCTTCGTCCCATAGAGAGTGAAAATAAATAGCGAACATCGTGGATAATTCAGCTGCGAAACGAGGCACCAAAGCTGGGAAAAAGAATGGTTGAAAAATGGAAACGATTTTGAAATGATCGGTGTCGTAGCTCCGGCAACGATTCTACGATTTTGACGAATTTGAAGGCTTCTGCAAAAATATTCTTTTCTTCCAACCGGACAGCCATTCAAACGCAAATTTTCAAAGCGGATATTCGAGCAACTCGGAATCAGAATACTTCCAAGAGTCTTTCATCTTTCCTTCGCCTTTGCTTGAAAACGATGTTGAAACGAATGACGATGAAATGCGATCTGTACAAGCCTGTAGGAGCGAAGGTTACGGGATCACGCGACGAAACCGCAGCATCCAAGGTGAAGAGCCACCGAGATGGGGAGGGTAAAAGATGCTTCTTACGCCCTCGAGCGCATCTCTCGGAATGCTTTGCCAACCCCGCGTCTCGTAATCAAGTAGAAAGACGGAGCGAGAGAGCGGCGAGGCTGCGAGAATATAGTTTTGGTCCACACGCGTCGCTGGGAGAGAAGGAACGAGGGCGAGGGCGACGTCGGAGGAGGAAAGAGAGAGGGAAAGATAAAGGAGGGCGAGAGCAAGCAAAATGAGCGAGAGTTGTTGTTCCCTACCAGCAGCACTCGGAGTCACTCATCGCGATCTTTCTCTTTTTAGTGAAAGCCCTTTATCACCCGCTGCGGGCTTTAATTCGTGCATTCTGGCCAGATTTGTTGAAAGAGTACGCGAGGGGCGGGTAGGGGGAACAGAAAAAATGGAATAAATGAAAGAAATTTGGCGAGCATTGAGCATCGGAGAAGCTCGTTATGCAATCTTAATCTGCGATCTTATTTGACAGTTTTTATTGTTTCGGTATATCGCGCATTGTTTCCTCGTTTTTATCACCGCCGATGTTTCTTAGCTTCGCGGATAATTTTGTCCCCTCGTCGCCGCTCGTCGACGTTTTGTAGTATTTTTTCGATGCTTCCGCCCCGCCAATTCACCGCGCGGAAGAACCTTTTTCCACTTTTCTTATCAACGTTTCGCCGGCGATAATGGCATTTTTATATTGTTTAAAAATCAAGCGATTCCCACACTTTTTCTTCTTTTTCGTTGAACCAATAGTTGCGAGAAAACCGACTTAGCTGCTCTAATCTCTCGCCGTTTCGGCGCTTTCCGTTTCGACAAAAACCGCATATATCCTCGTGGAGCGATAAGAACTTGCGTCATTGTCTGGCTCATTCTCTCCAGTTTATTCCGCTCGTCTTTCCCTTCTGCTTCATCGATTTTTCAACATCTTTATTTATCAGCTTCAAGACCTTGGAGCCGTGAGAAAAAGCATCACCTCAATACGATTTAAAGTAGTTCGGCCGCTCGATAAAGTTCGGTAAAGCTCCACCTTTTTTGCGGTAAATTATAATTTAAGGTCCCCTCGTAACGATAAGCACAGTTCGGGGCCTCTTACGGGGCAAAATTTGGAATAATTTCATTTGCAATTTTGAGTTTTTAACACGGTATTTTATCGAAGTATTCAATAATATTAATTGTGAAAAAATTGTACGGTATTGGAGCTTCGGAAAAGTTTACATCGTGAAGAAAATTCATCGCAGATTCATTTCCGTTTATTTAAAAAAAAACATTACCTTACGGGGCTCTTAAGAAAGAAAACTTTGTGAAAAAACTTTAGTTTTTGACGCGTCGAAAACGGATGTCAGTCATCACGCTGGACTGCTGGTAACAGCTGATTGAACTTCGGGCAAATTCCGGAATCGCGGGAATTTCATTAAATTTATTTTTGAGACTGACTCACGTACTTTTATTCGTCTAGTAGCTTCGCTTTTTTTTAACGATTTGACCATTCCTTTTTCTCGGTGCGATTACACCGATATAAACTTTCTTTCGCACGATAAAAATGTTTCCTAGGTTATGTGTATATTTAAAGTACCGACTCAGTTATGAACTAGTCAAGTTGAAGTATAAATTTCATCTTTTATGATATTTTTAAAGCATTTTATTACATTCTTGAAATAAAAATATTCACAATTTAGGTGTTTATTGATTTGATTAATAATTTAGAGCTAAAGTTAACCAACATAAAGTATAGTTGCAAACTTGACTAGTCTGAAGGGCCGAACAAATTTCTCCTCCATGAACACGGAATAATCTTGCTAAAGGGGAAGGGCTGACAAGATTCCCGATCGAGTTTCTTATCGCCCGAACGCAAAATCCTTCGTGTAAGCCCCCGATGATGGTTTTCGTCCTCGATATTTTTCAGCCTCTTTCCAAAGAAGGAAAAAAAACGCTTAGATGTTTAGGGAAAATCACGGGGAGTGACATCGTTTTGAGAGTTTCTCATTCTCCAGAGGAAAATACCTATTTCGGTCTGAGAGCATAGCCATGTATATAAATATGGTGCGAGCGGGGGGAAGGAAGGTTTATTCGTATAACGCACACACTGGAGTGACCGCGAGGCGAGTGAGCGCGCTGTGCGACGTCCTCGTTCGCCATTACGGGGATCAATTGAATGGCTTTTCTGCGCTGTCGTTCACGAGAGCAGAGAACGATCCGGTGCAGAGGGTAATGGGAAATCAATATAGAGAGTCGCCCAAATGCCATTTTATCTTTTCATTTGCCGTCTTGTTCCCGACCCCGGGCCCGATTCCGTAACCACATCAAAGTTCGAAGGGCAACATGAGCGCATTTGAAATCTTTTCGTGGCTATTTAATGCCCTCACACAAACGGGCAAGTAGACGGAGGCAGCTTTAGCTTTCGGACGGAAGTTTCGTAGGAGAAATAATTACGAGCGCGGGTAGGAAAGTGAGCTGGAAATGCAGTGAAATCTGATCGAGCGTAGGAATTTATTCTGCCGCGCTCCAGTGTCTCGGGATCGTCTTTTTCAGCCGGTATTCAAAGACCTTTTTTCCGGATTTTTCGGGTTTATAAAGGCTGTGATAAGAATGTACGAGGGGGAAGCGGGAGTAAGAAGGACGCGAGGAAGACAAAAAATGGCTGATCACGCCGAACGGCCGCGAATACGAAACTCGTTGTGCTCGCGTCTCTCGCTCTAAACACGTGTAGTCATTTCGTTCAGGATGCTGTGAGTGCGCGTGCGTTTGTGTGCGGCAAAAGAGGGCGAGAGCAGAGGAGTCAGGACGCGGCGATGCGATCCCGTCAACCGCCTATTACGGGATAATCCGGGCAGAGATCGTGGGTTCGACCTCCGCAGCCTCCTTTTTATGTTCGTTTTCTGTGTTCCGTGTGCGCACGCGGGCATGCGGGCTTGAGTCGTTGGTGTGCGTGTCAAATCGAATGTATACTTGTGTATGAGATATACGAGGCGAAAATATATTTTTTTCTCCTCTCTTTCATCTCGCAAGTTGAAAGAGAAAAGGAGAACGGAAAAACGGGCGGTGAGGGGAAGAAACGCGAGCCGTAACACGAAATATTCCAGTACGTGGAAGTCTCGGCCGAACGACAAAGAGCCGCGGCGAAGGATAACCGAGAGGGTTGAAAATCCTTCCTCGAACGAGAGGAGGGTAAGGATACACGCGAGATGAGTTTCGTTACGGCAAGACGGCATCGTCGAATATCTTTTTTCTTCGTGCCCTCGCACTTTCCTTCCTTTTTTTCATTCTTCAAACCCCAATTTCTCCATCCACGCGTTATCTCGTCTCATCACCACGAAAAACAAAGATCAACGAACTTTTTCGCACTCGCGTTCTTCCACACGCCGCCGTGGTGTACTCGCACGTTTTCGCAACTCCTTTTTTCACCCCTTTTTTCCTGTGTCCCATACTTTATTTGATTTTCATGTTTTCCCAAAAGCTCAGCCAAAATTGTGCCGAGGGACTGAGAGCCTTTCGACAAACATTTCTCAACCGAAATTATTGAGTTCGCAGCTCCCCGCTTTGCCCTCCCATCCGCAAACGATTGCCTTCCACAGCCTCGAAACGTATGTACGCGAGAATATATTAAATTTAGGAAAACGTCTGTTCGTGTGCACGTAACTG
Source organism: Venturia canescens (assembly GCF_019457755.1). NCBI lineage: Eukaryota > Metazoa > Arthropoda > Insecta > Hymenoptera > Ichneumonidae > Venturia > Venturia canescens. The sequence goes on from NC_057430.1 coordinate 11,522,032, forward strand.
CATCAGAGAAATATCAGGATCACGATCAATCTATGTTTTAACCGAGACTCGCCCCAAGAGTTAATATCTACCGCCTCGCTCCCCGTCATCGCGTTCCCCTCTGCTCATCCAGACACCGAAATATATGCAGTTTCGTTCTCGGTCCTGGAACTCGAAATCCTCGTTCTCTCTCTCTCTCTCTCTCTCTGTCTCTCGGACTGAGACTGCCTGGATCCGACAGGATTATTGTAATAGTCCACACGAAGGTTTAACGTGTGGGCATTTATCCCCCAGCCCCGTATACCTTCGTCTTCATTGGTGAAAAGAGCGAGAGATTTGAGTATCGAAAGAGCACTTTCCACGCTCCATATTACCAGGAGCTTCGGTGCCGAAGGCTCTTAACAAATGAACTGCGGGAGCACGCACGCTTTCCGGTAAAAACAACACGTCAATTTTTGATCCTTCATTATTTCAGCTCGATTAATCGCACAGCGTGCTCGAAGTGATGGGAAATTTCGAGAGGAATTCGGAGGGAGCTCGTTTGTTTTTTTCACGAGGATATTAATTGCGGTGAATTTTAATGAATTATGATTTCCAATTAACTGACGAGAAGAAAATCTGAAAAGGTCTCTATGCGGGAGAAAATGGGGAAAAATTTAGCAGAGCTCATGCACCGAGGGATCACGTTCACCCACTTTTTTCTTCTTCTTCTTCTTCTTCTTCTTCTTCGCGTTAAGACTTTCCGGTGGAGGGATGATTTTCTTACCTCTTTTTCTCCATCATAATCTTCCTCTTCTGTCCCGATTTTTTTTCTCTCTCTCTCTCTCTCTCTCTGTCTCCCTTTTTCCTCCACATGACCAACACTTTTGGCTACACAGTCAGTTAACGTGGCAAGTCACGTAGTGAGGGAAAAGGGTTTTGCTCGGGCTGGCGTTCGGTGATACGTCGCCTTCTTTCCGTGTGTTGTCAACCCCCGATCTAACCTTCGCGTTCCATATACGAAAAGAAAGAGAAGCCCGCGTGAGAGAGGAAGAGGCACGTGTGCAGGGAGGAAAAGGGACGAAAAGAGGCATTGGCGGTAGGTCGGGCGATGAGGTTGTGGTGGTCGGGTCACCGACTGCGGTGAGGTTTTCCTGGCAGCCCCGAGGGAAAATCGAGTCACAAGCCAGAAGGGCTGAAAACTCGAGCTCCGTGTTTACTCTGCTCGCATACGCGAATTTCCAGGATGCCCAAAAGCTTTGAAACACCAGGAAAAAACCACAAGATATTTGAGCCCTCGGAAACGTGGAAAAAAATTAATCACAAAGCGAAGCAGGCTGAGAAAAATTGTTTAAAATGTCTCGACGCTTTAAATAAATATAGATGATAGCCGAGGGAACGAAAAATACGTCCCTCGGCTAATTTATCCCCGAAGGGTTGACGCCTGTTACGCCCTTTCTTGCCAAGCTACTTCGAACCATCCTCCTCTTGCCCGTACACCGCGCGCGCCTTGATAAGGCGATGCAGCAGAGAAAACAGAGGGACCAAACGACAGAGACGAAAAGCTCTTGGGGATGCTGGAAAGCTCGAGAGCTCAGCGTTACAAATGACCACGTCGCTCTGCATATACAACGAGACTAGACCCTACTTCCGGGCATGGGACACTTTGCATATCTGCATCCAGTTATGCTCCACTCTAACATGAACAACAATAATATAATCTTTATTCCTCGTTTATGAATTACAAAGTTTTACGAATATCTACACTTTCTACGAGCTCGAATGAATAAAAGGCGGAGCTCATAATAAAAAGTATAATTCAGATTAAAATGGTTCTTTGAAATTGAATGTTTGGATTGTTTTATTATTTTTTCTAATTACTTTTATCGTGTGACTGCGTGCGTAACGTTTGACGAATTTGAAACAATTGAAACTGTCAATTCGTTTTTCCAAGGAAATTATTATTCAAGGAGTGATGAAAATTCTTTGGAAATTGGATATTACATTTTTTTAAAAAAAACAATGAGAGCGAGTCTTTCATTTGGAATGCAGAGTAATCGATTTGGGCGTCGAGTTACTCCAAGCGAAAAGACGTTCAAGAGGGCACGCTAAGCTCCAAAGTTTAATGACGTTCGAGCTTCTTTTTTTTTAACTTGCGTCCATCGCGTCGGTGGATTTTGTCTCGAGGGTAGTCGAGAATTCATCAGTGGGTTGGAAAGGAGAGGCGAGAAATTGACCGTTACGGAAACTTTTATTTTATCCTCTTTCAGGCCATGTTTTTTATTTTCATTATTCTCTTTTCGCCGCAAGAGTTTCGAACACGATTTCGACGTTTTTCCGTCGCCTCGCATTTGTCCGGACGACGACGAGATCCACCGCGTAACGATAATGATCCCCCATAACATCCCTTATAAAAGTGTGAGCACCGCACGAAACGTTTTTTGTCATTTTCGCAAGTACGCATTTTCCTGCGACTTCGCCCCTAACCACAAGTGCTCTAAAAATCTTATTTTTTCATCGCGAGTTTCATTTGTTTACATTTTCCTCCCCTAGAAACTTTATTTCATGGATAGGAAAAAACATTTTCTTTTTCCCTCGAGCAAGAGCTACAATTATCGTGGAATTCCTTCATTTTTTCAGCAGATTCTTTCGACCTTTCCTCGCCGGAGTCAAAACAAAGTTCTGGATGCGTTTTTTTCGCAATGCTTCTCCACCTTATATTTCATCGGGTTTCGCGATGTTGTGAACGAGAAAATAACAAGATGGATAAGAGAGCGAAGTAAAGCTTCGGTTCGATCGAGTGGCCGCGAACCGAGGGGTTTCCTACGAATTCTTTAGTTCCATTTTTCCGATTTTTATCCCTCGCTTTTCTGGGCGCACAGTGTGTTCTGTCTTTCATGAGTTCGAAGACCCTGAAGCGTGGATCTCGGTAAAGAAAAATAAAAGAGCAACAACAACGGACGGAAAAGGATCTCGCGAGAAGTTTCCTTGACGAGAGAACGAGGCGAAAAAAGTGAAATAAGAACTCGGGGGAGAGAGAGAGAGAGAGAGAGAGAGAGAGAGAAAAGGAGACGGAGAAAGTGGCGATCGCGTTTGTATGCAAATTTCTAGGCGTCGGAGGCGACCTCTCTCGGCGGTAAACGTTTCTTCGCGATAAAAGTCTTGTACCACTCTTGTCGGCGGATAATGAAGGGGATGTATGCTCTCGGTATCGCATGAATTTATGTACTATTTCTCGACGTTTACAGCTCTCACGGAGAACGACTTGAACGGAGGTAAAACAAAATGAAAAAAGGCAAACAATCCTTGGGTAACAACTCACTCGTGGAATAACAAAAGCAAATATGAAAACGAAGAGTAAAAGAAAGTGCAATTTATTCGTTGAGCATACAATCTGCGCGTCTTTTTGCCATCTTTTTCGCACTAGTTTTTCTTGTCCTGGCGATCGAATTATGCTCGGATCTCAATTTCCTGAGATTACAGTATTGCCCCTCGTGGCTTAAATCCTGGGATTTGGAGTTCTTGTAAATCGTCGCGATGTTTGGAACGAAGTTCAAACTCCATTTTTTTTTCGATGGCATTCCATCGAATCCTTTTTCGTACGAGATGGGCGTTTTCTTGGCTGCGAAAAAGCGTGAAAGCAAAACCAGCACCGAGCTTTTTTTCTATCCGTCAGTTGAGCTCGGACGAAGGATTCGAGCTCAGACTCGCACTCACCATTCTTTGATAACGAGCAATAAAGCATTTTAATAATGATTGATGAAAGCACTTTCCGGCAATCACGAGTCTCCTCTATCCCTGTACATTGAATAGCACGCGGATAAGCCAGGCTCGCGTATGCTCGTACGAATTAGTGAGAGACCCCAAGTAAAGTCACTCTTGCGCCAGTCTCGTGGCTTTAGCCCGTCTCTCTGTTTATCCCTCAAGAGGGTCTCAACCCATTTTCTCTGGAGTCTGGAAAACCAGCCAACACCAACAACAGAAGCACGAGCCTCTCCAGCCTTTACTCTCTTTGCTTTATGCCATTATATCACTTCTTCTCTCCCTCTCTTTCCATCTCTTTGAAGCGGAATATTCTGTCTAGGTCGCCCTCCCTCGTACGAGACCTTTGCCTTAGGCTGCCTTTGTACTTTGGGCGAACTAGTGCCCGCACTCTCATCCGCGCAAGGGAAAGAGAAAGAAGAAACCAACACCGAGAGCGAGCGCGGGAGGGAGAGACAAAGATCTGTGTGCACGGTTCGCATAACACATACAACGAAAATACACCGTGTACGTTAATGTGGCGGATCTCTCTCCTCGAAAGCGGATGCTTCTTACACCCAGCTGTTTGGCTTTTAACGCCACCAAGAGGCTGATGGGCGCGCTGGGTTCATGCGCGAAAGAGCACCAAACGCCACGCTGAATTTCCGCAAAACGTGACAAGAACCGGTACACACGTACACACGCTCGGCTACACATTCTTAAGCCTTTGATTCACTCGTGTGGAAAATTGCCATTTTTACTCTCGTCCCACTCAGTTATCTCGATTCACATTTCTCTAAGAATTATTACATAGTACACGTGCTGGCTACGTTTATTTATTATAATTTCGAGAAAAACAATAAAAACGTTATGAAAATAGGGCTGAACAATTTGTCTTTCAGGTTCGATCAAATTTTGTTGTGAATACAGAAAAATTATGGACGGATTCTACCTACACGGAGACACTTTTATACCAATATTTCGGATGAATAGATAGAAAAATTTGCTATCTTTTGTAACAGCGCTGTTCTATGTCACCATTCTATTACATTTCACCAAAGTGCATTAGTAATTTTGATGCCGAAAGAAGTTTTCTCAAATTTCACTATGTACGAGAGGCAAAATTTAGCTCTGTGACATTCTTACATCGAACGATCTATCGATATCTGAGTGTCACTCGTGTCTTTGGTGAAATGTTTAAAATTGGTGAATTGGACTGGACAAATTGGTGAAACGTCGAAAATGTTTGTATCGCTGAGTCGAGCGATTGCTTGAAATTTTACTATGTGCCACTATTTAATTTTCATGTTTATACTCGCAAAGCCTGCGCTCATATAATTGGTGCGGGTGCATGAATTTTGCTATGTTATCGAGCAAAATTCAGTATGGTAAAAAGGAAAATACGAAAGTATGCCGCATTTTTCGTGTAGCACAGAGAAACGATTGCTGTGTTATCTCCTAAATTTTCATCAAATCGTTTCATTATTAACTATGTTTTTAATGAAAATTCCGCGCGGTGTTTATTTTTGATATAGTACAGCGCGTTATTTAGTTATCGAAAATTACTATAAAAACAGTAATGTTTGCTATAAAAGTCTCTCCGTGTACGAATTCAGGTAATGCAATGAGTAGAATAAATTTGGATTAATTAATAATTGATTTCTCGAAGGGATGCTCCAAACGAATGAATAAACAAACGCGATTCGACCATCGTATGAGAGAGATTGAGAAAAATCATAAATTTTCAAGTACAATGTTCAGTGCGAGTACATTAGTGTGTTGCGGAGCAAAGGCCTTTTTTGCTCGAGCCTCGCACAGAGAGCCCCGAGGCTGAGGCTAATTTCTCTTCTCGCGTGAGAGAGAAGGAAGCTGCGCGCCCCCCGTGAGCTCCCGAGAAAATCCTAATTGATGAGCGGGAGAGAGAGAGAGAGAGAGAGGGAGAATGATACTCGGAGATAGGAAGCTTTAAAACGAAAACACCGAGTCAAAACAAGAGGCGAAGACCTCGGCCTCTTTCTACTTTCATTTTCAAGCTTTCAATCTTATTTCCCAGTCCACTCGTCCCTGAGAGAAAAGCTCTCGCGTGTGCTCGATTTTTCAGGGATTTTTCGTTCGACCTTGTCATTAGAGTAATTGTCATTTTTTTCAGATGAAAAATTTCATTTGTATCATGCGCGTTTTGCACGGATGACGAGACTCGAAAGCCCATAAATTCTTAAATCTTTTTTCGTCTGAAATATTTTTCATTATTTCTCAATCAACTCGGGCGACTCGATCCCCTCGAAAATTCAGATGCAGTTTTTAAAGTGTGTTCGATATTGCCTTTTCCCATTTGACTTTGCATCAAAGCGAAAATTATTTGCAATTGTTCGATAGGCTTAAACATTCGAATCTTCTGAGGTATTTTTTTCGGTTTTTTGTTTTTTTTTTTCCTAAGAAAAAGAGGGTTTCGTATTAGGGGCGGAGAGGCGACTAATCGGGGGCGATTTTTCCGACATCAGTCGGTGAATATAAACGCGGAAAGGACAAGAGGAGGATGGGGGAGGGCTCGCTTTCGAGTTGGCGGCGTTAAGAACGACAAACGATCGTCGATCCATCAGGCTCAACGTTATTCCCACATCCCCTGCGCACCTCGATTTGCAACAGCACTTGCTGCACACATAGCTTTTGTCCTACGACACACCGAGATGCCTCGAGGCAGCAGCGCCACGACGGGCTTTTTTCGGAGCTTCTTCTTCCAGTTTTCTCGCGACAGTAGAAAAGTGGAGAGATCCTTGCGAATACGTGGTAGAAAAAACGGGGCAAACTGACGGAGGGTTTAAGAAAAATGATTATTTTGTGCGAGTTTGGTGATTCGGATATGGAATTTCTAAAGAATAAATTCCCAGCGGGGCCAGCAAGGCATGCTTTATTTTTGGTTAATTAAAAACGAGAATACACAGGCGTTTGTAGGCAAGAAAGCAATCGCTTTTTCTGTTTTGGTAGGTCTCTTGAAAGATCCGAAGCGTGAGCTAGCTCTACCAGAGAGAAGATCGACTCTGAAGCAGACAGGCCAAGAAACCAAGAGCATTTTCATTGTACGTTCTACCCACACTGCGAAGAAAAGCACCCAAATATATAGCGCAACACGGATTCATATACTAAGAGAGAAAGAGCGAGAGAAAGCGAGGCTCGAACTTGCCCGGGGCGAATGTTAATATAATCATCCGGGGTTAGGGGCCGAGTCTCCCCGAAGGGATGAAGCGAACGTTGTTATTCCGAGGCTCGAGCGCCTCGGACGGCAAGAAAAGAAAGAGAATTAGAGAGTGCTGGGGAGGAAGACGAGAAGAAAAAGCCGAAGAGGATGAAGAAGAAGAAAAAAAATCAATAATAAATTATGTATTGAAAAGTTGGTGTCAATTTGGGCTTGGAGGTGAAATTAGGGGCGGCCCGTGCCGTCTCGGCAGTCGAGTCAAATTTTTTTTTTCAACTTACTTCGAGCAACTTCCTCGCAGGATCGTTGATCGAGAGTCAATCGAAACGAAAGCATCCCCATATCGTAACAATTCGATTGAAAGCTTCCTCATTTTCTGGCGTATCAAATTCGCGGATAATAAATTACAGTATTAATCGCCTCCCTGATTAAATCATTACAAAATCAATTTCCGCACGAGCACAATTAATCTCAATGAATTACAACTCCGTATAATTAAACTGTTGTCCGATCGAATTTTCCGGTACAAAATTCGCGCACCCTCCATTTTATCCGCTTACGATATAAATAAATAAATAAATCGGAGCGTGATTCTCAAATCGAATTGTAATGAGTTTTGGTAGATGCTTAACATTCCGGGGCCCGAGCGAATGGACCATTTTTTCCGCCGACTCAACGGAACGACGGTGTATAAAAAGTCGTCCAAATTTATACCAACTACCGGTGTTTGCCTGCGCTCGAACCTCTTTCTACAAAGAAAGTAGAGATCGTAATAGAAGAATGTTGGAGAAAAGAGGCAGATGGAAGAGCCCAGAGGGAGAGGAGGGAAAAGGCGAAACCATTTAAGCGAGACATCGCAAACATACACGTGGAGGGGGCTCGAGAAAACGCTGCTGGAAATTCGTTTTCTCCATTAAAGTAGAGGGCAATTCAACCTTTATACGTGTATATATAGATATAGATCATTTATTTATTTTTATTTTTTCGACTTCGCTGAGGAAACCCTCGTTTTTACACTTACAAAGGGTCGACCGTTTGACTCCGAATGGTGCGACTTTCCATTCATTTCCACGTTGATGAATTTCTTCTCGAGAGTGTTGATAAATAAAATCGTAACTGCGAAATTCGTTCGCGATTATCCTCGGATGCTTCAATTTTTCACAAATTTTCTTGTTGTCGATTTTTTTATTTATTTTAAGCGTCGTTTCACCGCGTTCCCAATGGGTTCGATGCTTTCCTGGCAAAAGTCGAAAGTAAACGATACGCAGGGGGCTAGGAGGGTGGGGGGGGGGGGGGATAAACATAAATAATAGGCTACAGGTATGCCATTGGGAAGGAGGAAGAAGAAAATGAACGTGCCGAGAGCAAAAAGAAATGAGGAGGGAGAGGGCATGCAGCTTAATGTAGAGGAAAAATTGCCAAAGGCAATTTATGTCGCGTCGCGAGAGCCTGGAAATTCGTTCTCCACCATTTTCCTTCTTCGTTAGAGCAAAAAGCTTCTCCTTGTACGATTCTCTTACGTTCTTTGTTTACTCTTTGAGCCCTCGACGTCCTATTTCTCTCGGTTTTATTTTTTTGTTTTACATTAAACCCTATTCCGAATGTATATGCCGCTGGTCTCGTACCTTAAAAGCACCTCCGAGAAATTTTGACTTTTCCGAAATGTTCCTCCGAGCATGAAATTTCGTACTCACCAATTTTTATTTACCCTCCTATCTTGATATTTTCGTATTTTTTGTATTTCTTTTTTTTTCTTTTTTTTTATTCCCGAGGATTTGTCTTATCCGTTCTATCTCTTCATCCTCGGAGCAACTCTTTAGTCGTGTTTTTCTTCGTATTTTTATTTATCTCCGTAGTCTTATTTTTAGTTTCTCGTTCTTTGTTTCTCTTAGCTTTTCATATTGTTTATTTTTCTTATTTTCATTCGAGTTTTTTTTTCTTCCTCTTCTTTTTCCGCCTCCTACGAAGCGAGATAAAGGAACAACCCTCTCTCGGCCTCTCATCGGACGTTCTTTCGCCCTTCTACCCACCTTTCCGTCCTCCTCCGGCTCACCGTGCCCACTGACAGTCCCCCGGGAACGTCTTATCCCGCGAGCTCGGTACTCTGAGAATTTTTCCTCCCCCCGCCCCGTCGCCTCTTCATCCATAATCTACCCTCGTAGTTTTGCGTATGCTGCGGCCGCTCTCCTCCGGATTCTTCTCCCTTCTCGGAAAACTCGCGTCTCCTGTTGCAAGCCGAGACGAGAATATGAGAAGTATATAAGGCAGAAAAATGAGGGACTCGGAATTTATGATTTATCTCAGGAGAAATAGCAACCCCCGGGGGATGAGGAGGCGGCGAGGGGACGGAGAATGAGGCAGAAATGAAATGCGGGGAGGGTAAGGAACCGATGAAAAGAGATAAACTATTTATTCGTTTCGCTCTATGAATGAATTGGCTCTATTATTCAAGGATGTCAACGACTCTATGATTTTTTCATCATTATCTTTGTAAACCGGAATTGAGGGAAGGTTATAGAGAGTTTCGAGAAATTTGGACGGAGGATAAGAAAGAGATTGATCGGTGACGCGAGGAGCTCGAAATTGCTCGGGGTCGAGACGGAGTTGCTGGTCGTCCGAGGATTCGAAAGTTCTTTTAATTTGATGCACCAATCTGTATTAGTTTGACAGTGAAACATTCACTCGAGAGGTCGAAATGAATTTCGAGCATGTATAGCCAAGAGAGCAGCTGCGATAAGCGAATTAATGAAAGATGAAGAATCCTGAATAAATAATATCGAAAAAGGCTGTTCGTCGGGATTTGTTGAAGGTTCGGAAATAGCTCAATTTGACGCAACGGATTTTTCGACATTGAAATTTATTCCCCGAGACGTCAAAGGCACACTCTGAGAAGTCAACGCGCCGCGCGACAGTGAAACGTGAAAAAAATCGTTAATATACACGCTGAAAAATAGCATTCGACGGGTGGTGTGCGATGAAGAAACTCACGATTTTGGCACGTTGCGCCAGCGTGCCGAGAAATGAATGAAGGGGATAAACTCACCCTCGGGATTTGCGGCTCACTTTTCTTACCCTGAAGTCCGCGTACATGTATAACTCTCGGAGGTAAGAAGACGTGAGATGCAAGAAGAAGGAGAGGAAAAAGGGAGTTAAAGAGCGGAGCAGAGGATGGAGGAAAGAGTGAGTCATTAATATTAAGCATCAGGAACTGGATTTAGACAGGAGGATAAGAGTATTAAATGAAGATATTAGAGCACCCTCTTATAATTTCATACCTTGAAATACGACCTTTTTCTCTCAAGGCCTCAACATTCGTTCGAGACTTTGATAATCTTAATGCAAAATGCTGTTCGTCCCTTCGATTAATCGCCAACTAAAAAACGCCTCTTTCATGATTTTTTCTATTGCGTGTACGCACCGAGGCCTCCGCAGCTCTGATTCGTGATGACTGACGAAAAATTCTTTCAACTGAACGTCCATTCGTGCCTTTTAAACCTGACAAGTTTTTGGGAATTCTAGGGGTGAGGATTTTCCAAGGTGAACAGGTTCTGCGTCCGTCTCTCTCTCTCTCTCGTGTCCCGGACAAAACGGAGGGAAAATAAGTCACGCGAAGAAAATATAAATGAGAAAAAACACGAGAGAGGGGAAATTTGTGGGGAATTGTAGAGCGTACAGGTGCTGCGTCCACGTAGACACGTAAATGTCGAAAGGCGAAGACCGAGAGGGGTGTCATAACGACGCAGCGTGTGCCCGAGGCCTTTGCTGTCCTCCGGTGGACGAGTGAATGGTGAAACTCGAGAGCCCGGCCGATCAGGTGGACCGGATTACTGCAAGGCGTTGATTTTTCGCCACCCTGAGAGAGATGATCTCGGCACGGACCCTTGACATGTGCACGACCGATACGTGCATTATTTAGCTTGAAAAAGAAACTGCTGGGATAGTTGCATAATCGAAGAAATAGGAAATGAGAAAAGAAAATTGAAAATAAATAAATAAATCACTTTCAGTATGCCACGACTCGTAAAAATGCGGTTATTACCGCCGCGTTTCCTCGACTTTTTATTACGTATTATTATAGATTTTTACGTTATGTGTTCCGCGTGTGCGTGGACGTGAATGCAGAGCATTAATACTGGAAAAATACAGTGTGCCCCCATCTTCGTGGAGTAGGCGAAGTGACGAAATTCTTTTCACTCGTATACGTTTTACGATTTTTTTCATCTCACTCGCTCCCTCCCTCTCTCCGTTTCTTTTTTTCTCGAGTGCACTCAACTCCGTGGGAATATTCATTCGTGCTCACGTCGTATACATTCGGCAGGCTCTTTTTCACTGCGTCGTCGATTCGCGTAAAGCACTCCTTCACTCTCTCTCTCTCTCTCTCTCCATATTTTCGTACAGCCTTAAATGTGAGAGTGTGTGCCGAGAGATTTGTGCTGAGGGTGTCAGTCGTGTGCCTATCTGAGAAATATTCGAGTATCTCGAGTGAAAGAGAGAACGAGATAAACGCGTGAGTCGATGGGTGCGCAGGGGCGCTCGTTTCCGGCTCGTTTTGCTTCGTCGGATCTCGTAAGGATCAATTGGCAGACACGAGGGTCCAAAGATATCGGGTGACATTGTTGTTAGGCGACGTCGTTTTTATATAATTTCGTGATTTTTCGTACGAGAAAAGTGAGGTAACGCGCGTTGAAACAGACGGAAGCAGCTGTGGCGAGTAGAATAAAAAGTGAGGAGGAGGAGGAAAAAAGAAGGTCGTTTGAAAACGGTGTAAAAATGTAAGGCGCGGCGGGGATTCGTGTAACGTGAGAATAAGCAAAAGATAAAAGGAATCGTGGACACAAGAGTCGCGAATCACAATGCAAAGCAACGTGGAATAGTCGCGGAGGATGAGAAAGGGCGGCGGGGGAAAAGCATGGGAGGGAGTCTTGCGAGCGTAAGCAGCGAGCCAGAGCTATCTGCTTAAGGATTTTCGAGCTGTCGAGGCTCGGTGAAGCGTGCGGAGGAGCCGGGGGGAGGAAAGCCGAGGAAGTCGGAAAAGACGGAGAAGAAGGCGAGAGGCTTCGCGTTGAAGAGAGAAATAAAAGTGGAAGGGAGTCTGGACGAGCTTCGCGCACAGCCATCTGGACCAGTGCGATAGGATTATACGGGATTAAGGCATTTTACACCGACGTCCTCGAGCCGTTAATAATAATCGCGAGACGTGAGATGAGAAACTTTGCACACGTCTGTATATACGTAGGAATATATAGAAATATTTTTAAACATCCATTCGAAAGTGTTTACGTGGATAAACAAACGTACGCGCCGAGGGCATCGAGTGCTCGGAATTCCGGAATTTTTTTATCTCCGAAAACGATGCTTTCTATTCCGAAAGTGTCCGCTTCGATGAAAATTAAATTGACATATTTTTCCTCCCCGATAAGATTGCTATTAAAAAATAATTACTCGCTTCATCACTGAAAGTCCGAAACCGTCGCGCAGCGAGCGTTCGACAACTTATATTTTTATTCCGTCACAGCTTGTCATTCTTCTCTCGAAATGATTTAAGGTAATTCAAAATCTATGTTATGTCACGATTTAATCAGAAGGATAAACAATAAAAAACGAATTTCATATCGAAATATTCGACACTGATTTATCGTCGCGATGTTGAATTTTTGCTCGAAGCATACCAAGAATCATGAGGATCAGGATATTAGCATAATTTGCAGTTTCTCAAGACACGCTTGTTTCTCTCTCTCTTTCTTCACCTCGGGCCGTAACAGGATGACGATAAAAACGACTAGCAGCGGAGCGTGTGTCATTCCTTCGATCACGTCACACTCCTCGCGTCTTCTTTTCTTTTGCTGCATAATATCGATGGATACGGAGAAACGAAGAGCAGGCGAGAACACGCGCACACGCTTATTCCTGAGTACGGAATCACACAAGCATGGCAGGATTGTTCGTGCGTATGCGTGAGCGCTGAATATAATGTGAAAAGAATAGTCGTCGCGTAAATATCGTCCTCGTGCCACAAATTCTTTGGTGGGGCTCAAGGATTCTCTCCGCACCGCGCGAGCGAGTCTCGTGTTTCCTCGCAGCGGGCTACATCTGTATTCGCGTTTTTTAAGTGCGCGTTACAGTGGCACAATAAACTTTTTCGCCTAGCAGAGCCATGCACGAACGGGGGCGCAAAAGAAAATAGCTCGTGGCATGAAAATCCCATGATTAAAAATTTTCAGCAAATTTTTCTTTCCACGAGAAAAAGCAACGTTCATTAGCCACTAAAGTGGGGCGTGATTCACATTCAGAGGGAAAAAGCGAGACGCAGCAGCAGAGACGGGAGGAAACAACGTAAGATGGGACGAAAAGAAAATGCTGTTAATAACATGCTTTCCACGGTGGACGCGACGTATATCTCCTCGTCGTCGTCGTCGTCGTCGTCGTTACAAGCTCGTTATACCGAAATCACTTAATGAGCTTAACGGCCTCATTAATATCCCTTTTCCTAATGCCTCCCAGACTGTTAATAATATTTCGATAATTAATTCTATCCTCTCGTTAATGCCCTGCTCTAATCGAAACCTGCTGCGCCGTGTCGCTTCGTTTCCCTCGAACGTGTAATTCGCGGCTTCGGTATGGATGAATTTATTCAGTGAATAAACATTTAACTGACCGGGATTGAGATTGGTGATTCGTGGAGGAATCGGTGCTCGGGGGAAAAGTGTGTTCCGCGTTCCCCTTTTCCGCGTTAATCAGGCTAAACTGAGTTCGTGACACTGCCAAGCGATGTCTGCCTTTTCGCGGGTGTGTCGTTGCACCACATAAACCTCCAAATTCTCAGGAAACGTTGAGAACTGATGAAAAATTCAAAGAAGCGTTCGCGGCAACATTGAGAACACCGGAAACATCGCTGCACGCGGCCGCACTGAAAGGCGAGCTTCGGTAGAAATATATTCACGAGTGCATCGAGTGGATTGGAGCTCGCACCCCAAGATTCGAGCGGAGCATCCACATATCAAGCTGGCGTTTACGTAAATCGATGTTCCCGCGGTTTTTCGGGCTGGATTACGCCCTGGCATTGCTGTCCAAGAGCGCGCGGAGCAAACCCCAGGACTCGTCCGCGGAGCAGCGGAGGATGGTCCGGAGAGTTATCGAAAGATGGGATTTTCGATGGGAGATAGATAAGGACAGCAATAAATAGAGGGACGGCGGAGAGGAAGCTGGGCTCGCTTCCAAATTCGCGTAGGACAAGACGTTGCCGGTGTATGTACGAGAATACAGGCGAAAGGAACGGGGCTCAGGCTAAAATAGAGAGGGCTGGAGAGAATGGAACAGAGAGCGGAGAGCGCAATATTTATGGGATCGAGCGTCCTAACCCAGTGCACGAGACTGCTGGGGAATTACCGATATATCTATATATTAATGTATAAATTTTCGGAGAGAGAGAGAGAGAGAGACAGAAGTTGGTAACCGTCCCCCAGGAATCGCTGGAGGGTCGAGGAAGAAGGAGAGCGAGAGAGGTTCACCGAGGTCAGGAAATCCATGCGGCTGCGGAATCGCGCGAGGTTATTCCGTGCTCTCGACGTTTCTCGTACTTTCTCGCTTCAGTATTTAATTTTATCTCAGTGCAGTTTCAAGTTGGCTGCTTGAAAAAATGTATTTTTTTCTGTAGTCGAGGATGGGAGTTTCCGGTGAATAAAAAGTCGGCCGGTGAAAGCCGCACTTTTGCTCGTACGAATCGATGGAAAATTCAAGAAAAATGGGACTTCCTGCGGCGGGGGAAAAACGACGGGAAATTCAGCGATAACCGCGCCCCCATTATCGCCTTGCAGCGGACTCGATATTGAGAAGCAGGAATCGTCGAATGTACGCGAATAGCCAGAACCTTGAACTTGTATATCCGGTGCAACAAGCCTCGTATCGTTGAATTAAAAACATGGCGAATGACTCTCCCATGCGGAAATTGATGGTTAAGCCGCCGCGTCCCGGAGATTCGCACACCGAGAGAGGAAAAATGGGAGAGAGAGACGCGGCGGGAGGAAGAAAAAAGCTGCTGGCGCGAGGAGGGGCGAGCTAAACTGGGAAATACCGGGCTCGTTCACCGGAAATGGTCCGAGAGATCTCCCAGTTGCTATAGGAATCTGCGAGTGGTACAAGGCACGTCACATGTGCCTGCATGTACGTACGTAATACGAGGGAGTACGTGTACCGATGAGAGGAACGCAATCGTGCGCGAGATTCAACGAGAATTTTGCGCTATAAACTGATGGCGTAGGAACTGCGAGGCAGGAGGGCTCGCGGTTAGAAATTTCCGAGGAAAATCCAAGGCAGTTAGGCCCTTCTCTCGCCTCCCGATCTATAGGCATCTCACACAGGGCGGAAACTAACGTTTCACCTACACAAATACACTCGTATTTATGCGCGTGTGTGTAAAACGAGCGTGATAAGCCTCACTTCTGTTCTGTTTTCTAATTTCATTCGCCATAAACGTCGCTTACGTATCTAATCTGGCATTCCCTCGTAGCTTCGAGCCAACTCGAGAAAACCTGTAAGAGAGCGAAAGGGAATAATGGACCATAAACCTGGCTGGGAAGGGGGCGAGCGATTTCTGCCTCGAATTTGTACGCTCCGAGTACGGCAACGTTGTCAACGGTTTTTTCCTCTTTTTTATCCAAACACTGAGATTATTTTAGTAATCGAGTGGTTCGAGTGCACCGCGGGGATTTCGAATTTAGTGAAAATATTGATTTTTCTCATTCGTTGAGGATCGAGTTACTATTCTTTCGTTACACAGTTACGAGTAATGGGACTAAATTTATTGCCTTTCGGGGAGAAACTCTCGAGGGATAACGTACGAAAGCGTCTGGAGCGGGGGATAGAATGAAATTTGAAAAGAATGAGAGGAAGGAGAGAGAGAGAGAGAGAGGGAGGAAGGAATCAAGTGGCTTGACTCACTCCGAGGCTCGATTATTCATTCGCGAATTCCTCGCACCACGCACGTTCCAACCTTTTTTCTCTCTTTCCCTCGCGTCTTCGATCTCGAAGTTTATCCTCGTGTCTCATCGACGAGGCGAAGGTTCCGCAAGTGTTTATAGATATTTGAGCGATGAAAAAACGCGGAGTAAGAGCGGTGGAGGGCGGAAGAGGCTTAGGTGAAAAAGCGTACGCGCGTTGAAGATTTTTTCTTTTTCTTTTTTATTCTCTCACTCGTTTTTTAAACAGCGACCGTAGCGCAGAGAGGCCTCCGTGCAAAAGTCCGAAACGAATTAACGACACGAAATGTTAACCCCGAATCAATCGTTTCCTCGATAATTTCAACGCCGAAAGACGATAAGCAGCAGCAGCAGCAGATAATTTTTTTTTTTACTCTTTCTTCTTCGAAGCCTCGCATTAACGAGAAACGAAAACGCTCCAGCTCGAGATATTGGCTCGCTTTTTATCACCGGAGTTAGTCATATTTTGTTTCCGAAGGCTTCACTCATTCGCTCGCGTTTATATATTATTACTCATGAAATTTCTAAACGTGCACTTTTCATATTGACGTCGCCCTGGAGAAGTCGCGATTGATGATTCATGCACTCAGCATCCGCGCCGTATGGACCGAAAGATCGAGGAGGCCTCTTTTTATTCCACTAACGTTTATACGCAGTCGTGGTTGTAAAACGTACGTCTCATTGCTACTGAATTACGCTCGGTTATTTTTATGTCTATGTATAGTGACGTACATATTTACATAATCTCTGTGTACATATGTATATGTATATATTTAGTCTTTTCCTGCGCGCATTACAGATAAGAAGCGATAAGAAAGCAGTAAAGATATATTAGTTTTTGTGCTCTCTATTTTTTTCCCTTTCTCGTATTCTCATAATTATGCGCGAGATAAGACGGACAAATTGGTTTTTCGGAGCGAATGCAACAGCCGAATCGTTCTTCGTTATTTTTGTTTTTATTTTTATCTCTCTTCCCTCTTTCATTATTCTCATTATCGTACGCGGCGTTTACGCAAATTTATTCGGGAGCTCATCCCCCCGCCCCGGCTTTGGGAATCTATAAATTTGTGCATTTGGCCCGTTCGTGCGCGTGGCGGAACGTTGCGAGAGAAATATTTCACTGCTCGCTATTAATTTCTATGTTATTTTTCGTTAGAGCCGAAAGGGCGTTGAAATTTGTGGGATTTGAATTTTTCTGTGACAGAGAACTCGAATGCTATTATTTTGAGGTTCGGGGACGGAAATAATTTGGTCCGTGTTGCCACGAATGCGGTTAGATTTATTTATGTTGACAGGTTCGTACGCACTTGTTTCTGTCGGCAGTTGAAAAATGGTTAATAAGTATGGATATTATTTTGGTCACGCGTCGAGCGAGTTTATTCGACTAATAAATACCGCTATTTTCTTTACGTCCTTAATTTGTTTGATGACGATGGAATGAAAAAGAAGAAAAAATGTGCTGGTTCGTACGAACGCCGACAGGTTCGTGCGAAGTTTCGTTACAACGCGTTCACGAATTCGGTTACAATCACGCGCGCTGCGGTTGCTTGATAATGATAAAAAAATGTGGGTTAACATTGCCTCGTTTCGAGTGCGTTTGTACGATTAATAAATCGTACAATATTTTAAATGCGGATGTAATTCATTTATTTTGGGATAATATAAAGCGGGTTGTTTGATGGAGAAAAATAATAATAAAAGTAGGGGTTCATATTGGCACGAAATAGGCTCGTACTCACGCGAGCCACCGGTGTCCGGAGAGCGAACAGTGCTGCTACGGTACGTGTCGCGGTCGCCGGTGAAATTATCCACGACGCCGGTACGAAGGATATAATACAGGCGCGCGCGGTAGGGGAGACGCTCGGCTACGTCAGCTCGTGAGCATTCGGCCCGCTTCGGATCTCGCACCCCCCTCCCCGCGCGCCGCTTCGTGCCTGCTCGCCCCGCGACGGCGAGAACGTCAGTCACTCTTCGGCGCTCGCGCGGGAGAGTTTGCGTGCGATCGCTGTCGCCGGTATACACATTTCGCGTATACACCACCGTGATTAATTAGCGAATATTGTTAATCTATATTTCGGTAATAACGAAACCGAATATCAGGAGCCATACGCGCGCGGGAGGGAGAGATTGAGCGGAGGAGGGAGCGAACACGAGAGAGACAGGGTAGAGGATTTCCGGTGTTTTGAGGTGATCGGGAAATATATCTATACGTTACATTCGTGCTCGCGATAAAACTCGAAAAAACATAAAAACCGTGTCTATTGGGGATTGTGCGAAAAATATTTGTGTTGGAAGGCTCGTCGTTCTTCGAATTTCGCGTGTAATCGCAGTGTCGAATTCAAGTGCGTGATAAACTGAATTTTAAAAAACACGTCAGATTCCAAGAATACTCTTCGTCTTAATATGCCGCTGTAGTAGATTTGTGAAAGGAGTTGAAAAATTGATGATTTCTTTAAAATGAAGATCTGAAGGCGAAACTATTGCAAGTTGGGCGATAGAGGGGGGGATTGCCAGTTTCGTGAAACGGTGCCGGTAGTCTGCTGCTGGCTGCTGCATCGGACAGTCTCGCGAGAACCGGCGAATTCCCAAAACTATAAACATAGCTATATACACACACACACACATGTATATCCTGATGCATATATCGGAGCTAAACCGTTAAGCTTTACGGAGTGATATACACAACACAACACACATTTCGGGAGGCCGGCGTGCGCTGCGTAACATTCCCCCCCACTCGAGCGCGTCTGACTCTTCGAAAAAGTAATCGTTGAGAAGGGAATACGAAAATATAAATATTTTCGATGTGTTTGCAGAATATTGGGAACGTCAATCGGTTTGAGTGGTGAAAATCGAGGTGAAAATATAAATACGAATTTTTCGAATTCCACAAACGGCGGCGTAACGAAGAGTTGTTTTGTTTCGTCCTCCAGAGCTCGTATCGCGAGACGCTAGCGACCTCAAATTCCGAGAAGTCACTGCAACCCCAAGAGGATAAATAAAATCGAAAGAGGAACGCAACACACGTGACATTTCCGGGGTAAATCAATATAATTTCGCTCAAAATTTACGATTATTCTTGGTGATTCTTTACGGGATTTTCGTTTGAATTGTCACTGAAGAAATTTCAACGTAAACACATACACACACATACGAGAAAAGGAAAAAAATTTTCGTACGATGAATAATACCGCGTTGTGTCGCGGCGTGCTCGGATTACGAAAACGTCAGTCAAGAGAGACAGAGCGTCGTGCAGTCAGTGGCATTTCTGGCGTCGTACCGGCGTGCACGTTGTGATTCTCGTTCCTCGAATTAACGGGAAAAGAAGAAAAAAAAAACGAATAAATCTAATACTCGGATTCGAGTAATGCAACGAAATTAAACGACGGAATTTTTTCGAACCTGCAAACTTCCGACGCGCAATTTCCAGCTGAAATTTTCCAATCGTTTGATCGTGTAAAACCTCGAAAAAAAAGCGAGAGCGAGCGACAAGATAAATAAAAGCTAGCGAACAAGTGAATTTTCGAATCGTGTTGGTGAAGTGGGCACAAATAATAGCCACGTCGATGAAATTTTCGTGGTGTACTACGGGAGAGGATAAAGCAAAAAGATCGCAAGTGCAAATTTGAGTGAAAATAAATAATAAAAGTAAAAATTTCGATTGTGCTTCGTTCGTGGATTAGGAAAATCGATTTTTTCTAAACGATTTGTTGTTTGTTGTTTGTTTCTTCGCGTAAATACGTCTTTAAGTGTTTAATTATAATAATCATATTACAAAGTGAGTGCTGAATTCGTCGTTGATTTCAAAGATAAATCAAAACGAGTAAAACGCGAGTGTATAAAAAGCAGGAGAAAACGTATTTCGACATACGTTTTTATTCCATATATTTGTACCAAATGTGCACGTATACCTATAAATCGTAAACGATACCCTTTTTTTTGACGTCCGTGTTGTTTTCGTGATATCTCGTGCTCAGTTGATTGTTTTTCTCTCTCTCTCTCTCTGTTTTCCCCTTTTTTTATTCATATTTGTTTTGATATATTTTTTCCTGTCGTAAAACGTGTTGCTAAAAAACATAACCATGGATATCCTGCCGAGTGGAAACATATTTCGGGAATTGCAGGACATACACGATACCGGATATTTTTCGGCTCAACCGTCACTCGAGGATCATTGGCAACAGGTAAGACATTTTTTTTTCTTCTCTCATCTCGTTCTCTCCAACGAACATTTTCTCTCTCCCTCTCCTCTTCCGGTGACAAGAAAGACGAGCTTTCACAATTTTGACACTAGAATACTACGAAATCGTGTGTATTTATATACAGGATATACCAGGTTCAACGGTCAAGACTGTCTCGGTTTTCATGGCGCGGGCTGTGAAGAGTTTTATATCGTTTTCTAATCGAACCGTTTGAACGAATTGATTATAAAAGTTGACGTAGCTGCGGCGCCCTTTAACGTGCCCTTCAAGCGTGTTTTGTGAGAAGACTGCCAGTTTTAACGAGTAGAACTATAAAAACAGTTGTTGACCTTGTTTTTATATTTTTATCATTCTATTATTGGGAGCGTTTTCAAAAACAAATTGACACTTTTTTCAACTGGTTGTAGAGACTTTAGTACTGGGGATAGAAAAATAAAGTCGAGGACTTTTTTGACGGAAATTTTGCGCTCTACAACATCGGTCCTCTTCATTTTTTTTGCTCTCCCCCACCCTTTGGACTACAACGGGTTCGAAAAGTTTTTTCATTGATCGGAACACAAGAAATTCGATGAAACAATGTTACTAGGACGTTGTACTCGAAATTTTATTCTCAATCGGAGCGTTCGTTTCGTTCGCGGCCACTCAATATATATCTGGCACACCCTGTATATATATTTATGTAAAGCTACACTTGGTCATTCACTTATTCACTCGTCGTACACGTTCGTTCACTCGTAACGCTTTCCCTTGACCCCCAAACGAACCTACATCTTTCCAACGGATTTAACCATCTTACGTAGCCATCTTTGATTCACTTTCAAGCATATTATTTATTTAAAAGTGTCTCAACCGTTGCAGGTGATTCGTCATTTCACGATGGCCAAATCATTTCGCTGTTTTCAATGAATATGACGGAGGATAATAAAACAACGATGTTTTTTTTTTTTTTATTTTTTTTTATTTATTTCTCATAAATGGGGCATTATTTTCTTCACGTGAATTTCAATCGACTCGGTAGATCATAAACATTATAAATTCTTTGTCAGCTCGTTTAAACGAAAATTCGCTTCTTCATAAATGTATTAGAGTAAAACGGCGTCTTATTTTTCAAATTTGTATTTATTTTTATTTTCAAAAAATCTAAAAAAGGCTCTTATGGACTGTTAATAGAAATTTATTACGTTTTTTTCTACCCTCGCGTCGATTAGCACCGCTGAGCTCATTATCGTCATACTATTAGGATTGTATAAAGCTCTTTTTCTCCTTCGATCTTTCGTCATTCGTGAACTAGACGTGCTCAATACGCTCGTTTTTCGTTCCTGCAATTTTTCCCGTTCTCCAGCGATGTCTAAAGAACTAGCTGAAAAACTCGTTCAAGTTTTTCCCTCGTTTTGTCCCTTTTTCTTTGTTTTATTTCGCTCTCTCTCTCTCTCCCCCTCCCTCCTTCTTCCCTCTCCTCGCAGCCTTCTCTCTCTTCCGTTACTCTTAATTCTCATTTTCCATGAGATATTCAATGGAAACTTTGGCCCGGCTCTCTAAGAGCTCTCGCTCGCTTGAATAATTGGGTCGAGAATACGGCGGCGCGGCGGGCGCGCAGGATTCTCCATTCACGCGACAAAGTTAATTGCCCGTTGCATTAGTGCTTCTCGTCCCAATTACTCTTTTACCCATCTCTCCCCCCCCCCCCCCCTCCCCGCCCTCGTCCTCGCCGCCGCGGCACCCCTCGCTCTCTGTCCTTCAATTCCTTTTGAGAAACTGTCTCGTGATTATCGTAATTATGGATAAACACACTCTCGCTGGCTTCTGAGATTCGTGAATGAGGCCCCTCTTAATTGGCGTATTGTTCGTCGCTGCTTCGCTCCTTTTTCGAAAAACATTCGAGCTTTGGTCTCGCCGTATTTTTTTTTCTCTCTCTTTTTTTTTTTTTTTTTTTTACTTTTTTCTTCATTTCTGGTTTTCCCCACGAGGCAAATTTTTGTTTTTTTTTTCTTATCTCGTTGCGTCTGGCACGTTTTTCAGGTATTTCTTTCGTTTTAACCATTTTATGACGAATTTTTCTTCTCCTCGTGTCGAGGATTCCTCGTCGACGATAACAGCGATCACACGTAGACGCTCGACAGACCCCCGACGATTCTCTAGCTATAAACGACATTTATTCGCGTCCATAGATGTGTAGACATTAGAGCACACGTATGGGGGATCGGTCAGCGTGTCAGTCGGTGAGATCGCATGACGCGTTGGTGGGATTGGAGGCGTCGGGACGCCCGACGTCGCGACCGCACCGACCCACCGCCGCCGCCACTGAATATGCTCCTCACACTCGTACGTAAAACCGTACACTGGTGCACGTTTTTATACACACGCGCACGCGCGCGGGCGATCTTCACGGATCGAGTGTCACGCTTGTTCTGCCCAATTCGACTTTCTTCGGTCACTATCGTTTGGGGTTTTATTTTTTTTTAGCGCTCCGTCATTAAAGTTTGATTGTATTGGAAGGTTTTTATGCTTTGTCGTGGTGAACGTTTTGACAGGTTTTCTTGATGCTTCGCGTTGAATGAAGAATAGCACGATTTTGTTGAAATTTGAAAATTTTTTCTTCAATTACCGGTGACTTTAGGATGCTGCGTGGTGGGGAATTCGATCGCTTCTTTCTTTCTCCGTTAATTAACGAGCATCCCCGTGCATGTGCCAAGTCGGGGATTTCTCGTAAAGAGATGGAAAAAAAAATCTCGCGACAAGGACATTGCCCGGGAGAGGAGAGGAAATGTTTTGAAAATTGATGAGAAACCACTCGAACGGTAATTGGGGAGAAATGAAAATGGCCGGAGAGAGAGAGGACTACGCGAACGAATGAAAAAGCGATGGGCTTCCCGAGCAGGATCCTCGCGCGCCAGTTGCCATCGAATGTCTTGTGTATGTTTGCGACTTTTTTATCTGCTCCGAGATCGCTTGTGCTCTCTCTCTCTCTCTCTCCTCGAGTATATTATACCTCGATATATACACGGAGATAATATAGCTTTTTTTCTTCTTTCCCTCCTAGGGGGAGCTTTGTCCTATTGACCACGGGAAATTCAATATTTACGATACGTACGCTCCTATATACGTGTACGGAGCGTCTTTACGCGACGTAAACTTTTATACCGTTCTCCAGAGACATTGCCATCAAAAAGTTCATCAATTTTATATATATAAATTGCGAAAAAAAACTGCCATTTTATATCTGTATCACGTATTTTGTGTTTCTGTACGATCTTTGCCATTCTTTTTTCTCTCTCTCTCTCTCTCTCTTTTTTTTTCTTTCTTTTTTTGTTTTTGTTTTTGTGTTTTTTAATGTTCATCTTTTCTCCATTTCTGAGCACAATAAAAATACACCGGTTTATTATTGTTTTTATTACTATCTTTCGCCTGGGGAATAATGTCGGTTGGAAAAAAATCGATTCATATTTCTCTGTGTTCGATTATTAGTAGGAAAAGAATTCATGTCGGAGCGCTCTCCGCGATGTTTGATAAAGAAACGTCCGATTTCGGTTTATTCATTTCATTCGATATGTTTTTTAATGCCGTTTCCTTCAATTTATCGCTTTATACTGCTGCTATGCGAGGATTTGATCGTTTTGGCGAACGAACCGACGATTTTTATTCTTTCGAGATTTGATGTGTGCGAATTAGATATATAGATGGGAGGGGGACAATAACCGTTGGTGAAACTCGCGCTTTACGCAGAGGCCTTCCAAATTTATTCGGAAAAGATTTCTTTTCCCGCGGGCGATTTTTTAATCCTAAAAAGATTGCGTACGAGGTTTTTTTTTTTCCTCGCTATTTCCAAATCTTTTTGCCACATTTTTTCCACTATGTGCGATTCGTCGTCCACTCTGCATATTTCGGGGCTTGTTCGAAACGCGCGCCGGGCCCGGCCAACTTTTTTACACCGAAACCGCAAAAATGGTCGGTCCACCGTGGAAATTAAAGTTTCTCGGTCTCACGCATTCTCTCGTCATTTCGTCTCTCCACTCTTCTTCTTTTTTTTAGTTCTGTCTCACGGTTTTTTTCTTTTTTTTCCACTTTTTTGCCGACTACAGTGCGTCGTACGGCACCGAACATGAGCGCCAAATATCGCCGCGTTTCTGTATACGCATATATTTATTGCTCCGTATGGAAAATCCACTGGATTTCATTCTCTTTCTCTCGTCGCTTCGTCTCTCTCTCCCTCTCTGCCCAACGCCAGTTTTGCCATTTCGCTTCCATATGCAATTTTGAAGATTGGATTTTTGCGTTATTTCGACACTGCCGTGTCCCCGTTGAGCTTATGACATTGTCGCAATGTTTGAAAATGAAGAATAAAGAGGAGCGCGAGATAGATAAAAAAAAAAAGGTGATAACGTACGAATACGAAAAAGTAAAAAAAGGGAAAAAGTTCGAAGCGACAAAAACTGACGCACCTGCTTTCGTTTTTTTGGTACACGATCAAAATTTTGACTTCACCGATTGCCCTGGTTTTCACAACTTTTTAACTTTTTCCCTGATTCTTTATCTCAATATGCACCTTATTCAAGTCGTAATTTTCAGTCTTCTTCTTCTTCTTCCGCGAACGTTCGCGAACAATTCAAGCTAGATCATGCCCGCAGAATCGTTTTTTATGGGTGTCTAAATTTGGTCGATTTTAACTTTCTAGTTAAAAATATTACCACTCTAAATTCATGTCAGAGTTATTCATTCAAATACATTTTAAAATAAAATACATTTTTTTGTGCTCTAGAGAACGCAGAGGGAAAACGCAAGGGGAAATGGATCAAGAAAAAAGTGTTAAGGAGGGTGGATAGCGACGATACAATGTTGCCATGCTAAACCATGCTAAATACATAAAAAATTTCAAAATGATAAGAATTTAATAAAATTTGGTGAACATATTCTTTAGTGCCAAATTTGACAATACAAATTTTTTAAGATTTTTCTTCTGCACGGTTATCGAGTGTAATTGATCGGGCATATGAAATCTGCTTTAATGCGCGTAATTACACGATAACTGAGCAGAAGAAAATTTTGAAAAAAATTGTCTCTTCGCACTTGATGTTGAAGAACGTTATCACCAAATTTGATCAATTTCTTATCATTTCGACGAATGTAGCCACCCTCCTCAATAAAAAAAACAGAGCCGATAAGCAAATGTGAGCTTACGAGTGCTCATTTTACCAATTTCGTTAAGTCTTCAACGTAATTTTATCTTTATTACTAGTAAGACAATCGTCTCGAATTTTTTCCCAGACCTTCGTAACATACTTCATTGTTATTGGACGACGCTGAAGTTTCCAACGTTGGAGTCCAACGAAATGATCTGAAAAAACTCTCAAATAATTCCAGTAAATCTCCAATTTTCTTCCCTGCCGAATTTCCAATTCGTTATTTTTTAAGCCACATCAATAATTCGTGAAATGAAAAAATAATGAATTATAAATCTTTTTTTCGTTCATTTCGTTCAACTCCAACGTTGCAAACTTCAACGTCATGTTATTGGGTACGTTTTTCACAAACTTCGTAAGAAGCGTTCATATATGGAAAGATAAACGTCCCTACATCCCTGTCTATTTTTCTTCACATTTAATCGCGTTTATCTAAATAGCCAATAAGACGAAGCCTCTAAAATTTGATAAAACCCTGTATAATTTTCAAGACTTTCTTAAGAAAATGGTCTCGGAGCATCGTTCTTCGGAGCAGGTTTTGCAAGACTTTGTGTCGATTTATTTTCATTTCGAGTTTCTCCCTTTTATCTCGTGACTAAAAATTTTTTTCCCCGATGCAGAATTCACCGTTAGTCGCCTGACACTCCGCTGCAACGTTCCTCGCGTCTCTTATATTCGGGAGTGAGAAAGAAAAAAAAACTGCAATGAAAAAATGAACCAGGGGGGAGAGAGAGAGATGGGGAGGGGGCGAAGGAGAAAAGAAGGAAAGGCAAATAGCAATGTGAGCGATAAAACAATGGCACGAATGCTACAATGGACCGCGATGTGAGCGATGCCAAAGATGTTCATTGTTGCACACGCTCGAAATCATCCCTCTCTTCTTTCTCGTATTTTTTCCCTCCCACCCTTTCGTCCTCCTCTTCGGCTCTCGCCAGACGAGCCTTGCCAGCGAAAGGCGCGAAAGAGCGAGCGAGAAAAGGGAGAAAGAAAACGAAGATATCCTCGCGACCTGCACGCCAGGCATTGTTAACCTTCGATGAAGCAACCGCGCATCGCGCGCGTACAACTTTACGTATCGCCAGTTTCGCGAACCTTTATTTTCACTTTTCCGTATATGCCTCTCGTGTCCGTATACGTACCAGCGGATCCATGCACCAATGAATGAGGAACAAACTACAAATGAGTGAACACGCGCAAGTTCACCCTTAATGAGAAGTATCGTACTTGAAATTTTTATTTGCACGATACGGCTTCGTTTATCAACGTTCTTTTTCCCCCTTTTTTTCCTCCTCTCGCAGGTCTCTTGCCGTTCAAAATTAATATTGTTTCAGCGATTTACGGGGCTCGTGAGTTTCTCTCCATAACGATGCGCACGTTTTTCACTTCAATCTAGTTCGTTATTCCTTTCGTAACTGATGATTGTGGACTATTGTTTTTCATAATTTAGAAATAATTGAGTGTCAGGGAAGAGCGTCGTGGTTGAAACTGTCATACGCAATGCGACTTTTCGATCTCCATTTTGAAATGAATTTTATTTTCCTGCGTCTGCAGGGAGCTGCTGTGCGCAGCTTCTTCGTTTCCCGCATTTTGCCCGCTGCGCCTTTTTTCCCCCAGCCTCATTCGGGTTTTCCGTCTCACTTTATTCTCTCTCGCGCGACTACGCATTTATTTACAAATTTTTTCATTCAACGCACTAGTGCGCATGCGTTACAAAATGTGGGCTATGAAATTTAACATATTTCTTCGGCGCTGGCTCTGCTCGCGCGTTCCTACAAACCGCGCAGTGCGCACAACGATAACAGAGAAAGAAAAACTACCTCCGGGGCTTACCGCCGTAGCGAAAAGAGATGTATGAAAAAAATAGGAAAAGAAAAAACGAAAAGACAGAAATAAAAGAAAAAGCTGATGGCGAGAGGGGGGCGGGGGCGAAGAAACATTCCGAGCTTCTCGTTATTAACGTTCTTTGGAACTCTCGTTCTCGTTATTACGTACTGCAACTCAACCTCGCACTATTGAATTTTCCGAGATTTTCTCACGTAATTATTCTCAATACGAAGCATTGAACGAAAGAAAAAATAACATTTATATCAAAGTACATTTGGCCGTGACTGTGTCGATGGGTATTAGTTATGCCTCGATGTATTTTGTTATGATTTAATTACGAATTCCTTCGTTCGCGTGTTTACTTCACTCGGTGCGCGTAAAGTCCTTGTAGAAATATATTCGTAAACGAAAGATCGAGTACGAATTGCAATGGTATTAATCATGTTTTTGGTTACTCCATTGAAATTTTTTAGAAAACATAGTCAAAACATGTCGTTCGACTCGCTTCATTCACAAACTCGTAGCGATGATGATTATTTTAGTCTAAGAGTGCATGAAAAAATAATTCTCCGGTGTCAATTGGAATGTTAATCCTTCATGGGGGAAGCCCACGCATTCGCTTTCGTCATTGTTTGTTTACACGGTGCGTCGTGAGCAAACTGCAGCTTTTCCCTCCTTTCTCTCGCCCTCGCTCGTCCTCCTTCGTATAGAATTGTATTTATAGTAGTCGTTGGACTTTTAGCTCGGAACTGAGAGTTCCAACTATAGATTCGTCGTGACTCTATCGGAAAACATGGGCAACGTTCGAACGCATATACACAAATTTTTTACGTCAATCGTCATTTCCATAACTCCATGATTTTTCACGACGCTGAAGTTTGCAACGTTGGAGTTCAACGAAATGAACGAAAAAAATATTTATAATTCATTATTTTTTCTTTAACGAATTATTGATGTGGCTTGAAAAATTACGAATTGGAAATTCGGCAGGGAACAAAATTGGAGATTTACTGGAACTATTTGAGAGTTTTTTAAGATCATTTCGTTGGAGTCCAACGTTGGGAACTTCAGCGTCATGATTTTTCAGCTCGTTCGAACAATGTTGAAAATGACTGCTTAGCTTTTAAGGAGGGTGGCTACCGACGATACAATGTTGCCATGCTAAACCATGTTAAATACATTAAAAATTTCAAAATGATAAGAATTTAATAAAATTTGGTGAACATATTCTTTAGGGCCAAATTTGACAATACAAATTTTTAAAGATTTTTCTTCTGTACAGTTATCGAGTAATTGATCACTAAAGTTCAAGTGTATAAGCATAGCGTTTCCATATATATAGGTACACATTCCGGGCATAAGAAATCTGCTTTAATGCGTAATTACTCGATAACTAAGCAGAAGAAAATTTTGAAAAAAATGGTGTCTTCGCACTTGATGTTGAAGAACATTATCACCAAATTTGATCAATTTCTTATCATTTTGACGAGTGTAGCCACCCTCCTTAAGGTGATGGAGCAGTCGCTATCTCGCCACCGTGAGTGCGAGAGAGATGGCTGCAATTTTCGAAATTGAATATGTTCGACACGGTTTGATCATTAAAAAGAAGCCCCTGTCAGCGTATTTTTGCCATCTTTCCGCGCCCGCTGGCAGAGCCTTTTTTTGATTAGTCAAACGACAGCGGAGAATTTTCATTTCGAAAATTCGAGGTGAGGTTAGTCGACTGATCCACGCTCTTAAGGAAGTTGAGGCTGTACAGTCATTTTTTTTACCCAAAAGTGATGACCTGTACCTTTCAAAAGTTAGGCCAGTTTACAGTTTGGCAATGTTGCATACACTTTAAAGAAAAGTTGGGGAAAAAAAGACGAAAAACTGGTGAAAGCTCAGTCGAAAACACGAACAGTGACGATCCTAGCCTCAAAAAACTGCACGGAAAACAGATTATTATTAATATAATCTCAGCAAATCTCCTAATAAATCTGAAAAAAATTGACATTATTCGGCAAGCCTTGCTCATGTTGCCCAAAAAATTTCATATTTTTAGCATCATTTTTAACGGAGATATCACCGAATGTGTCTTGACTTCCATAAGATTACATGTTATTTGGCCCAAATTGTTATTGATTTTTCTCAGCAACGACGCTCCTAAACTGTCTGAAAATTTAACTGATTTTTTTTTACACTTCACTTTATAAGATGCAATCGGTTTAAAAGCGGTGACATCATTTTCATTCTAATGCCTCAACTTCCTTAAGAGCCAGATAATCATGTTCTCTCTTTCTTCTACTCTCTCGCTTGTGCGTTTTTTCGGGAATCCACTATTTCCGTGTTTATCGATTGCATAAGCATTGTCATGAACATTTAACAACAACGATTCTCGAAGGTATTATTATTTATTCAGGCGCAGTGTGAATACAAATTGTTTACGTTGATAAGGATCGAGACACGCTTATTATCAGCTCTCGTATCTTGACACGACGCGCATGCAAATGAGAATGGTCATAGGTCGGGGATTTCGTCTCATTTTCTCATTTCGTTGGATTATGCGTGTTGATGTTACGCGAAGCATCAACGAGTCGAGCTCACACACATTCGGATCGCCACCTGCTGCGCATTCCTACAAACTTACACGCGCGGGGACAAGAGCACCGTGTATTTATATACTTTTTTGTCTGTATATTGAGTCGCGTACGACAGAAGCCACACGGAGCAGTGGGATTCTCCACGACGTCGTCGTCGTCGAGTCTCTCTGTCCTTCTCTGTCTCTCTCGCGACTGGCCTCCGAGTCGTGGCGCGCCTTAGTTTTAATAGCACGGACTAGGAACCCCGGCTAATTTTAGTCTTACACTGTTTCTGTGTACGCGAGCTGTCGAAACATTGAGCTTTGTCATTTCTTTTCTTTTTTTTTTTTCTCTCTTCGTCTCTTTTCTGCACCGCTATTTCTCGACGTTCTCGTATATTTTTCCCTCGTTTCCCAATTTTTTCGTCTCTGTCGCACGCTCCCCATGCACATTTTCATTTGACGTTTTATTTTTTCCTTCGCCTTCTCACCTATCTTTTCATATTTCTTCAATATTTTAGCTTCTATTAGGGAATTTCAATTGATTGAAAAGAAATACATTTTTATTTAGATATCCCTTTGAATTGATTTTACTCTGCATGTTTCTTTTTCGTCGATGCCCCCCCCTGCGACCCTAAAAGGTGTGGGATATCGTTACTTTATTCTGTACTTCTTTTCTTATTCGGAGTGAAAATGAAACTGTGAAAATGTCGCCGGGGCTGCGAGCTAGCGCCGGAGAGGGGCGGGGGGGGGGGGGCGGCGGCACAGGAGATGGATAAAAAAAGGGAGGAAAGTGAGAAGCGATGCAGGACCACGATAACAATCCGTCTGACACGTCAACCGTGTAATTTCACTGTCTTCTCTTCTCCTCCCCCCTCCCCTGCCCCCCTCGCTCTCTCTTCCCCACCTCTCACGTCTTTTCTTGTTTCCTTCTCGCTTTTTGCTTCTTCTTTTCTTCCATTTTTTAATGAATGTCGTAACAAGATGGAAAAATAATGTGCCGGCTCTCATTCGAGTCTCATGCCATTTTCGCAGTCTAGCAAGCGAGTCTCGAGCCCTAAGAAATTTCAGGGAACGAGGAATTTTACTGTTAACGTCATTCTTTCACTTCCTTCCTCTTCCTGCTCCCGCTCTCGCTCTCTCTCTCTCTCTCTCTCTCGTTTTTTACATCTCTCTTTACCCATTCTTCGGATTCTCTTTTTGCATCTTTCTTGTCACTGTTTTCTCGCGCCCTCACTCAAACCTTTTTTCTCACTCTACGTTCTCTTTTACTTTACTTTTCGCTTCTCTCTCTCTCTCTCTTTCTCTCTCTTTTTCTCTTTATCTTTCTCGCTCTTTCTCACTCTCTGCCTTTCGTCTCGAGTTCTCTTCAGAACGCGCGCATCAAGGTAGATTAAATTGCACTTCGTTAAGGTCCTCTTTCACCTTTTCCGCCCTTCACTATCCCTCCCCCTCCCCCCCCCTACCCTCCCTTTGCCCCTTTTTCTTCCTTCTGCTTTTCACCCTGAACATTTTTCCTTTATCTTTTTCTCTCTTTTTTTTTCTCTCTCTCTCTCTCTCTCTCTTCTCCGTTTTTTTCTTCTCGCTCTCCTTTTTTCGCTCTTTGTTACTCTTTACTGTTTCTTTATTAATACCTCCGGAACGGGGCCTCGCGAAGACAAGGGACTGTATACCAGGTCGCGGAATCTTCACCGGTCTTATTGTTGGATGCTTGCAAATCGTAACAGAGACGTTCACTCTTCTTTCATTTCAATTTCTCTCTTCCGTCTCTCTCTCTCTCTCTCTCTCTCTCTCTCTCTGTCTCGTTCTTCCTCCTCCCTTTTCCTTCGCTCTGTTCTACCCTCATTTTTTAATTCATCGTGCCAATCCTCCCTTTTATCGATCAAGCCATGTTTCTGTCGCCGATGCTTTCAGTTTTCTATCAATCGAGAGTAACTTCCTTTCGCACGTTTTTATAGATATTGACAACGCGCAAATGCAATCATCGCTGGATGGTCAGAGCTAAAGGAAGAGTGCAATTTTTTTCATATCAACTTCATAGATAATTTGGCAAATTTGAAAAGAAAAAATAAAGAAAAAAAAAAAATTTCTCTTTCATCGAGAAACGATCGATGAAAACATTTTTTGGAGTATTTAAATGAAAACAAAAAATGATCAAATGCACTCCGAAACTGTGAAAATGATGTCAATACATTTGGTATTGTCTAATCATAAAAATGGCGTTTTTCTAACGGTTGCACCGATGAATTTCGCCACGATGATTTGAAGAATGTAACTGAGAAAAATAATGAGCGATTGCATTCATTTGTTTCGAAGTCGTTTCAAGAAATTTCTCGTCTTATAACACTCACGCGCGAGATCTTTATCGTCCGGTGCGGTTGACATTTTTTTCTCGCCTTCTCGTTGCGCCTGAGGGCTGTACGACCGAAGATGTATTTATAACAGGCTCGAATCATCGGATCGTGACGTCCGCCACGTTTTCGAGAAGGGATGTGCCGCGTGGATCCTCGTTATTCTCGCGTATCCACGGCCGCGGCTTTTTATCTCTTTCCTCAAAAAATGTGACGAGAACGACTTTCGAGGCTCAGGATATCTTAAGTTTCGCTCTCTTCCTCCGCCTTTCCTTTTTTCCCTATTTCTCGCAGTGTCTTCTCCTTCACTTCATTTCTCTATGCCTCGCTGTGCCTCTGTGCACACACTTTTTGTCCTTCTTTGTACACCAATCGTCACGAACCTCGTTAATTCCTCAGCTTTCGTGTTCCCCCCTCGTGTCTCACTCCTTCCTTTTTTTTCTACATCTTCATTTCTTTATTCTTTCTCATCCTCACGAATCCTCCTCTCACATTCGTTAATCCGCACACGAGCGTTTTCTCGACAGCGGGCTCTGCTTCGCTCTCTTGCGCGTCAACTTTGCCTCCTTGTGTTTCTCCGAACATAGGAGAAGAAGAAGCGCCTCTTCGAAAACGATCTCTGACACTCCGTTTCGGCGTCTACTCTCAAAACGCTCATTCTTTAGTCTTTTTTTTTTTTCTTTTTTTTTTTTTCTTATTCACGCTTCTCTCGCGCCTTCTTTATCTCTTTCCTGTCTGAAATATCTTCGCTTCAAGAATCTCGAGACGAAGTCATCCTTCCTCGTCGTATTTGCACAAGGAACGAAATAAAGACGCGGTCAACCGCCCCAGCCCCCTCTCTCCCACTGCCGCAAGGATTACGTATAGGAGACAATCGACCGAATCTTGGTCGCATGAATATTTTCCCTCTCATATAAATAAATCACACGATTATCATACGCGAACCGACGCACTCGCGGAATTTCTCGTGTGATTTGTCCTACCTCGCCGCGCATACACTCGCTTTTTTTCGTTTGTTTAATTAGCGTCAATTTCCCCGGCGCGTGATAGGTACTTTGCTGGATTAAATGGTATTCAGGCTTTATTATTTTACTAATAATTCATCGGTCGCCACTCCACCGCGATCACATTTCGATTGCGTTCTCCTCTCATTCCTCCCTCCGTTCTTGCCTCTCTTTTCTCTTTCTCCTCCTCTCGTTCCGACAGGATCGATTAATTTGTGAGAATCTCGTGCTCGCAGTAATTAAATCCCTACTTCGTGTTACTGTTTGTTAACAACACAGTTCGATTAATTATCAACTGCGCGTGTATTTCTTCTTGTTTTTCACTTACCGGGATCGTGATTGACACTGGAAAAATGTACTTGGCTGCTCTCTCGCTCTGTCCTTGCCGCCTCGCAAACTACATTCGCACATCTTTCTTCTCGTTCGAGTTTTAATTATGTATCTACATAATTGTGTGTAAATTCGTGCGCGCGTATATATCAATGACGTGAATAACGCACTCTGTAAAATCGATTCGAAATACTCAAATCTCGCGTTTTATTCCCTATCAAATTAGTTTCACAAATGATGCAATTACCGTTGAATTAATGCAGTCACGTTTACGCTAGATTTTCAATGACCAACAGCAGCAGCAGCAGCCCCCCCCCCTGATCCACAGCACAGTGGACACTCATAAAATCGAACTCCCATTCAGTGCCCATCGATATTATAACCAATAAATATTTTCTTTTAATACGCATATTCGTACCGGTTTTACTAATCCAATGGATAAATTTTCCATTCTATTCAATGACGCTGTAGTTTCCAACGTTGGAGTCCAACGACATGATCGAAAAAAACTCTCCAATAATTTCAGTAATTCTCCTATTTTGTTCCCTGCCAAATTCGCGATTCGCAGTTTTTCAAGCTGCACCAACGATTCGTGAAATAAAAAATTAGTGAATTACAAACGTTTTTTTCCTTCATTTCGTTGGACTCCAACGTTGGAAACTTCAGCGTCGTTCGCTATTCAACGGCGAGGTTTAATCGTTTGTTCCTCTGATACATTATTTCTATTTGATTAAACACCGAATATTACGGAGTGTTTTTGTTGCTCGCACGCGCGCCCGCGCGACCAATAAAAACATGCGATATTTCCACGTTATATTGTTTCTTTTTTCTTTCGTTTCCAAAGAAAAAATAATTGAAGATTGAAAAACGAAGATCGTGCGTGCTCGATGCTTTCGTATTTCCCCCACATGCTTTTTTCCTCCCCCGCTCTCGATTCCTCGGTTTTTTTTTCTTCTCTTTTTTTTCCGGTCGACTTTTGCCGCATGCAACTTTTTGTACAAACGTTCCTAGCGCGATGTGACCTTCATAATGGTTAACGTTGACGAGAATATCCCATTCCTCCTCCTGCTCACCCTCCTCGCCGCCACTCTCTCTCTCTCTCTCTCTCTCTCTCTCTCTCTCTCTTGACGATTTCCGCTTTGTCGGAGATCAGACACTGACACACATTCACCGAGAGTTTTTGATCCATCGTATACCCACGCCCGCCCGCGCGCGCTTTCGTTTGTGTTCCCATGCAGTTTGTGTGTGCACTCGTGATGGGCGATGCACTCGAGCGACTGATTCTCGAGCTCCGGGAAATCGTGTGTTTGGCTTAACGAGTTTCATGGATATCATGTGTCTCATATACAGCGCTGATCTCTCTTCCCCCGCCCCCTCCCCCGTGCTGCCCCGTCAATCTGAGCGTGTGCGATTTCACGTGTGTTGGTGTGCGTGTGTTTGCTGTTTCTCCCAATTTAAATTGTCCCTCTGTCGTATCGGACAAACGAGATTTTGCAAGCGCCCTTCCTCTCTCTCTTTTTCCGCATGGCGGAGGGCGCGCCTTCTATATTCCTCCCGCAAAATAACGCTTACATTCGTAAAATCAATTAGAAATTTTCGTTGACCAAGTTTAATTCGAGGATGAATCTGCGGAAAATCGCTCGGGCTAAATCTCCGCGCGCGGTTTATTTGCCTCCGGAAAATTTGAATTGCCGCGGGGTGCGGGCATACACGCCAACTCTCCAATCTCTCTCGTCTCTGATGCTGATGACCTCGTCACGACTCCGCACTGATTGCTTTACTCCGTTGAGGGGATCGTTGAATTAGACATTTCTACTTGCCTCGCCCATAATCGACGACTTTTTTCACACTCTATTTTAGCCTCAAATCCCTCAAGGTAAATATACAGCAATGAAACGTCACGAATAACTCTTTTTGACAAAATATTTTTATTCCAATGAGTTTCTCACGCTCGTGCATATATACGAAGAAATTTTTAAGTTTTTTTTACGTTTATCTCATTTCTATAGATATGCGGGACGCGAACGCTTTCGTTCATCAATGAAATTCATTTTTGTTAATGAAACTCCGAGAGACAAGTGCTAGCTGGAGAATCAACGAGCGAGCGAGGCCAGAAATTGTCCTCACATTTGTTCGATCGACGCGACCAACGGCCATAACTCACGAGCGAGCTTTATTGCACACACCCGTGTCCACATGCACGAGACAATTGTTAGGTCGTTAATAACGAAAGTTGAGAAGCACTGGAGCCTCCTTTTCCCTCCTCCCCAAGCGTAAACCGCCGCCTGAGCTCTCAACTAGTCTTCTAGTCTCGCTCTCTCTCTCTCTCTCTCAGCCAAGAATGAAATGTACGCGGTGAGGCAACGCAGGGAATGGCCGGGTTGCGCGTCCTCGGATCGTCCATACAGGCCGCCGACTCGGGAGAGCACATGAAACGTAACATCATTGATGTTAATGAGCTCGATTGGAAAGCTGTCGTCCATCTGAAAGTTATTGAGCCCCCCGTCTCTCGCGCCTCTGCATGCTTTAAACTCCATATTTACATATGTATTTTCATCTGTCGCGGTTCTCTTTATAGAAGATGCTGCGCGCATGCATATCTGCGCGATGCTTTCAACGAATGAGAAATGCAATGAGGAGAGACGAAGCGTCGAAGCAAAATGGAAGCGCTCGCGCGCGCTTGTAGTACCGCGCGTCGCCCACATTCGTGCGACTTCCTCGCGATGGGCTTCTTGGACGCTTCGCTTCTCTCCTTTTTCTCTCTCTCTCTCTCTCTCTCTCTCTCGCTCTAGCTTCAGCACCAAAATGATGTTTTCTCTTCTACATGTTTGCACTCGCTCCAGGCTCGTTGCAGTAGTCATCTTGTTGCGTCACAAATGTCACACTCTCGCACGCCTTACGCGAATATATATTTATACATTTATAAACACACTCGGTGTTTTGCGGCTCGGATCGATAAATTACACGGACGATTCGAATACGTGTGCGCCGCGATTACATTCTCTGTGGCTTTTATTCAATTGTTTTTCATTCGCTTGTTTCGAATCGCTGACTTTTTTTTTTTTCGTACAGTTTTCCGGTTTTAACGCGCCGTGCAACGACACGAAAATTTGATCAATCTTCGATGGTACGCATCGTTTCGAGTGCTCGGATTTTAACTAATATTTTCGGATGTTACGAAAGTTTTTTTTTTCGTTTTTTTTTTTTTAACGTTTCTCTTTTCAAGGAATGTTGCGAATGGAGCTTGTTTCATGTACTCTTATCGGGTATTTCGATTCCGGTATTGTTTAAATTATAGATTTTTACACTCGTCTCGCGCTTGTTCGCAATGGAAATTTGTATAAAAGCGAGACGGATTTGAGATCGGGGAAAGTTTCAGCCCGATAAAGGCGATCGGGGGAGAGGAAGAGAGAAAGAGAGGCCTAGAAAGGGCATGAACGGGACTGAGAGCAAGAGAGATAAGTTGAAGGTTGGAAAAAGAAATAAAGCGAAAGAGGGAACTCCGGCGCGAGGGCGACTATCTCTCGATTCGAAACGTGGAACTTGGAAAACTGATATTGATCGCGCGCAGTGGCTGTGGTGGCGCGCTCTGGACCGATCTTTTATCTCTCTTTCTCCCTTTCCCTCGATCTCTTTCTCGTTCTCTCTTGCTCCTGTACACTCTCGCCGTCCTGGTTTCATTCGTGTTCCCTTCGTCGCTCCGTTCCACTGCCGGAACGTGCACCGCACACTATTTTACTTCGTACGAAAACGTCTACGTATGCGCTTACGTCCCCCACGTGTATACAGGCTGCCTCAGGTTGAACGCGTTGATTATAATCCGAAATCAAGTTCAGTGCCGAATTTCAAACTGTAAATCCCATTATTTAATACTCTTTTTTTTTTTTCTATAACGAAAAATGTCGTCTCGACCCCTGTGAAATTTCGAAGGCGGCGGGCACGCCTTTTCAAAACTCCCAGAAAATGCACGATACGATTCTCTGGAGCGTCGAATTTCCTATACGCGATAAGCTCCTAAACTCGGGTTTTCATCACTCGTGGCCCGCAGTTGCCCTCCGTAATAAGCGGATCGAAAGAAACCGTTTTTCCAGAAGCTCCCAACTTTTCAGCGCTCCTTCAATCCGCTTCCCCGCATATGGCCCTATTTCTCCTTGTCAAAGTCCTTACGGAAATCTTTGTCGAAGGAAATTCGATGATCTCGAAAATTGTTTGCTCCCGTGCGTTTTTCGGAACAATCTTCAAAGCAGATTTTTCATGCCATTGAAGCTCCGAGTCGGAGAACATCCGATGGGAAAAACGAGGTCGCAGACCCTTCGACTTCAACTTTAACCCTTCGGATCAAACTTTATTAGCCAACTTTGCTGATGGAACAGCCTGTACCCGAGCTCGCGTTGATAATGTGCTCGCCTACATACACGTACACGTCGCTTTTCGTTGCCTGCATTCTCATCTAGCCTCTGCGTAACTCTGTGTCCGTTGGCTCCCGAGGATAAAGAGTGCACGAATGTGAGAAGAAGCTTTCTTTCTCTTCTCTTTGGTGTGTGGGCTGCACAGACCCGGCGCCGGCAAACACGTGCAACCATGAGAAAAGCCGGGTCACGAGACGCGAATCGGGCGCATGCGCAGCAGTCTTTATCCACTTTACGCGTGTCCTCCTCGAGTCCGTGTGCGAATTTATTCGAAAAAAATGCGACTTTCGTTACTTGCACGTCGCGATGTACGAGCTCTGAAAAAAACTTGTCGCTCGCGGGGCTCTTCCACTTTGTTCGACCGATAGAATTTATGACGGAAGACGCGTACTGACCGCGGATTTCGTCGACTCGTCGAAACTGTCCACGCGACCGTCCAAATCCTAATCGAGGACAAACCGCCCCAGCCATTTTTATATCGTCACGAAAAGGTGTGAATATTATAATTCTCAATATTTTTTCAAGGCAGGTCGCTTCGCGTCCTTGTGATTTTTAGCAAAGGAAATGTCTGTGGTGACGTTGAGGCGAACCAAAAAGTTTTGGTCAAATTCTCCGTAAATTCTGATCTAAGAACGAGGTAATTTTATCGCGTTCTCACAATTTCTTCAGTTTTTTAATATTCGTAATATAGCGAGAGTTACTTCTCGATGCTGGGCTCGATTTTATTCTTATTTTTTTTTTTGTTTCATCGACAAAAACGCACAGGAGTAGAAAAAATGTTGAAGTTGGTTGAAATTCCTCGGTGACCGATGCGACTGAAATATTTGTTTCGTTTCGCAAAATGGGAAAAAAAAGTAGAAACCTTTTGCTGCTCGTCCGCCATTTTTACGTGGCTCTAACTCATTTTTTGGAGTTAATTTAAATGAGGATTTTTCTCGTGATAATTGCTGCACGCACGATTGATTTTGTGCAGCGAAAAGAATACTTTTTTTTTCCGTTCACGGTCCGACGCAAAATTTTCGCTCGAGCTCCTCTCCCTGGATTTTTATTCTTCTCGCGCTCGCTCTCTCCATTTTTCTTTTTTTTTTTTTTATCTTCGACTCCTAACTGGATACACATACTCGCGTCGCTCGGCTTCT
This sequence comes from Venturia canescens, assembly GCF_019457755.1. Lineage (NCBI taxonomy): Eukaryota > Metazoa > Arthropoda > Insecta > Hymenoptera > Ichneumonidae > Venturia > Venturia canescens. The sequence continues at coordinate 11,560,895 of NC_057430.1, forward strand.
TCTTCATAAATTTACTCACGTATTTTGCATTCGCCTTCCGTTTGCATCCACATACGCAAAAAGCAGGTGAAGTAAAAACATTGAATAAAGCTCGTGCACGTGCGAGTGCTTTAGGAGCGTGAAGAGCTCGTGCTCATTAACCGAGCGCACCGCGTAGACGCGACATTGACGCGCTTTCTCGTCCGCGAGCAGAAAAGCTATTTTCTTTGGTAAAAAAAAAAAAAAATAGTTGAAAAGTTTGAGCAGCTCGTGCGGTCGCAGCTGCTATGAATTTCGACAACTCGGGGATAATGCGTAAGTGCTTTTTTACAGTTTTGATTATTTTTTGTCATGTTCGAGTTTCGACTTTAATGACCGTCGAAATATTAGTTTTTCGAGATCTTTTTGTCTGCTCCGGGCTCGTTTAGTTTTGGTTTTCCAGTCGGAACGGTGAGAAGAAGTTTATATTTTGTGCGCTGATAAATAATTGAGGCACGTGATTTTTCTTGGCAGCTCAATCGTTTATTCGCCAGTCGAAGGAAGTTTTTTCGTCAAGAGCTTTTCATTTTGTGTCTGAAATGACTCTCAGCACGGGCGATTTAAGCCACGCTTTTTTCCTCTCTTGCTTCCGTCCTACTCTTATAGGATTCCCTATATATTTTTGTTCATCCGCGCTGCCTCCTTGCGGATCTGGCCAACGATCCAGCTGGACTAGAACCGCTGGAGCGAACCATAATAAAATAATTCCTCGCCACAATAGACAATGCTCGACGGAATGATAGTAATTCAAAGCGGATGAGGATTCCCTCCGTCGCTGCTCGGTCGCCCTCGCGGGAGGAGGGAAAAGGGCCGCGACGAGGGGAAAGAATAGAATCAGCTACGCGTCGAGTCCAGTGTAAAGAGAGCAAAAATTGGGGCTGCGAGAGAGAGAGAGAGAGAGAGAGAGAGAGAGAGAGAGAGAGAGAGAGAGAGAGAGAGAGAGAGAGAGAGAGAGAGGAAAATAGTCGCGCAGTCGTTTTCCCGCCCTTCCGCTCTTTTCTTTCTTCCGTTCTCACAGCAGGCTCTTCGCGTACACCGCGTTACTTTAACGCCGCGCGTTTTCGCGTTTTCTTCGCGGACATATTATTTTTCAATACGATTATTCCCCGCGATTCTTTATCCCTCTCGCATTCGCTTCATTCCGCGGGCGCGTGCGCCACTTTTCAAAATTCTTTATTTCTCCGCGCGCGCGCGCGCGCGCGCGTTAAATTTATTGTTGCAATCGGGGAATAACAGCCACGCGTCCGATATCCCCGCGTATAATTCAGGGGCTTGACACTTCGAAGGGACTTTGACCAAAAGTGGAAAAAGTCTCGCCCGAGAGGGCGTTTGGCAAAGGAATAAAAAAATAACTTGCCGCCCCCCCCCGTCGCCGCGTTTTCGTCCCGCGCCCCTTTCCTTTCTTTCGCCCCCCTCATTTTTTATCCTCCAGCCTCGCGCATATATACGATGGCCACTTGCGAGGGAGCTTTAAAGACCGCGAAAGGGATGGCAAAGGAAAGTGACACGGGTAAAAGGGCCGTGGAAGAAGAAAAAGAAAAATATATTCTTTGTAATCGTAACGAAGTGTCGGAAAAACGTGTCGGTCGCTCCGGCGGACTTGCCGAGCCGAGCCCCTCGTCTTTTTTCACCCTTTCGCTACCTCCCCATCTCGCGCCTTCTTTTTCTCTCCATCTCCCTTTCGCGGTTTTACATATATATTTACACAGTATAACTGTTTATACGCGAGCAGGCACAAAGTGGCGGCGCTAAATGCGCGCAAGAAAAGAGGGACGTTGCGCGCGCGCCCCGCGCATGAAAGGATAAGGAATGAAAAAATAGATGCTCGCCTGTGGAGCTACGACTGCGCGAGGGGCGATAACAACGACGCTGAATTTGTCCGGCAAAAGGTTGCATCGTTTTTCTTCATCTTTCCCCTTCGTCCTCGTCCATTTAAACGCGTCAAAGACGCGAGGAGATGAGAAATAAAATAAATTTTCTCCTCGCGTTTGTTCGATCGTTGTTCCCGTTTTATCGATGCGCATTCGTTTCTAGATATATTCAATCGCGTTTTCCCACGGAATAACTCGTTTCAAGTCATTTTCAAAAGCCTGTTTTCATTTTTTCATTTCCTTCTTATATTTTCATCATCGTTTTCAGAACGAGGCGCGAGCGGAGGAATTTGTGCGCGAATTCGTTCTAATTTTGGAACATTGCGAGCCGTCCCGCGCTCGCAGGGTCTCCCTCAGGTTTCTCGAGCAGAGCGCTCCACACGGAGAAAATTTGCGCGAAAACGAAGCAGCGGTATGCGCATTGCGTACGATCCCCCTCGCCTCCCCGGGCGCGGCGCGACTCGCGCTACCTCCTCGTCGCCCCGCACTCGCGCTCTCGAGCCCTTACAACAGCCTTGACATCGTAGACGCATTATTCATACCTTAATTAATTCCATATTTTGCTTCTTCCTTCGTTTATTTTTTCTCTCATTTTCGCGTATCCCAGCTCATTCCTCGTCGCTTCTTCTCCCCCCTTCGTCTCGTTAACATTGCCCTTCGGTACGGAAAAGCCCCTGAAAAGGTATTTTTGGCAGGCTTATTAATGCCCGCGGTCCTCGGGACATGCTGCTTGGGGGGACTGAAAATTTTCTCGTCTTATCTTCCCTAGCACTATTTTAAGGTGGGAAAGTCGAAAGGGCCCTTTTCTCGGGCGTTTCATTGTCATGCAGGAAAGCAGGGACGTCGTTTTGCATGCGCCGGGATGAAATATATATCGCGCATGCGATGATATAAAAAACAAAATTCTCCGACGATTATTTCTGATGCCTCGTGCAGCATTTTTATTTCTACATATTTTCACGCGATGGAGGAGACTTTCAAGATGGGGATACGTTCGGTGCTGCACACACGCATTTTCCGGTATTGGTGAAACTGCTCGATCACGAAATCGTTTTGCTCCGTCATTTTTGACACGTCGCGTCCCTGCGTATTGTGGTCGGATGCGGGTACCCGAAAGTACCGACGAATTGGGAAAAGAACGAGGCTAAATGGTAGAGAAAAGCGGCGAAGAAAAGGGAAAAATGAGACCGAGATACGAGGGCGGACTAACGAATCGGGGGTTGGTTCTTCCTTCTCCCTCTCTCTTTCTCTCTCTCTCTCTCTCTCGTACTCTTTCGCTTTGGGTTACATCGGGAAGGAGGAGATTGCAGGATGAGGGCCAGGTTTTCGGGTCGCTAGGACCAGCCAGCGACGAGACGACCAGCAAGAAAGCTGTGCCAGAGTTTCTCCGTACCACGTAGTAGAACTCTCCTCTCGCTTTCTTTATCTCTCTCTTCCTCCGCATGCCGCTTCCTCCCATCGTCTCTAAAATCCCTCGGTTCGTTTCCTCCCCCTCTCCGTATAGTTCGACACGGAGGAACGAACTTGTGGCGAAACGTTCGGAGATATAGATAAATTGAGAAGATGGAGACGCAGCCCCGCTCAAGGGAGATAGAAAGAGGGAGGAATATATATGAGCCGAGAGAAAAAGGAAGATTGAGGGTCTTTGCATGGGGGATGAAGGACCGAACAAAAACCGTTGGACCGGTAGTATATGAGGTTAGTTAGCCGGCCTCGTGAGCTGCATATTAAAAATATTCAAATTGCCCTGGCGAGAGAGAGAGAGAGAGAGAGAGAAAGCTCAGAATCCGAATATATACTTTATACATGCATATGCATATCTATATCTCCATTTATATTTATATATGCATGTATGGATCCACACAGATATACATGCATGCATTTATTGCAGCAGGTTGACTACACTCTCCTAACACCGAGAGTCCAAAGCTATGGGGGTGAGCATTTTCTCGTCGCCGGGGTACACGCACACTCACACGTACACACTTTGGTGAAACAAAACAGTCCGGATACAAGAGCGCACTAGGCGTGAGCTTTCCAACGAAATTTACGAGGACTCGCGATAGTGCAAATTATGTTTATGAAACAATTCGTTGCCCGGAGCCTCGCACCTTGCTTCCTACCCCTCGCAGCAGCAGCTCTCCTCACCTTCGACCCTTTCTTCTTCGGCGTGTGCGCCTTTTTTTTTCGTTAGCTTTATACCGCTGCTTCTGGAGTCGTCTGAATTAAACACGGCGGTCTTCCTCTTTTTTCTCGCCCGAGACTCTCAGCTCTGACAAATGTAAAGTTTTTTGTATTCCGCGTCGTCTATCGTTAGCTTCATTAATTTTTATCGTTTTCTCAAATTCTTTTCGCCACTCCCGGTGTTCTCCTGCGGTGGCGAGCTTTTCGTTTCCTTTCCCTTTCTCACACATTTCAATACTCCGTTTATTTACTTATTCGGAAACTCATGTACATTTCGTTGGTTCGCCAGACTGTTTTTTTCTCATACTTTTCTTCATTCTTTTTCCCATCGTTTTGCTCCACCTCGGTCTCCCCTACACTCTGCGATTCACATTCAATTCACCAACGTCTCTAGGAATTTTGCATTGTTACACCACCGCACAGACGATCCTTGAAAACGTAGAGAAAGAGGGAGAGAGAGAGAGAGAGAGAGAGAGAGAGAGCAGGAGAACGAGCAAGATCGAGAGAACAACCGCGAGAGACGTTAGAGATGCATTTATGCAAGCGAGACTGCAGATAAGGAATGACAACGTTCTCTTCAACCAAACTTGTCTCCTCCATTCTCCTCCCCCTCCTCTTTTTGCAACTCGCCCTCTCTCGTCCCTCCCGCCCAATCTTTCGTCTCGTCTCGCTCTCTCTTCTCACCCCGGCCAGCAAACACGTGGCTCTTCGTATTTGTCCTTCTTGTTCGTTTATTCTCTCGGCGAACCCGCGTACAATCCTTCTTGCGATCGCGTATATATATATGTCCCGCGCTTTTTGCCGTTGCGATTAAACCCCGCGGAGTTTATCCGAGGGCAAGAAAATCTTTGATCATATGCGCGGGAGAGCAGCGAACGAATTTTCCTCGAGATATCAAGGAGAATTTGATTCGTTTAGTTGCCTGAATAAATTAAACCCCCGCGAGCCTCTCGATTTTCTTGCTCCCACATCCGCCGTCGGGCGCGCGCGCGCGCGCGCGACACTCTCCTCGTATAAACTCCGGCACAATCGCATTCGCTGTAAAAAGTCAGTGCCAATATTAAACTCACACCGCGCGCGCGCGCGCGCGCGCGCGCGCTTCGGCACAAATATCAATAAATCCGCTAAAGAAATAGCAACAATATTGAGAGATAAAAATCCTCATGAGACACCCACCGACGTAAGACGCTCCATATCTCGATACGGGAACTGACACGATCACATACGCGAATTATTTTCTATCGTAAACCTTGTCCAAGATCGAGTCACTTCGTTCGCGGCGAGAGAGATATCCCGACGACGGCGATGGCGAACACGACTACCAGACCACTTTCTAAAGTCCTCTCGAGATTCCCTTTCCCGCCCCCCCCCCCTCCCCCCGTCATTCTTCTTCTTACCCTTTTCTTTTGCATCGATATCGCGACTTGGGTTCCTTATGTCGTAACCATCGAGCTAATACGCATTTAATGTACTATTTAAAAACACGTGCGTTACCGTATACGTACATATAGTAATGACGCACGTAGTAGGTCGCATTACCTCGGGCGTAAAATAAAACTCGATTGATCGTTCATCGACGATTATATCCTCGCATGATTTTATGTATCATCGCGATCTATGTAACTCCGATAATCTCTGATAATGATTACTGTAAGATAACGAGCATGGGGAAACACACCGTTTATTTACCTCACATTTTCGCGTTCTTCCTGTATCGATATATATGTGCTCGATAATCTCTCGTTGAATTTACCGTTTCAAATTGCGGCGCACGCGCGCATGCGCGTTCCAACGTTTTTTTAAACAATTGCCATTAGCCCGAGTCGCTCGTTGATTTTCTGCAATCTCGGATAGAAAGATCTCGATATAGGGGTACGGCGTTTGTGCCGCAGATTTTTTGTTTCAATGATGTTTGGTGGTGGAATTGACTAGATAAAAAATGTTGTACGTTCTGTATATAACTGTGTTTACTCTACATTTTACGTATATTTTTACTTCCTACGTAGCACTCGCGAGACTTGCTCCCCCCAGACATATTTTTTCTTCTCTTTTTTGATGACACTTTTATGCATATGCATAAATATGTGATCGCGTATGCTGACGATGCATTCGTTACTTGCCTGCGTTGCCCATAGTCGCGGATATAATGTTTCTTCACATGCGGTTAGGGGAAAATGGCGATTCGTCCTTGAGTATACACACGTCGCCACGGGGCAATGATCTTTCGTTGCATAAAATTCATATTTACACTCTAAAACGCTCGATGATTTTCTTCATTTATTTAAGGTATATCGTGCCCGTACGACGCTGAAGTTTCCAACGTTGGAGTTCAACGAAATGAACGAAAAAAACGTTTTTAATTCACCAATTTTTTATTTCACTAATCGGTGGTGCAGCTTGCAAAACTACGAATCGCAAATTTGGCAGGGAACAAAATAGGAGAATTACTGGAATTATTGGAGAGTTTTTTTCGATCATTATTTCGTTGGACTCCAACGTTGGAAACTTCAGCGTCATCGTGCCCGTAGGATCGTATTTTATGGGTGTATAAATTGGGTCGCATTTACTTTCTTATTAAATATATATCATCAGTCAAAATTCATGTCAGAGTTATTAATTCGAGATTGTAAATACATTTTTTCAACTCATTTTTTAGCGAATGAGATTACAAGCGGTTGATTATAAACGGGGATCCATCGCTGAGTGAACCCAAAATTTCATTCGTCCCTGGCTAAAACACCGCAGTTTATTATATCAATAATCGCTTTAGAGAGCGCAATGGGAAAACACAAGGGCGGGAAATGGAGCAAGAAAAAGTGTTAATAAAAAGACAGAAGCGGTCGTGACAGGAATGGGCGGGGGCCAAGCCGAGAAGAAACGAAATGCCGAAATGAGCAAATGTGCGAGGTTACGAGTTCAATCTTTATACCTTCGTTACATACTTCATATTTGAACAAGTTTATCTAAATAACCAATAAGACGCGGGAGCCCTTTAAAATTTAACATGCGTGCAAGTCGACTCATTCAAACTCTGTGTAAATTTTAAGACTTTTCTTAAGAAAATTGTTTCGTGCATGAACTACCTTGATCACGATTGTGAATTTTTTCTTCTCGTTTTGCCTGTTTTTCTTTCTTTCTTCGAAATCTAACAATGCGTTCTCGTTTCTCGGTTTCAGCCACTATTTTTCGATGAATTTTCGGTAACAGGCCCCGCATTTGGCACGCCATGAGACATAAAACCTCACTCTTTTGAGGTAATTTTCGCAACGCCCTGGCGTGGATAAACAATAAAGTTTCAACGATTCTATATGTCACGTTTGCCATAGTAACTCCAGAATTTCGTCGTTTATATCAGACAAAAAGCCCCAGATTTAACCCAGAATACTCTTCATTTTTCCTTCCCTTCCTCCCCCCCCCCCGACCCCTCCGACTCTCTCTTTCTCTCCCTACTTTCTGTCTTACGCTAGTGGATTTGATACAAACACACTGACGACGTTACGTTTTACTTTCCGAATAATAATCAGACGCCCATTTGGAGTCGAACCACGCTTATTTTGTCTCTCTCCTCTTTCGCCACTAACAGGCTTTCTCCTCTCTTCCTCTCGCTCTTGGAGAGACAGGAAAACGAGGAAAGAGAGAGAGAGCGAAGAGGGCACAGCATCCTCCTGCCTTTATCGGTGCCTCTTTCTCCTCTGATTATCCACAGAGTTGTCTCTCGCACTACCTGTATATCCATGCATTGATATGTGTGTGTGTGTGTGTGTGTGTGTGTGTGTATTTGTGTGTGCAACGAAAGGGATCGAGCCGCGATCGGGCACCCGGGAATCGAGTGGCATTATCATCACTAATGAATATTCAGTTCTCCACCGTTCGGCCATTGCCGGAGTGGGCTCGAGCCCCCGCGTATATAGCTACACACGCTCCCGTTTCGTGACTTTACTTTGAACTATTTTCAATATATAAATACACAGCGCGACCGCAGAGCATGAAAATTCTATGTTCATCATGGCGCTTCTTTGTACACTTGAATTTATTTTAAATATGGAAAAAATCTCACCCCGCAGCTTCGCCCATCTTCGTCGCTCCCTTTTCTCGCGTACGCGTATATACCCATGCAAAATTTTAGTAATTAAAATGAAACTCGTATCCAATTTGGATATTGATATACGAGAGCGTATTTCGTGCTGTTGTTATTGAACCGTATAAAAAAAATTCTCTCTGATAAATCCATGATTTCGGCATAATTCTTCCTCTTTTATAATCCCATCGGTGCGTGTGCACTGTTTTTGCACACGTTTTTTTTCAACCCTCCTTTTTCACCTCCCGCTACCCTCACTATTTTTTCTTTATTTTTTTGTTTTCCATTCCGTCGTTAATTTGTCCTCGCTTCGACGAGCTTATTTCATCATCGATTATATATACGCGCGCGCGCAGAGTATGATTGGTTCGGTGAATAATTTTCTATGCGAGCTCTGAACAATTTGACCATGCATCGTCGTACTCCATGAATTTCGTGCCGGTGAATCGAGCTCGAGGAGGAGGAGGAGGAGGAGAAGGATTTTAAAAATAATATAAAATAAAATAATAACGAAAACTAAAACTAAAACAATTGAGGAAGGGGACAATTTGGAAAATGTGGGCGAAACGAACGGTAATCATACGGGAAATAATAATTAGATTTTCTCATTCTCGTTAACGCGAGACAGAGAACGAATGAGATTTTTCTGCCTTTATTTATCCTCTTCAGTGTTTAACTGATTGGTGTAAAATATTGAAAAACTGCCATTTTTTTGGCCTCTCGCTTTAAGATATTTCGGTGTGCGCGTTTGCATATGTAAGAGAGCCATGTGAAATTTGCGTTCCATGTGTGCACGCATAACAGGTGCGCGGGTCGAACGAGCGCCAAGGGAAACTTTATTGTCGCTGGTGCTCTCAAGCCGTTATTTCTGATTTGCATTTGTTATTATAATTGGGAATAATCGATGCCACTCTTGCTCTCGATACAACGACGCACTCGTTTTACGCCTCTCACGTACACACACCTCGTCATCGACGATGTTTCGATGCGCAAAATATATCTCGCTGGTTTCTCTCGTTTATATGAATACGCATATATGCGGGGAGATATATTCGGAAATGGATCCGCTCTTCGCCGTGATTTCGAACCCTCGGATATACGCGTTTCAACCGTATTACGCGTAATTACTGGTTAATCACGCGGTATTTTGCCTTCCGCATTTCTCAACGTTCCTCTGACAATAACAAGCGCTCGCACGCATCTGAGAATATTTGCAGCTGCAAACATTTTACGGAGTTTCGGTACAGGCGATGCAATGTTGCCATGCTAAACCATGCTAAAAACATAAAAAAATTTCAAATAGTTGAGAATTTTATTAAATTTGGCGAACATATAAAAAATTTTGACAATACAAATTTTTTAAGATTTTTCTTCTGCACGCAGTTATCGAGTAATTGATCGCGGGCGTAAGAAATCTGCTTTAATGCGTAATTACTCGATAACTAGATGAAAGAAAATTTTGAAAAAAATTGTGTTTTCGCACATGATGTTGAAGAACATTAGCACCAAATTTCATCAATTCATTATAATATTTAGACTTCTGTACCGAAACTCCTTGAAAGAATCTCGCCTTCATACCGTTGGACTAGCAACGTTAAGGAGGGTGGATCGCGACGATACAATGTTGCCATGCTAAACGATGTTAAAAATATTGAGCGAATTTCAATTGATAAAATTTGGCAAATGTGTATTGTTTAAAAATATATAAGAGAATATAAATTTTTTTGAATTTTTCCATCACATAGCTCCCGAGTAATTGAGCACTGAAGTTCACGTGTATAAGCATAGAGTTTACCTAAATACAGTTATACATCTCGTGCATAAGAACTTCGATTTAACGCTCAATTACTCGATAACCGAGTGATAAAAAAATTTGAAAAAAATAGCATTTGTACACTCGATGCCAAAGAATGTTATCACCAAATTTTATAAAATATACCGATTATTTTCATTTCGTCATCCATCCTCCTTAATCTTTCATTTTTTACACTTACCTCTTGTTTCTATCTTTGCTTCTCTCCTCCCCTTTTCTGTGCACTCATTTGTATGCGTGTTTATGTGCGTGAGAGCAGCGAAGAATGGAACAACGACCAAGACGACGACGAAGTCGTAGTCGCCGTCGTCGTCGTCGTCGTCGTCGTCGTCGTCCCTTGCTCCGAGTCGCGCTGTGGCCTAGCTCCTGCTCCAGTTAACACGGTCGAGCACTTATCGGAAATTATCAGCGAGACGTAACTCCCATTACCAGGGTGAACTGCGGCTCGTTAAGGTTCCTCTACCTGCCTCTCATGGCGTCGTCCCATGAACCTCTCGTTTTCTCTCTCTCTCTCTTTCTCTCTCTCTCGCTATTCGTGGCGCTTTGGCGCGTTAGCCACGGATTTGTAGCGCGGATTAAATAGCTACTGCATTGTACTACATGGCACACGTATATGTGTACGTGCTTACATGTACAGCGAGGAACTAACAACCGTCGACCCCGAAGTAATTCCAATGGACGCGTGCAAACGCTTTGGCCATTTTGCTTCCTTCCACGTCTGCACATTTACTTGCACATATATACGCGCGCATCTTAATAATATGCACACGCACGTGCGCGTGTGTGTAACAATATCGTTTGTTCAATCGATCCTCGATATCGTTGCTATCTTATTCGATATTTTTCTCTCCCTCGTTCCTTTGTATACTGCACTTTATACTTTGATTCTCATGATAAACTCGAAATTCATTTACCACTGGAGCGTGTGTCCTGCCAGTAAACAGGCCAACGAAACGTAGCAAGAATCGACCGTTTTTTGTGTGCCGGCCGCTTCACAACCGAACGCTCCTGTTGCGCTGAACGAACGACGGTGATTCCCCGGTTATTTTGGGGAACAGGTGCACCAATTGGCAAGTCAAATGTCGGGGGGGAGTACGCGTTCCGCGCCCGCCCGCCCCCCTCCCCCCACTAGTGTGGGAAAACGGGAAGTCCTCGCGGTTATTTCTTTCTCGCTCATCTCCTTCGGTTTACTTTTTTTTTTTAATTTTTTAAAATTTTTATTTTTTTTTTCAAAGTTTATGGGATTTCTATACCGGAATCTACGGATCTTAATGTGTTTCTTTTACGTTTGATATTTATGGGTGAATCGATTTGAAGAAAAAAATAAAATGAAGATAAAAATAAAACGTGGATGGGTTATAATGGAAGAGCAACGGGCGGCGCGTTCGAACTGCCTCATTGCTGTTATTCCTTTAATCACTGGTTTTATTGCGACACTAATTCTCTTCCCCGACCGGAAATATGCCTCGAAACATGTCGTAAACGTGCTGGTTGACGAATCATTGGAGGACAAAGGGTCGAAGGGACGCGTACAGGAAAAAAGGAGATTCCGGCTCTGTAGAAAAACATGAGGGCGACAAGCGACGAATCGAGAATAAAATTAACATCACGAACGTACTGCTTTTTATGAAAATACGTGTGCACTACGGAATACGTCATGGTAGACGGAGCGCGAGAAAACGTTGCGGGATCTGCTCGCGCGCGCGCGCGCGCGCACCCGCGCGTCCGTGTGAAATGTTTCGGGCCCTAAAGAGATATTGGTACGCTCACAACCTCCGTCGTTGTTTTTACCATTTTTTTTTTTATATTTTTTTTTTTTTTTCAATTCTCGCTGTTCAAACTCGCTATTCGCGTACCAATTTATTATAATGAAAATCGATGCTTTCGCATGTTTAAGCGAAATAAATTAGTTTCGTTTCGTCATTTTCGTACCGGCCGCCTCGCGGCTCTATTGAAATACGCATTTGCTTTTATTAATCGGAATTGTAACGCCCGAATCGCGAGTGCCAGAAAAATTGTGCATAATTTCACGTTGGGCTATTTCACTCGAGTGGCAGCTTCTTCTTTTTTTTTTTTTTTTCTTTGTGCTTTTTTTTGTTCTCTTGTTTTTTTCCTTTTTTCCTTCGCTTTCTTTCATTTCCCTCAACGTGGAGTGGTGAAATTAAATTTTTTGAAACTCACGATTGTTGAGGGTGCGAGAACGAGGACGGGAGAGCGGGAGAGAGAGAAAGAGAAAGTTCATTATGACGATAATGACGTGACGTAACACACAGTTGTTAGAAGGACGAGCTTGATAAAGCGTTATGGGAGAGACAAAGAGGATGAAAGAGTAGGAGAGAGAGAGAGAGAGAGGCGGAGAGGGAGATGGAAAAAGAGAGTTATTCTCGCGACTGCAGTCTGGCAAAGCCGAGGGAAGAGGAGACGCGAGAGGGGAAGGCGGCTCGAGCAGTCTGCATGGACTGCGCGAAGTGACGGGTGCTCAAAGGGAACAAAATTCACAGGGAGCGAGTTTGTGTTGGAGGGGGAATAAAATTGGTCGAAAAAGTGGACGAGTGGGCGGGAGGAAAAGAGAGAGGCGAGGGTAAGGACAAAAAGCGAGAGATAAGCTAAATGTTCCTGCAGGAAGTGAGAGAATGGTGGAGAGGAAGTTGCGAACGAGAAATCCGGAAAGAGAGCAGGACTAAATTACTCGACGCGGGGAAACGAGAGGACGCTGCACCACCGCTTCGTCGCTGATGCGTGGCACATCTTTCCCCAAAATTACGACGATTCAACGCCTGCGTGCTTGTTTATCTGTGTACAAGTATATCGAGGATTAATGGGAGGGAAATGGCCGCGGGCTTGTCTGCGTGCTGGAATAATAAAACGCGGCGGAATACGACGGAAGATTTATAAACGCTGCGCGGCGTGCCCTCCTGATAATTATCTTGGTACACATTTTTTGACTCAAAGTGCGCGTTGAAAATTTCGAGCTCTTTCGTTTTTCCTCCACTTGTCACCGAAATTTTTCCAAATTCACCGTTTCGACTGGAAAATAACTAGCGCTGGGATTAATTTCCTTAAATTTTCTAAAAGTGGCGGGGCGCCGCTACCGCGCGTCATTTGACGAGAAATAAATTATAGTGCAAATATTAAAGTTTTGCGCACAGCGTCCCGTACAATCTCCGCGTACAATCTCGTTGCTGCGAGGGCCTCTCGTACTTTTTAAACGATACATATACGCAGAAACGCTTTTTTTCCCCCCCCATTTATTTTCACCAGCCGCTCGCCGGTAATCGCTAGGAATAGTCGCGCGGGCGTTGCGCCTTTATTCGAGCGAGTCGCCCATATTCCGGACCCTCCGATTCCTTACTCACCCACTCCTTCTTGGCGGCGCTCGCGCGAGCGCGTGTGCCCCGCGCATATACGCACGTGAGAATTTTACCGTCTTACATTCCCTATTCTTCGCTGCTGCTCCTCCTATTTCTTTACATTTTTCTTCCTCTTCCTTCTTCCTCCCTCCCTCCCTCACCATCACGTATCTCATATTTTATCGTAACGAGTTTTGGGTGGAGCTTAACTCACGTATTTACACTTACACTTGGACTTTGACACGCGTGTGTGTAGTATTTTCGTATCGCGAGCAAAATTTGGCCCCATCCACCCCGCCCCTCGACCAATGCTTCTCTCTGCAACGCGGAACATTTGGGGAGGCTTTTTTCTACGTCGATTTATGCGTGACGCGTATATACGAACAAAGACGAGAGGCTCTTGCCCTCGGGAGTTAAACAAAATATCTCATCGCGTGAAATACTTTTTCCATGTGATTAAACTATCCGCGTGTTTCCTTCCTGCTTCGCGCTCCCGTCCTTTCTCTCTCTCTCTCTCTCTCTCTCTCGCTCTTTTTGCTATCATCAACACTACATATTCTTCGTGTTTAACCCAACCTCCTTTCTCACTTTTTTCTCGACGTTTTTCTTTCCACGCGCCCTCTGCCACCACGAATCGCTAAAAATACTCCCTTTATGGCGAAGCCCCGTTGAAGATGTGGCGACGAAGAAATGTAATTCACTAAAGCTCGCACTTTCGTCTTTGTACACGATAATACGTGGGCATATGGAGCCGCGCGCGCGCGCGCATGTGACGGCGGTCCACGCGTAAATGGGAGGAAAAATTCACCAGGCCCGCGAGATCATTCGAGCAGCGTTTCATTTTGCTTTTCGTTTTATCCTCTCGTCCTCCACTCGCTTGTTTTCTTTTCTATCCTCGCTTCCTCCCTCGCTTTTCGTAGTATCCGCGCGACGAGGAATTACCCGGGGAGGAGCGTACAATTTATGAAAGTTTTTCGGCTCGGGCTGGATGAAAAAAGTAAAATGAAAGTGAGCGAAAAAGTATAATAAAAAAATGAAGAAAAAAAAAACGTATTGGAAGATATATTACGGAGTTGTCGCGCTCGAACAGGCACGTTTATGGACATTTTCATCGTTTCGTTTTCTTTACATATATTTCTCGGCTATTTTTTTTATTCTACTTTCCCTCTGTCCACCCCCGACTCCCTCTCCTGCCTCCTCTCGTCCTCTCTCGTCTTCTTCTTGCTCTTCCTCTACTTTTGTTCGTCTCGATGGATGGGGTATATTCGAATCGGCCTTCTCTCGAGGCTCGTCGAAGCACGAGCAGACAACGACAGAGAAATCGATAGTTTGAATCCTCTCTTGCTCCTTCCCCTAAAACGCTATCCTCTCACCCCCCCTTTACGATCCCTTTTTCCATCCCTTCTTACTACTCTCTTCTCTCGCCACTGTCTAGTTGCGTTTCTGGCAATCGCTCGTCGTCCGATTCTTCTCCCATTTTTTTTGCTCACTCCCTCGCTCCGGCGCACTCTCTTTGCCTGCGCGCACACTATTTTTCGTGCGCTCTCTTCTCCGTATACCTCTTCTCATCGCTTTTGCACACCGCGCGTCTCTCGCACCGCCTCGCCAATTTCAGATTTCTCCATGTTTCCATGTATCCCGGATTATTATTTTTGCCTCTCTCGTTACTTTTTATTCTTACGACGCTGAAGTTTCCAACGTTGGACTCCAACGAAATGAGCGAAAAAAACGTTTTTAATTCACCAATTTTTTATTTCACGAATCGTTGGTGCAGCTTGAAAAACTACGAATCGCAAATTTGGCAGGGAACAAAATAGGAGAATTACTCGAATTATTGGAGAGTTTTTTTCGATTATTTCGTTGGACTCCAACGTTGGAAACTTCAGCGTCATTTATTCTTCTCCTTTTTACTTTTTTTACTCCTCGCTGCTCGCGCACCGCGACTCTCGTTCCGGGTCCGTCCACAACGGGGGGGGGGGATGTATCTAACCGGCAGCAACAGCCTCGCTCTCTGGACATGCTAAAATTTTCTGGGCACATCGTATATATACGTATTATATTATCAGATGTTGAAGTAGAAATTCGATCCGTAACGCCACTTGCCCCGAGCCACGATATGAAGCTCGCGAGCGCTGTGCAAGCCCGCCGGGTCGTCCATTAAACGCCGTGCGCAAAAGCTCGTGCACTATATCGTACGAGCCCGGAACGGGAGCCTCTCGATCACGCTCTCTCTCTCTCTCTCTCTCTAGAATGTGCTTCGCACCTTTCGCGAAATACCAACGGAAAGAAACGAACGCTTGGAAGCAGGCACTCGCGCCCAGCAATCGAAATGCCTTTTTCCTTCGTTTGCCAAAAAACGGCCTAAGAAAGCCACGCCGGCAAGTACTCGGGATGTCGATTTTTTTAATAGACAATTTAAGTGCCTGCTCGCGAAGTAAAATAATAAATTGAAGGAATAAATGAGAGTGTGCGAGGCCGGGGGCCGCGGGGCGAGGGAACACGGCCGCGCGCGAAGGAACGAACGAACCGGTGTTTGCTCAGCGTAGCTCCTCCGGGAACCCGCTCCTCTTCCTCCTCCTCCACCTTCTCCAGGGGTAACCGAGACTGCCGTTTGCTTTGCAAAATTTCCTTCGGTTCACCTAAACGTGAAAGGACCTTAAAAGGACACACGGACGTACTTGTATGTATGGAAGAGACGAATACAGATATATAGAGACCGGGGGACAACGAAATAATAATATCGATAGGTTACGAGACACCGCGGCCGGGGGGAAAACGGCACGGGAAGCCGGGAGCTTGTGGGAGGGCGAAACGCAAGCGAAATGGAAACTGCTCTAGGCACAAATGTATCCATACTTGTGTATATCTATAGACCTGTATTACTATATGAACGTTTCTATGTGGAAGAAACGACAGGAGCAGTGGGTCTCACAGGACTGGCTCCCTCGGCAGGGCTCAATATTTCATGGAGTTTATGTGCTCCGATGTGTATACACATCCCATACACGTGCCATACACACTTTGGATAGCATTTTGCGAGCAACCTCACCCCCTCGGCCCTTCGAACCGCCGCCCGAATCTTCCTCCTCTCGCGTATCCTCGACAGTCCAGACGACACGCATTATACCGGGCATGGAAAATGCGTCCTTGCGGGTAAAGCCTGCGCGCGTGTGTATATACGCAGACAAAACACTGCGGCGAACATTACGAAAGAAACGACCCTTCAATTTTTACTGCCCTTAAATATGGCATGGAAAATTGTGGAGTCGACTGATCGAAGGCCATTTCATTCCCGTGTATTTTTATGGGTGAGCGTGTGTGCTTGAAATATGATTTTTTTTAATTATTATAATTCTGGTTGATGATCGAGATTGGTGGATCTTTTTTTTCTTGATTCTTGGCTCAGGGCTCTTCGAATGCTGGGACGAAACGATTTTTCATTATATTTTCAATCATGTTGAATAAGCCCCTCGACTTTTCCTTTGACTAATTGGGTGATTGTGATGTTTTTGCACCCTCGTAGCCTCGTTGTATCGGCTTTTTTCACGTTTGCTTTGTTTCGCCTGTGAGAAGTTGACTCTTTTTTTAACACTGCTCTTCCTCCCTTCCTCACTTTCTCTTTATCTTTTCCGAGCCCTGCTTTCGCACCGGCTCTCCTCCTTCTTCTTCTTCTTCTTTTTTTTTTACGGTGTTATAATACGGTTTTTCTCATTCTCCCCTTCATCTCTCGCTCGCTTTGCCGAACGTTAGGTCGGAAAAAGAGCGCCTCTCTAATGGAGTTTACGTGTAAAAGTGCAAGAGGCAAAAGTGAGATCGAAAGCAACGGCCAGCAAGAGAATGGGGCAGGGATCGAGTCTCCGGAGGACTCAGCTTCCCGAGGCTTTGGCATCATTGCACCCTTATATACATTTAGCTCATATACGTGTATGTATAAAGAGGTGTGCGACTCTTTGAACTGTGCTGATGGTTCAACATCTCTACCCGCCCCCCAAAGCCTCTCTCACTCTCTTCATTCTCACTTTTCTACACCTTTCTCTTCTCGTGGGTGACAAAATTGGAGAATGGAGAGAGATATGCACACAAGAACTACCTCTGTCCTGATGCGGGAACCCCTTAAGGGAGATGGACTGCTGCGTCGTTATTCTTCGAACTTCACTGGCATATCTCAATTTTATTTTTTTAATAACTCGATATTTTATTGTTATTGTTTTTTCTCCATTTTTATTTCGTAGCGGAAAGTATATGATTGTTTGAAGAATCATGGTCTCGCCGGTTTCTTAAAAAATGTTTGGACCTGAAAATATTGTTGCAACGCGGTCTCGAAACTGTTATTTCTTAGGGCCGTGGTCGAGTAATTTGACCTCACGAATTAGAAGCAGGTGTGAACTTTAGATTTCAGAAGATTGAGAAAAATGTAGAGAAAGTATGGGAATTTTGATGTGGCTGGTTATGTCGAATCTGTGAAAGAAAATTTCTTTCATCGCGACTGCTTTTCGAGGGAGACCGTTGGACAAAACTGCACATGGTCGCGCACTCGAGGATGGCACTCTTTGGGCTCGCATTTTTTCGAATTACCTTGCCTCTCGTCCTCTCATCTTTTTCAAATCTTTTCAGCTCCCCTTTGCTTTTTTCGTACGTACACGCAGGTACTCGGATTTCTCATAAATTTTCTTCCGCAACCTGCACCACATTTCTCTCACATTCGTTTTTTTCGTCCCGCTTGCGCACTTGTTTTTTGTAACTCGCTCGGGTTTTCCTTCGCTCGTACGTAGCCTTATCTTTTCGTTTTTTTCTCTTGACTCTTTTGCCCTTTTCCGCGACATCCACACTACTCGCCCTTCTGCCCTACATTCCCTATTCATCATATCTTCGTTCGTCCTGCTCCCTCGTTTTCTTCCTCTTTCGTTCTGGCTCGCGGTTACGATCCACGCAACACCATTTTTTCTCCTTTCTCCCTTCAGCCCTTTTTATTCTTTCATTCGTTCCTCCCCCCTTCCTCCCTTCCTCTTTCCGTGCTTTTTTCCCTCTCCCTCACTCGCATTTCACATACCCGCAGAGCGTCGCGGTGCACGTGCGCTCTCGCGCGCGAATTTTCCTCGCTCCAGATCCCTTCTAAGTAAGATCTCCTGAAGTGTTATTTTTGCTGCTCTTTCTCTCTCTCTCTCTCTCTCTTTCTCTCTCAGCCGCCTCTATTCATCTCTTTTCATCCGATACGAGCACGAGACTCGGGCAGAACTCGGTAGAGGTCCGTGCACCGGAAAACCCATGCAGAACTCGTGCTCTGTCTCTCTATACACCGACGCCTTTTACATATATACACACACTTTATGTGCATGTAGTTTTGTATAGCATGCCCGCAAGAAACAGCTCGCAGCTCTTTTACTGGGGGCTGAAACGCAGTCGTCGGTATTTTTACGAGTAGAGTGCCGCTTCTGCCTTTCCTGCACGCTGCTGCGCAAGAGCCTCTCTTTTCATCCGTCTACTCTCGACGAGAGAGAAAGAGACCCCGAGAGAGAAAGAGAGACGAGACGGAACGCTGGATATATAAAGATTGAGAAAGAGGAAGAAAGTTGAGAAAGAGGAAAGGAATAAAGCGAGATAAAGGGAGAGAGAGAGAGAGAGAGAGAGAGGAACAGTTCTCGCGCGCAATTTCTACGTTTGCTCCAAAGTATCTTAGTCGTTTCTGTGCATACACGCTCTCTTTTTATGTGCATATATACGAACCATAACCCTTTTACGTCTATGAATATACCTGAGGGAAAAAAGAGGTGTGTTACTCAATGGAAAAAAGAAAGATTGAAAAAAATTGCCGGGTGAGAAATAGACATCGGGATATCTTAACTTCAACGAAAAAATTCCAATTTTTTTTTCTTCTCCTTTTCCCGTTGCCTTCGGAATTTTTTCTAACTCGCTGCGTCATTTCGAGGAACGTTCCTATAATTCGTTGCGTCGGACGATCGACGTTCGGAATACTACACGAAACGCTCGAGAGCCCCCCGCGTACACGCGCGAGTCACGCGAGTGTTTTCCCATTGCTTATGCTCTTTTCGAACTATATCAAAACGAATCGCTCTCGACCCAAGGTCCCCTGAATTCGTTCGGAAATCTCCGAATCAGCCGTTCCTTGGACTCAATTTTCATTCTACATGATTGACCGTCTCTTGAACCACTCACCGCAGTCCCTCGCAATTAAATTTGATTTAGTAACGAAAAACATCGCTAAATACAGCCATCAATCGAATTTCCTACCTTTTTTAATGTCTACGTAACATATTTGTCTCTTTTTCGTATTCTAAAACTATAAATTTTCAACACATGCCGCACAGCAATCCCGCGTGCGTCTGTAAACACAAATATGTATCGAGCTCACGTTCCTATACGTATGCGTTAGTTGGTGCATGCGCCCACGTGTTGGTAACCGTATGTGTGTGATTCGCACACACCGCGG
The DNA here is from genome assembly GCF_019457755.1 of Venturia canescens. Lineage (NCBI taxonomy): Eukaryota > Metazoa > Arthropoda > Insecta > Hymenoptera > Ichneumonidae > Venturia > Venturia canescens. The sequence goes on from NC_057430.1 coordinate 11,580,657, forward strand.
TGACGATATAGGACATCGCGAACTACACCGCGCAATAATCATTACTCTCTCGAGTCACCCGAGGAGATCTTCTCGTATATACCAAAGCCGTTTTGCCATGTTGCGTAACCATCACCTCCGGTTTTGTTGAGCCTCGAGCAGCCCCAACGGAGTTAACGTATCCATCTCCGCAGCCGCTTCAAATTCGCTTTCGTATGTCTCCTTCCATGTCATCCGCTCTCTCTCTCTCTCTCTCTCTTCTCTCTCTCTCTCTCTCTCTCTCTCTCTCTCTCTCTCTCTCTCTCTCTCTCTCTCTCTCTCTCTCTCTCTATTTTTTGCTCTCTTCCATCCTTCAGATTTATTCATTATTAAAGTTCTCTCTCGCTATGTCTTTTCAGGTGAACTTCCACTTCGATATATTTCGTGCGGCTTTTAATTTTACAAAATGGTATCGACGCGGCGCGACGATATTTTTTACGTTATTTATTATTCAATGTTGGCTCTATTCTTTTTCACTGTTTGGCGAATTCAGAATGCTTTTTTTTGTCCTGCAGTTCTCGGTTTTTTTTTCCTCACTCACGAAATAGTATTCAATAATGTTACAGAGTGCTTCCGATCACGAGGTTTTATTTCGCCCTCCCTCTCCCCCCCCCCCCCCCCCCGGCCGCTTTCCTGTTCGAGCTTCGTTATCGCCGCACTCATACCGATTGTGAAAAGTCACACGAAATTGATTGTTCCACTTTTCGGGCGTCAAACCTCGTCGCCGACTATGTGTGACGTCTGTGTTTTCTTTTTCTCGTCGTTTGTTTCGTTCTTTCTAGTCACTATTTTACGTTCCCTTTTTTTTCTCTCTCTCTCTCTCTCTCTTTTTTTTTTTTTTTTTTTTTTTTCATCGTCGTCGCCGTATCTCCTCGCAAAGCGGCGCGTATCTCTGACGAATCGTAGTAAACTGGAAGTTTTCACAGATTGCTATCGAGCCTTTTACTACGTTGATTGAGAAACGCCAGTCACGGGAATACGCCGTGGAATAAAAAGTACCGTTACCGCATCGGAAAGTTTAGCTTTTTTTTGTTTCTTCGCCGTCGGAGCCTTTCCCTTTTAATTTCACGAGGAATCTTATCAGGGGACTAGTATATTATTGAACGATCTTTCGCGTATTGATTTTTGATTAATAAATATCTCATGTGTCCCATATTTTGAAAAAGCTCGCACGTTGGGATCCTCTCAATATATTCGGTAGATAACGAATTTTCTCGTCTCTTCGAGCACAAAATCTGACAATTTTTTATTGAATAGCTCGCTTACTTTTCATTCTGCTCTGCCGAATTTCATTTCAATTTCATTTCATTTCACACAGTTTCTTCGTTGGCTGCTTTCTACTCGATCCTCATCGATAAAAAAGAAGGAGCGGGGGGGGGGGGGGCAAGTGCGGGAGGGGAACAAGGGAAGAAAGAAAAACATTGAAAGACCAATTGACTCGGAGGTTGAATGAAGTTGAAACACAATTGAGCAGCAATTATGGTTTGTTAGTCCTAACCAGCACTCAGAGAACTCGTGTTCTCTTATCGGTCGCAGCCTAGTTTCGAATTAACACCTGACGTTTCTAACACTTCTCTCCCCCTTGCTGTTTCTTTACCCCCCCCCCCCCCTCCCTCCCTCCCGCCCTCTCACTCTCTTTTCATCTTGCTCCTTTGATCGATGGTATACACTCACGAGCCACTTGTTATATAGACTCGATTCGTATCGTTTTTATCTCGTAACTCATTCTTCTCCTCCTTCTCTTTGCCCGGCTCGCATTATGTTCATGCCAAGGTAAACAGTAAGCGTCGACTCATTTTTCGTCTTCGGTCCATATGAGGGGCTTTATCGTGCAATAGTGTCAGACGAGGACGCACTATACCAAAGGTTTCTCGTGACTCGTAACGTATTTTAGATTACAACAAGTCGCTCTCTCCCTTTCTCTTCTCTTCACGCATCTCTCTCTCTCTTTCTCTCTCTCTCTCTCTCTCTCTCTCTCTCTCGGTGTCTCTCTATTTACTTTTTATTTTTTCAACACTCCTCCTTATTGTACGTGCAGCACACTCGGAACCGATCGTCGTACTCTCGACTGTTTGTATTTTTCTTGGTGCGTGTGACGTAACCGAGCCTGTTTACGCGAAGAGATATGCCTCCGATCCACCTGAGGCTTAACGTCCTTTCTGCATACACGGTGTCCGACCCCTCCTTCCCTCCCGCCGGCTTTCTTCCTCTTTTTTCTCTTCACCGCGTTTCCAAACTTCTTCTCGTCTGTTTTTTAAGTTTCGTTGAAAACGAGCGATACTTTGTGATCGACAGAAAAACTAACGATCGCGTATAACGTCACAGCTTTCGGAGCAAAAGTAATATTGAGACTGATAATTTTCGTAAAATTTTTGTCTCGGAAATGAGAAACGAAGCAATTGAGCAGTGAAAACAAAAACGCGCTCATGCTCGTATCGTTTAATAATATTTGGGAATTTCGATCGCATGATTATTCTTCGTTGGATCGTTCCATGAATCGTCGATCGTGTTTACATAACTGTTGGACTCTCGTGTATAGAAAACATGTTTTTTTTGCCCCCCCCCCCTTCGTGAAAGCGAACGACTTGAACCAACGCAATATGATGGAACAGATTTTGATGGATGAGCGTGTACATCGAGGCTCGATGATGCAGGACACCCTGTATATGCATGTTTGTAAAATACTATTCATACAACTGTTGAATAAATGTGCAGCTTCTCTCACCGGGTTTAGCCTCTCCGCTCGCTCCTCTCACTTTGCACGTACTCGATTTTTTTCTTCCTCCTTCGTTTTTATCGTTCCTTTTTTCTTATTCTTCTTTGGTCTACGTTTCGTCGTTTAGACCCGCGATCACGTTGCACGTAGCTCTCCCACCGAGTGCGCTTTTTCTTTTCTTCTTCTTCTTTTTATTCTTCCTTATTTTGACGGTTGCGTATCTTCCTCTAATTATGTTACCGCGTATACTGGATTGAACGGTGACATTTGCGAGTTGTTTTTCATCGCGCCATTATTTGTAACGTTGCTCGGAGCTTCACTAATCGTTGACAATCATTTTTTTTCTTCACTCACTTATCCTACGCGTGTGCTTTCCGTATTCCGGTTTTCACACGCACCCAAGGAAGAGCCTCGACCTCGACTTTACTACAGAAAATAATATGTCCTCGCCGTTGGACATGCGTGCGTACATTTACAGCTGAATCGTGAATCATCCCGCGCTCGCCTTTCGACAAAAATACGCGAAAAGTTTTGGTGCCACCGCGTCGTCGCGGCCACTCGTTTCGGGGGTGCTTGTACACCCACCGAATAAGCGAATGGGGAAGAGAAAAAGAGACAGGGACGAAGGGCGAAGGCGTTTTCGAATCCTTTCTCTTATTTCATTCGGTACACGAGAAAATATATATTTTCCCTCTCGCTCTCTCCCTCTCTCGTCGCGTGCGGCACAATGCTTTTTTTCTTACTTCCTCCCTCACCTTTCCCTTACGTTTCGTGATATATTTACGAGAGGAACGATCTTATTTACGACGACGTAAAGAATCGAACGAGGAGGGCCTGATTGCACGATTCCTCGACAACGGCGACCGAGCTGTATGGATATCTGTCTATATTTATCTATACGCGCATACATACATATACATATGTATAATAATACGGTTATTCCTGATAAGAGATAGCCCAGAAAGCCTCGATCTTTGAGTACCTCTGCGTATATGCGTTTTATTTTTTTCTTCCTTACTTTTTCATACGTGCGCATATGTGTACGCTTACGGAGGCTCGTAAAAGCATTTTGTTCCAAGTATCCAATCTACAGGACATTTCGTACGGAATTGGCCACATTACGAATTTAATGCCGAGCGATTTCACGTTTTCCCAATGCGGGGAGTTGTGAAAGCCTTTTTTTTTTCATCAGGACGCGAAAAAATCTTTCGCAGTCGCGTAGAGGAGATTCCTCGACCATTGTTTCTCGATAGATCGATGAACGCGGTTCGTCAGGGAGCTGACATTTTGTGATTGGGTGATGGGAAAAGTTGAGAGGCCGCCTCGTCTTCTCGGATTGAGGAATTTGAGTCCATTCGGTAGATTTCATTCAATCGGATTGGCTATTTTTTTTATTATTCGTTATTATTTTATTATAAATAGGGAATGGAGCGTTTTTTCCGTCCGGAGTCATCGAGGCACCGGCGAAACCGGGATTGCCAAAGTTTTGAGACGGAACGGCCGATGCAGGTTGTACGAGTTTCTCGATACGAAGGCAATAATTCTCCGCTTTTGGTCGTGTTTTTTCGCTTCGGTTTACGTCTCTCTCTCTCTTTCTCTCTCTCTCTCTCGATTCGAAACTCATCGTTTCTTCGTTTTTTTTCGCTCTAGCCCCGGAGCAGAGTGCACACGGGACGACAGAGTACAAACCCACGTACGCAGGTAAAACACTGCGAAACAGGCCTCGCTATCTCTCGCTCTCGCGCGCGCATCTCACATGTGTACGCGGAATCGTCGTTACGTATCGCTCTCTCCTTCGCGTTATATAGCTTCCGGTTATTTTGAGAAACGCTAACGGAAGGCGCGCGCGCGCACTCCGGCGAGTTCCCGCGAGACGTTCGATCGGCGGAAGTTGAGTAACTATAAAGTCTCGTGTTTTCCTAAAACCTCTATCCCAGTGGGAAATTAGAAGAAAATAAGACGAAACGATCGTTGAGACGATTTCGTATGTTTCATTGTTCCAGGAAAGGATCTCGGGCTAATCCTATTTCCCGGCTACCCGCCGAAATCGCCATCTTTTTTCTCTCACTTTTTCTCTCTCCCTCTCTCCACCGCTCTTTTCTTTCGCTCCTACGCATATTTGCGTGTTCGAGGCCTCAAAGGAGTAGTCAGGGACAGTCAAAAGAGGCAGGAAATATCACTGGGGACTCGCTAATAATGAGAGAAGTAATGATGAAAAAAAACTTACGAAGCTACGATAATAATCCGCGTATAACAATGAAATTGCTTTTTCATTTCTCCAAGGAATTTGTGTTTATAGTTATCCTAAGTATATACAGACATGATGCATTTCTACTATTATTTTCTTATGCTCCCTCAAAAGAGTTGTCATCGTATCCCTTCCTCCTGCTTCCTCGTTCGTAATTTTTTCCGTTCATTCTGCGATGCTGCTCCTCTCGTTGATTTTTTTCTTCATTTCGATGGAAAACGGTGCAAAAATCCAACGGGCACGGGACAGAGGGCCGGGGGGAGTCGGGGAAGCGAAGAAAAATTGAAGCGAGGCTCCTCATTTGTTTGCTCGCGATGGGAGCAAACAATGATAAAATTCGATATGAACGAGGCGCCCTAGCGGCCACGGGGGCAGGGGGAATGGGTGCGGCAATAATTTGTTTTCGTACAATATCGAAATCGTCGAATAATTAAGGGAGAAGAGGCTCCTTTGCTCTCGACAAATTTCATACGATATACTCGATGAGAAAATGGACGAAGCACGCGAGGGGGCGCCGCGGACAAGTAAAAGGAAGGAAAAGAAAACTCGATGTCTTTCACCCTCTTGAGCCTTTTGTTTCGGCCATTTTGAGTGAAATGCGCGTGGGAGAAACGTTGAACATCCTTCCCCCCCCCCCCCTCCCCCTCCTCCATCTCTCTCTCTGTCTGCCTCTCAAGCGCAAAATAAAAAAATAAAAATAAAAAAAAAACGATCAAATGTCACTTGGCTAAAGTGCGTCCTACAGAACGAGGATTGCTCGCGTTTTTTTTTCTTTTCCTCCCCCTTTCTTATTTTATCTCTCTCCTTGTATGCCTTCGTCCTTCGTATACTCTACTCTGGCGATGAGTAAATGCAAAAAGTGCCAAATGAAGGGTAGTAGGAATTTAACGATAAGAATAGAGGAATTTATCCATATATATATGGATAAATATTTCCTTTCCTCTCTTTATAAAGAGAGGAAAGGAGGGGAAGGCGCGGAGAGGAAAAGTGTATCCAACAAGTGTATTGTTTGGAAAGGGATGGAAGCGCGGGAGAGTTTGCCGAGAGGGAATGAGGGGGAAGCGGCGGGGGAGGGAAAAAAGGGTAGACGCAAGTGGTGATGGAAAGAGCAAGAACGACAATAATTCACCCTCCGCGCTGTGTTGCTCGTCGAGTGATTAACGAAGGAGGTACAGCAAAAGGGTTTGTGCGTCTCGGCAGGGGGCCCGGGTCGAATCGAAGGGGACGAGGGCGCGCGGGGGGAGGATTCGCGGTGAAATTTACCAAGGTAGATGAAAGATGCAACAAGGGTTAACGCGGCAAGGGCTTGTAACGAGAAGAGCTCCGAGTGTGGAGCAAGCACGGCAGCAGGAAGGAGAGAAATGACAGAGCCGGGGAGTGAGGGAGGGGAAAAATGTTTGGGCTTGAACGTTTGCACCCTTCCGCCGCGCCGGCCTTTTCCCCTCTCGCGTGCCTTTTTCATCGGGCGAAATGATTCGAGGAAACGGAGAGAGCTTAGGGCCACAACTACTGCGTATAAACAGAGATACCCGCGCGCCGGGGACGAGCGAGATGAAAAGAAACGAGAGGAGAGACGGAGCAGAGAGGAAATAAGGGAGAAGAAAAAAACACATTGAACGGGTCGTGGAGAAACGGTTTGCGGAGTTTTGACGCGCAAAAGATGGCTGAGCTCGGAGAGTCGGGGGCAACGAGGCACACAGAGAGAGAGAGAGAGAGAGAGAAAAAGCGGGGCTAAGTGCTACCTTAAATAAGGCTTGCGGTTCAAGCTTTAGTCACGAGAGACAGAAATTAGGAGAGAAAGTAACGAGAAAGAGGGACAGAGAGGAAGAGGCACGGTGAAGGATCGAAATGAAAAGTGGCCGGAGTTGCGGACTAGCGGTTGCGTAACCGAGGACAAAAACCCTTCCTTGCACACATCAAAGTGCGAGAGAGAGAGAGAGAGAGAGAGAGAGAGAGTAAGAGATACAGAGGGACGCGCGTGGCCTGTGTGCACACCCGTGAGCAGCCTCCGGAGAAGAATGAGTTTAAAAATGCGGACGAGCCTCGGGAACGAGCACCGGGGAAAGGGTAAAGGCCCTCGCCAAAGGAACTTTCGTCTCTTTTTGCCTGTGTGCGTGCGTGTGCGCGCGCGCGCGCTTGTGATGCATAAAGAGAGGAGACGACGGGACCCAGGAAAAGTCGACAGAATCACGATATCATATACACACGCGCGAGCTATACGTGTGTATGGATACACTCAGGTTTTCTAGCCTCGACATAATACCAGGGGGATGGAAATGGAGGAGAGCGAGTTTTAAATGAAAACATTTGGTTTTCAAAGAATGCCACTGCACTGGCACGCGTTCTCCCTCCGGGGTCGCGAGATTACTTCCTGTTCTATATTTCGTCACCACAAGCCCCCTCTTTTTTCTCTCCCCACACGTACTATATGCGCGCTTTGACGAAAAGAGGAGAAAAAGGAAGGAACGGAACACGGACGCACACGGAGAAACCTTATGCACACACGGGGGAATCACCCCCGGGCGAATATCTCATTACTAATTACACTTTGTGTGACGTAATATCAAATGCTTTTTGCTCGGGCAAAAGCTTTTTCATAATTGTTATTATTTTATTTGTGCGGAATGATAAATCCTGGTTATTTCGTTTGTGACAAATTATTAAACATTCGTTTAATTATTTATTCGCGAGGGAGGGCAAAAAATGATGTTATCAAATTGACAGTATTAATGTGTGTTTTTATAATACATTCGCACTACTCATATGGAAGAGGGGAGAATGACACCGATTGGCTTCGCAGATATATTTCCTCCGGGACGTCATTTTGGACGCGAAACCGAGATACTCCTTTTTCCTTCGCTCCTCCTGTTCGTCCCCCTCCTCCCCTCGTCTCTCCCTGCTTCTCTTCCTCGATTCTACGTTTATATGAATGTATATACGTAACACGGATACGTGTTCTATATGCCCTGGAGTCCCCGAAAGTTGCTCGAAAGTCATTTATCTCCTTGGGTCCCTCGTATACGATCCGTTATTCCAACGCGTCACACTCTTTTTTCTCTCTCTCTCTCTCTCTCTCGCTTCTTCCACAAGCTCTGAAGAGAAGGAGAGCGGGCTGGTGGACGAATTGTGAGTCGAATACTGTTAGAATAGTAACGGAACCCACGATGGGAAAATGTAGGAGGACAGAGCTCCTAAAAAGAAGGAAAATTGTGGAAAAAGAGGATGAAAGAATTGTGCTTTTCTCTCTCTCTCTCGCTCTCTCTCTCTCTCTAACTCGTTTTTTCCTCTCGATTCGCTTTCTGGGGGCTAGCAATCTTTGAAATTGCTGGACGAGCACGGAGGATATAAAATTGATTGGTCCGGAAGATATCGCGTCAGCTGTCTCGCGGTCACGTTTTATCGACTGGTTGGGCATACATACGTACACTTTTTTGTTTCGTATACACCCCGAATTTAGTGTGTCGGTGTACGGTGCGCGGCTTTGTACAGTTTTACGGAACGCGCTCGGGCTCATAGGTCGCGGGAGAAAGAAAAAAAATATAAGTCGCCCGGACGAAAAATGTACACATATATAAATACTTTCGCAAGGTGCTCTCTCACACACGCGCGTCGGCGACCCAACGCTCTTTTAGGGTGTGATTTTTTCCTTGCTAGTCGCGCCCGCGCACATCAGGTACATGTAACGCCGAACAGGTTTTATTGTGTACCCGTCGTACACTCGCTCTATTTTCGGGCCTGGGACGAAACGACGGAGGGGGTTAACGAGAAATTCGATACCCCCCTGGAGCTCTCTTCCAGGCGCCGGGTCAATTCACCTGTGTAACCCCTCGACAACGATTGTTGTGCAACACCCCGAAATAACACACACACACACACACGCACGCACGCACGCGAACCCCGAGTCCAATTTTGAAAGGAATCATGAAGGGGGAGGAACCTTTCGCGATGCCTTTTGCCCTTTTTCACTTGCTCTCTCTTTCCTTCGGCTTTTTTTCTTTTTTTTTTTCCTCATTTCAATATTAAAACGCTGCGCGTTTGCTCTCATAATTATTGAAATATTCTCACTCATCCGAATGGATTCGTATATAAGTCTCAGCGTAGCTAGTCACTGGGCGGAGTACGAAATATCGTAAGCGCACAACGTCTTTTGCTCACTCCTCGAACAAACCGCACACGATGAAAAGAAAGGGAATGGGGGAGATACCCGACGTAGACACAGTTCAAGTTTCGTGCGGTTAGCCACTCTTTTTCTCCCTCTTTTCCTACTTTTTTTCCTCTCCTTTTTTATTATGTATATATAGATCTTTCTCTATCGCGCAACCCACCAAGTTTCCCAGCATCCACTGGTACACTTTGTCTCTTTTTATATCGGTTCCAGACAATAAAGCCCCGAGGTCTTGTTTTGCCTTTGGCTGACCACGCTGCGGCGAAACTCCTCCGAAAGAATTTTCCTTCTTCGAACTCTCTCTCTCTCTCTCTCTCTCTTAGTCTCGTACTTTACTTTTCTCCTCTTAAAATTTTTTTTTCCCCTATATTTTGCTGTTTTCTTTTTTCGCTTCTCGTGCCCGCCACAACTCCTTTTCACTTCTGTCTTCTTCCTCCCAAGCCCAACTCTTTTTCTTCTATCCTTTATTCCTCCAGCCCGTTGGCCTCCGGCGCGGCTCTCGGCCTTTCTATTGCTTCGATGTTTCCAGTTTTCTCAGTGATATACTTTTTTCGCGACCCCCCCCCCTCTCTCTCCCCCCCCCCCCGTCCCTCTTACCCGGGGGTTTTCTCTATCCATTTCTATTTATAAGTTTTGTCTCACTTTGAAGCTCGTCGCTTATATGGACCATAGACAATCTCCTCGCTATTTCTTTCATCCTACTTGACATTTGTCTCTCCTCCTTCTCCCCTCCTCTAACTATCTCTCATTCTTTCGTTCTCCTCCGTTCTCCGTTCGGAGGCTTCTTCTTTTTATTCTTCGACTCCGACAATTCGACGACAGAGACGAGATATGCATTGTGTGTGTTTGGCCAGCAGCTTTTGTCTGAAACGTCGCGGAGAAATGGAGTCGCGTCGGGTTCTGTTTGAAGATTTTACTCTCGTGCCCGCACCGAAAAGAGAAGAGGAATGGGGCGAGGGAGCTCTCAGAGAGCGAGCGAGAAAGAAGGAGGAAGGGAGAGATTCCGCTCGGTCGACTCTTCCGGCACAATTCGAAGAACGACGCCAGAGTTGGGAACGTTAAGCGGGGTCCAGAAGCATGCAGGGTCGAGCCGCGCGGATCCACCGTCCCGACACTGCTTTCGCCCCCTCCCGACTCTTTCCTCTTCCATCTTTTATTCTTTCCTCATGCGCGCATACCACTTTTGCCCCTGCTCTTCCAGGGAGCTCGGCTCTCGCCCCTTGCCGCGCGCCCCCCCGACGCACTTGGCACGTTCGCGAATTTACGATTACGCTGGATACCGAATCTTTTCCTCCTCTTTCCTCTCTTCTTCCGGCCCCTTCTAAGCCCTGCACGATTTCTCGTTCTATAAACTTTATTATTCCTTGCTACGTATGCACACTGTGCACACGACGCTGGCCCGGTGCGCAGACGTGTGTCCATCCATGAGCAAGGGAAAAGAGAACGGGGATGAGAAAACCCGCAGTGACCCCGATACCAAAGTGGGCAACCTCGAGAATATATCCGATGTGTATTCGCGTCGTACAACGAGCAAATTTCGCGCGGGGACGTTGCGTCCCTTCCGTTTTATTCTCTCTCGCGCGAGCATCTCGGACTTTGCAAACATTTTTATACATTATTTTTTTGACCCTTACATCATTCGCTATATTTCATCCCTTTTCCCAACTTTGCGCGCCCTGCTGCTTCTCCTTTCTTATAAATTCGTCAATCTTTATTTCGGCCTCGCAGCACACACACACACACACACACAGCACACACACGACCGATCCCGAATTTTTTTCCACTTTCCCCCCAGTGGACCAAACACCCTTGTGACACTCGAGGACGTAGCAGGTGTAGCGAACGCGCGCCCTCCTTCAAGAAATATCGTCTTGTACGCGAACGCTTTTCCTTTTTCTAACTTGCAATTTTTTATCTTTCTTATATATACGCCAAGGAAAAGGGTCGAGCCGGGGACTCTTGTGTGTCTCGTAAACCGGAAGAGGAGGGTTCGCTCCGTTTCTTTTTTCTTCCTCTCCTTTTTATTTTTTTTATTTTTATTTTATTTTATACATACACATTCATACATTTAAGCGTGCGTACGTGTGTACATACACACGTAGTTTCTGGTGCTACCGGATTCACAGTTAGTGCTTTCGACACAAAGGTATATGTGCGCCAATCTTTTTGTCCCTTTTTCACTCCCCTCAGCCCCCCGTCGCGCCGCCGCCCTTCCTTCCTCCTTTGACCCCCTGCGCGCGCGTATTACTCTTCGCTTGCCGTGACTATTTTCCTCTCCGCTTTTCGGCTGATCGTCTATCTACGCTCCCTTTGCTCGTTCTTCCGTGCACGCTCTATTCTACATAGAATTTTACTTGCTCTCGAGTTAACGTATAAATATACGTTATATTCACCTGTCGCGTTCGCCTCTTCCGCATCGGTGGCCGTCGTGTCGAGGTCGTCGCAACTCACAAAGCTCCGCGCGCGCGCGCGCGCACCAACATATCCGAAAAGTCCCTCCTGCGCAAGGAGCCGAAGCTTGAGCATTCCCAAAGGACACTCACTTAAGGGCTTTCCACTTGTTACGGGATATTGGAATGAAAAAGAAATTATTCATACGGGAGTCAAAATGGCAGTGAAGTTGTTGTTTTTTTTTTCTTTTTTATTTTTTAGCCGCCGTATCTCTTTGGTTAAAGGGCTCGCACGAAATTGGCTTTGGATGCTCCGAGCGTATTTTACTTGTTATTTTCTCAACTTTTTTTCAGCCCCCGGGCCGTCTTTTGCCTCAACTTTTATCTTCGCCCGAAATTCGAGCAGCCGCGCTCTTACTTATTCCTTCTTCCGCTTCCTCTTATTCTTCTTCTTCTTCTTCTTCTTCGTTATTCTTATTCTTATTCTCTTCTCCATCAGGCTAGAAAATTCGAGCACGTAATGAAAGAGCGGGAAGAAAAAACACGCGCGGTGTACGAGGGTTTTATCGGGATTGAAGTAAAGCGATCGAACTATCGGATCGGTCAACACGCCCTTTCGCACGTAATCCTCTTTCCAGAAAAGTCGAAGACGATTTATCCCCCGTTTTCTACTGTATCCTTTATCTTGCTCCACCTCGCCTGCTCCCTCCGCACTCCCTCGCACTCCTTTCCTGCCGATCTTCCGCGCCCCCTTCTCCCTTTGCTCTCCCGTTATTTCTCGCGCTTGTTTGCCCTTTTTGCTCCCTACCCGAAATCGTCCTTTTCCAACCTCCGTGGAGACACTGTTTCGAGGACCTTCGTACCTACGTCTCCTCTCACCACGAATGTGAACGAAAAGTAGAAAAAAACAGGGACGAAGAAGGGGCAGGGCTTAATCGGGGAAGGACAAGGGGGAGGGGCGGGTCGGATGTGTTTCGAGCGTATTTATTGCTCGCCTCGTTCCCATCTCACGGGATATGTAACTTTTGCAACTTTCGATTTTTCGAGTATATATATGAGAAAAAGCGTGTGAGACACGACGACGAGAATATATATACAGGCGAAGGTAAAAGAATCGAGTTGCGACGCGATAGAGAACGCGTCGCTCCTTCGATTTGTCTCGTGCAAACGTTCCTGCGTCCAATGACGGATCGACCGAAGGGGAGAAAGATTCTTCTTGCTCCTCTGCTCGTCCCTGATCGACTCATCCCTCATCGTTCGCTCGCTCCTAGTTTCGTTCATCACTTTTGAAGGCCTACACGGGCCTGAAATCGTTGTACATCGCAGAGTCTATTCCTTCCTCGCATGTGCTGCTCTCCTCTTCTTTCTCTTCGGGTATCTTCTCATTCTTCTTATTCTTCTATGACTGATTCCTATCGTCGGCGTCACACACTTTTCCCCACATCCGTATAAAACATGACGCGTGACATCGCGTCCTCGACTATCACTCTCCAAACAATTTTCCCATAAATATATAACTTCGCCCCGAAAGCGAGCCTTTCTCGTATATGTAAAGGTACTTGGAAGTTTTGACGCGTGCACGCACGAGGCTCTCGCGCGCGCCTCGACGTCTGCTTCGCATCGAGGGTTGAAGCCTTTGTTTTTCGGAGACTCCGAACGAGTCGTTGTGATAAATGAATTAATGCTGAGGGCAGATTTACAATTGTTTCAATTTCAATATTAAATGTCGTGCTTGCTCTTATTCCTGCCCCCTCGTTATTTTTCCCCGAAAAGTTTGATTGTTAATGCTTTGTCTCGTGTCTAACGAGAAAAGCCGTTGTACAGTGAAAAATTAAGGATAATAATATTCCCCAAAGGACTTAGCTGGTAATCTGACTTTTACGACGGTGTTCTCAAAGTTAAACGCGCCGGATTTTCGTTCCGCCTCTCATCCACTCTTAACTGGTTCGTCGGTAATCTCTTGCGGGTGAATTTATCGTCTTTCTATAGCCGATAGTCCTCTCGCGAGTATGCGCGCGGGGGATGATTTGTGCTTGTTGAACAAATTTTAAACCGTTACCCCCTCCAGGCTCTCGATACGAAACGTCGTTAATACCGGGGCGTCGTTGCGATTTCCGAGCTTCTCCCAGAATTAGAGATTTCGATTTTTGTTGGGTCACTCTTCTCCCTCGCTCTCTCCCCCAGCCTCCCCTCGGCTCCTTCTGCTCTCTCGCTCTTTAGTCTCTCTTTTTGCCCCGCGCCTAGCGCCGGGGGATTAAATAGCCAGAGCTTGAATTATTACGCCGAGGGGTTCCCTCTTCCCTGGGCTCGATGCTCGCTTACAGCTGGTTGGGAATGCGGCCACCAGAAACCCAAACTCCGCACGTGGTCAACCGTGTTTGTATCTCGTGTGCGGCGATACAGGCATTTATTATGAAAAGACGACGCGAGAGAGATCCGTTCCCTCGACGCGTCCCAGCAACTGCGAGCTCAACTCACGAACGAAATTCTTCTCGCCGCACTTGGCGCAGCTTTTTCGAGGGGGACGAGTCGCTTCTTCTTCCTCCCTTTTTCTTTTCTTCCTTTTTTTGTTTTGTTCTTTATTACATCCACCTTTTCTTCTCGCGCCTCCATTCAAATTTCTGCGGTTTAATTTATTCAAGGCTACGAGACTCGAGTCATTTTAACGTAGAAATCTTGTTTAAGCATATATTCAGATGCTTGTACACAGGCACAAGTACTTTTTGGTTTTCCTTGGATAAAATAACGCTCTCGGACATAAAACGAAGGTGGATGAGACAGAGAGAATGGCTTGTTTAGAGTGGGGCGATGCGCCCCGCGCGCGGCGCCCTCGTATAGCGCGTAAAATACGAGCGCGTGGCCGGGCTAAGCCGACCATAGATCGTGGAAAGCTGAGAAAGCCGCCCGCCCGTGTGCTCAATGTGCCCGGCTCACCTCACACACGAGGATCACTGCGCGGCGTGCGCGAGCGAGATAAAAACTTTATAAAAACATGCTCTCTCGGAGAAAGAGAAATGAGAGGGCGAGCAGTGAACGAGGAATAAAAAGCTTCGTTGCGCGCCTATGAGTTTGTATCGAGTCGCCCAAAAATTGTCTTTTAAGGGATTCATCGAAACGATGTATTCTTCGTGCTCAGACGCGCACCGTTCAGCGCTCATTCGCGTACGACGCCGAAGCAGGTTCGAGTCCAACGGAATGGAGGAAAAAAACATCTTTAATTCACATTTTTTTTTTTTGTTTCACGAAGCATCGCGGTGCAAGATGAAAAACTGCTACGAATTGCACATTCGGCGGAGGGAACGAAATTGAAGAATTACTGGAATTATATTGGAGGGTTCTTTAAAATCAGTTCGTTAATCGGAAACTGCTTGACCAACTTCAACTGCGCGCTCAGGTCGCGGCTAAGGCATCTTCGAATTTCACTGCTCAATGATTTATCAACTGGGAATGCACTTGATTCTTGAAACTTCCTGTACGACTCTACTAGTCTCTCTAGTCTCTACGAGTTTGTGCTCTTTCGACACGAGGAATTTTCTTACGTGCCCTGCCTACTCTATACGCCAGCCACAATAACTCGGAATGCACGCAACTCCGTGGGATCCTTCTCTCTTTCCCTCTTTATCTTTATCTTTCTCTTTCTCTCTCCTCCATGCTCTTTCACCACGTTATTTTTTCGTTCCCTTGTTATACGGAACGTTATAACTCTCCTGGCGGAGCTAAGACGAGAACAGCTTTCGCTGGCTTTAAGTGAGAATGCCACGAGGATAAGAAACTAAATAAAATGAAAGGAAAATGGGCGAGAGCTCCGGGGGAAGATGGAAGCATGAAGTGTATCGCGCTCTCAAGTTTTGTCTGTTTCACGAGGGGCTCAAAACGCACAAAAGAAGGATCACACACGTAACCTCGTATAATATATTACTGTGCCCGTATATATATGTATAAGATGAGCTTTTAAGATGCTGCGAAACGTGAGATGAGAGATTGATCATAAAAATAATCTGCTACGAAATATCCTGAAACATCGTTCGCGCGGTTGATTGTCAAAGTTTCTCTCGTGCCCGCGCAACGCAAACATTTCTCGTGCAGCTTTCCCATATCCAATTTTCTTTTGTTCCCCTCGCGAATATCCCAGTTTTTTAACCACCGAATTCACTTCTTATGTTCCAGGTGAGATTTCTTTGGAGTTTATTGCCAATAAGGCGAACACCTTTGACGCACACGCGATGCAGATATTCGTAAGTTATTATTAATCCATCTCCAAAGCGCGCTACCAAATCCATCACATTTCCTCAACGGAGTATTCAAAGTGTTGCAAAACCCCCGTAAAAATTCAGCCCCCTTCATTTCATATTTCAGCGTAAATAATTTTGTATCCTCGTTAAAAAAAAATCTCTTTTCAAACATAAAAAGTAGCTGCGTTTAAAACAGCACCGCGAAAAAAAAACAAAACAAAAAGAAGAAGAAGAAGGAAAGAAAGAAAAAGGAGAAGTAAAAAAATTAATTGACCAAGTTACGACATTTTTGTCATCGCGCGTCGGAGGTCCGTTGCGAGAGTGCACGCGCGGCTTGCGCGCGATAAACTCGCAGTTTATTATAATTTCATGCTTGTACAGAGCGTACACCCCCGTAAAGCGCGTCGAGGATGTGCACGCAAGAGCGTTTCGGACGAGCGGCCAGTGTCCTCTTTATCCTAGAAAATCCATCCTGCGGAATTCGTCATGCTTACACACATACGCGAGCGCATGCACGCGATACAAATACTTGCGAAACACCCACACGCGTCTCCATAATTATGTATACACACAGATATATATCCCGGTTGAGCGAGTGGATATATTAACGCAGTCTCGTTCTCGCGAAGCTTTTCCGCGTTGCATCTCTCGTGTAACAGCGGGGCAAAGGGTGGAGGAGAAGCAGCAGGAGGGATGGGACCTCGACGTAAATCCGTGGACAGAGGTCGTTGTGTGTACGAGCTCGTCGAGAGCCTGCGAGGTCCAGGGCCTTAAATCCCGGCTTATGAATGCGTAATGTTGATGATTCTAGTCTCTCTCGCTCAGCATCCCTATCCAACCGGAATAAACTGTACAGCGCAGCGTCATGCTGTCATGCACATTTTCTCCTCTCTCTCTCTCTCTCTCTCTCTTTCTTTCTCCCGGTCTTCTCTCTTTATATTCCACTGATAATGACGAAGGGCACATTCACCCTGTTGCCTCCGTCATGAGGAATATATGTACCCGGGCGCACGCAGCGAGAGCGCCGCTGCTGGGCACAACGGGCAAAAGGATTCCTTTTATCCCCTGCTTTTGATAATGGCGAACTCGGGGGCCTTTAAATCGATGCTCCGATTACACCCGATTGGCATGACCCGAACGAACTTTCTGCTATATAATAACGCTCAGGAAAATGTGCCCTCCTGTATTCACGTCTCTGTGTGTGTGTGTGTAGTTGAGTCAGTCGTCTATACGTGTTCGTCGCGTATACTCCAGGAAGGAAGAGATGAGCTTGACGCGCTCAAGCATCGAACGCGTAACTCGATATCACCGAGACGTAGAAATAATCGAGCGGGGGAGAGAAGGGAATGAGCTGCTCGGGGGAGGAGGAAAGGAATGAGTAATATGTGCACATTATCGCATTGAAATACGACCTAACGAGAGCTAGACGTCCGAATATCGTTGATGCTCTTCGAGCTAACGTTGCAGCTTTGTCATTTAATCGCCGCGCACCACTCGCGCGCTTCTCTTAACGTCCGGCTATCAAAACTTTTCGGTATTTGAATAGTTTTATTTCGAATAATAATCATTCGGTTAAAGGAGTTTTGAAAAATAATGAGATGCGTTATCGTCGTTTACGGTTGAATTGTAATTTTCGTAGGAAAGTACAATGTTGGAAAGAAAGAAAATTGGAAAGAAGGAGGAGGAGGAGGAGGAGGGAATCGTCGGTTCGAATGCGATATGAAAACAATGCGCCCTGCTTATCCAGCGCCGAAAACCACTGATCAATTCAGCTGTGTAGCGTCAACATTTACGAAATAGGCATATACAGGAGAAACAAGTGGGAAGGTGTACGGCGCTCGAGCCGGGCAAGCTCACAGCCAGGGGAGCGCGCGGGGCGGAGGAGCGCGCGCGCGGGGGTTTATCGATTTGGTGTTCTCGATGCGTACAGGCTACATGAGCCAGCGGAATTATCGCGCCTCGTCACACGTGGCCACACTGTCGCTTGTGCTTTGCAGCACGTTCGTATAGCCTCGTTGGCCCCGCTGGACGCTCACCATCAATCGAGAATTCTCCCTGCGCCCTACAGCCCCGATCAAAAAATATTTTCGAGCCCCCCTCCCCCCCCCCCCCCCCCTCGCAACGAAATACGAAACTCCTCCATCCACAGCCACCAAGCACTGCCGAATATCTCACTTCCCAATGGACCATGCCTCACCACTTTTATTCCCGCGATATTTATTCACAACCGCTCTCTTTGCTCTCACAATATCTCGATACGAGCCCAGCTTTGAAACGAGCTCTACTTATACGCGCGAATACAGATGGATGGATTTGCTAGCTCGAGAGATAGACTGCGAGAGAGAGAGAGAGAGAGAGAGGGGGCGAGAAAGGTGTTCGGATTTCAGCACGCGTGTCTGTCGACTCGTCGCTCAAACGCTCACTCTCATATACGCGCATACTCTCTCGGTATATTTATGCATATATATATACATGTGGCAACGCACATAGAGGCGCGCCTTGGTATGTTGTGCCCGGTGACAATATACCGCAACCATACAGCCATCATTCCCTCCGCTGGCCCTGCTCGCCCTCTCCGCTCCTCATGATCAAGCCTGCTCTCTCTGCAATTGAGCGATACTCCCGCTAACGCAATGACACATGCAACGTGAAACCGTATTAGATATTCGCGTGGCTCGAGGCAAACATTGACTTATTTAAATATTCGCAGTTTATCACTGCTAACGCCCGAAACGTTGGGCATTTGTGGAATTTGCCATTTCCTCGAGGTTTGTTTCGGACAAATTCAAAATTCGATCGTTTCGATAAGAAACCTCGCGATAAATATATCGCGCTTCATATTTCACTCATTCCAAGCTCCTTAATTTCGTCGTGTTTTTTTTTTTTGTTATTTTTAATTGTTCGCGTTTTTGGTGTCTCGCGCGAGGATACTTTTTCATTGGGTGGATCTTCTCAGTCGCGGGAGCACATTTTTTTGTTATGTTTCATTAAACCGAAACCGCAAACCGTTTGTGACTATGCGATGAAAATTTTTTTGCTTCCCCGTACTCTCTCGCTCTCGGCTGATGCAACACGTTGCGCTTTCTCGAAGAATGCGCTGTAATGGAATATCTCATTCTCTGCGTTTACTTCTCGTGTATATGTTATTGCCACGCGTTGTATCCCGTAATTCTATAACTTTTATCGCCCGCCTCTGACGCGAGAGAAAAAGAAAGCGAAGTTTCTGAGGAGTAACACACGCGCAACGCGATACGCGAAAGAGAAAAAAGGCGAGGCCGAGATTTCACGATGCGGTTTTTCGCCTCAGGATATTCGCGTTAAGCTCTGGAAAAATATGAAAAATATTACACAAAGTGCATCCTCAATCCATTGGAAGTTTTCGTTTCGATACCGCGACGACGATGAGCCGCGCGATCCCGCTCCAGTTTATCGGCTCCGGGCGCGTGGACCGTACTCGGATGGTGACCGCGCTTGGGCATTGGCTCGCGCATCGAATTATGAGCAGGAGTCTCAGTTTCTTTGAGTTTCGGATCGCAAAGCGGATCCGCTTATAAAAGCCCGAAAGGGGGGGTTTTATATGGAAACATTTTGAAAGAATGGAAAATCCTTGTCGGCAATATAATAATGACAAACGTGAGAGTTGAAAAAAGTCCGAGTGACCGCGGAGTGCGTATCCACCGACGACGGAGATGTAAACATTTTTTGTCCCCTCTTCATTCATGCCTCGAAAAAACATTAGTGTCCACGCGTATTCTCTTTGGAAATTTTATGCGTAGATAGTTATTATTGTAGTAGAACCGGATGCGAGAATACAGCCGGACGTATGCTCGTAAACTCGGTATATTGATGGCGGAAGCCCGCCGCGAGCGTACGCAGGGTTTTCTCTTGCTCCCTTCGATCGTGACCACTTTCGAGAGAGCCTAGACAAAATACAGACATTCCCCAGGAAAAATGCACAACGATATAGTTTAACTAGAAAATAAGAAACGGAAAATAAAACATAGGGAAAAAAGAAACGCCGCGACGAAAGTCGTCCCCGCGCACGATGAGAAAACGCGAGACGCATGGAAACGCGATGAGAATATAACGATACTGAAAAAACTTGCATGTTTCTCGGGAAGATGGTCGATAAAAAATGGAAAATTCAACGCCAAATGTTTAGATGAAACCCAACTGCGTAGAATTTCGTTTACAATTGCAATTGAATTCTCGCACGGAACTCATTTTTTTCGATATTTCTTGCTACTGCGACAGAGGAAAATTGCTGCAAGTATTAATGATTGAAGGGCGTAAAAAATAATTGAACCAGCGAATGGTGAAAAAGCTGGTGCGGTTAGAATGAGCGTGAGTTATGTGGCATCGGGAGATTGGCAGTTGAAGCCAATGCACAAAATGTAGTATATCGTTGCGCGTCTACCGGAGTAAAGGAAGGGGAATCAGGATATTCGCGGTGTGGGCTTGAGAGCTCTCGGATTTAGGAGGGTTGCAGCGCAGAATCGACTGGGCGAAATAACTATTCAAAAGTCACGCTCACTGGTTACGAGTCTCGAGTACTCGTTCGACACTGTAGTACACACGACATGGATGTTACCAGCAACTTATTTTTCTCTCTGTATATACAGATACTATATCCATACCGTTTACACGTATGTATAGATATTTTTCAAATGCGATGAAACAAAAAAAAGTAAACTAGGAAATTCGACGATAAAACATTCGAAAGGGGCATATACGTCATAACTGAGGGACACACTTGTACACACACGCTCTGCTCTCGGTAGTCTCGGCGAAATATATACGGGAGGAAGTTGTAGAGTGAACGAGAGATGGAACGATTCTGCAGAGTTTTACGCTTCCCTCCCCTCTTCTCTCTCTCTCTCACTCTCTATTATATACCTCTACATACACTCTCATATATGTGTGTCATGGCACTCGATCAAAAACAGTTACAACTGCTCCAGGCATCAAGGAGAGAGAGAGAGAGAGAAAGAGAAGATTACGAGTATACATTACATTACTCTCTCGCCTCTCTCACTCTCTCGAAAAACGCGGAGTGCGCAAAGAAGTTTATTTTATGAAGGGATAAAAATGTATAGTGCGTTACCCGCGTTGAGGTTAAAAATAGTGAGAAACTAGTTGAATTTAAGCGTATGCCAAAGGAATTCATTTTGTATATACGGTTGAATTAGATATAAAGATTTAAGAAATGTGTAAAATAAATATCAATCAATCTCTCTCTCCCTCTCTCTCGCTCTCGCTCTTTCTCCTCTCTTTATCTCTCAATCAGAAGGGTTCAATCTCAATAGGTATATGAAATAACCTGTGAGCTTGTAACGGACATGGTTAATTAGAAGAAGAATTGGTAATTAGTTAGAAGAATCTCTACTGCGTTGAAATTTCATATTGTCCTGTCGAAAACTTATATCGTTCCATTGAAAATTTTCTAATATTAATAAGGATTTGTTATCGAAGTTCAACTGTATTATTATTTAATGTTGTAATGAAAACTGTAAAGTATGGTAATTATAGCAGGATTATAGCAGAAGCACCACTTTTGAATGTTTACCTAAAGTATAATTAATTAGAATTAAGTACATTATTGATGTTGTATTGTGAATTTTCACGTTGCCCTTTAATCTTACTCTAGCATTATAATAAACGCACCAAATCTTTCTCTTTTTCTATTTAGTTTCCACTTACTATTTCTCTACGCGAGCAATATATCGGTGGTTGTACATAAAACACACTTCGGTTCAAAGTGCCACAGCATTACGTATTTACGTGTTCACATGTGCATATATTTATATAAATATGTAATAAGATATTGAGATGTGTGAGCGTTCCTGAGAGACGCGTAAAGTGTGTGTGTGTATGTGTGTGTGTGTGTGAGAGAGACGTTACATTCGTGCTTTCGTACCTGTGTTTTGTCGGCGGAAATAACGATTCCCTGTGGTCCTCACGTTGATTGCGAGCGCGTATAAATTCACTTTCCGAAAATGAAATGCGCATGCCTTTTCATAGCAAAATCCAACGTTTAATGCCACGTCAAACTTGCGTCGCGCCTCGCTCTCCGCGCGTGTATATCGTGCAACGCTCGTGCTCGTATACGTTGAATCCCCATCGCTTCGCGCGGGCACGCGCGAATACTGATCACAATGCGTTTGAATTTCGGTATGTCAGACGATAATTGAGTTTTTCGGTGCATTGCGTTTTTTTTTTTTTTTTTTTTTTTTCCAACGGTTATGTAACGAAGTATTGATTTTTCATTGTCGATACTGTCGAATCCCTCACTCAATCGTCTCACCCATTGTTTTTCATCCAGTCTCTCTCGTAAAATGATCCTTTCCATTTTTTGCTTTTCTTTCGATCGCGCACGATCTCTGGAGACTCAAAGAAATGACGAAATTCTCATTGCGCGTTCGTGTTGTTAAATTTCGAATTCGAGGTTGCGTATAATCACGCTTTTTGCATCCCCCATCAGTCAGGTTTGTTTTAATCGAATTAATGCAATTCACTTGCCACGTAATATGCGATCGAATCTCCATAGAAACTCTCGCCCTCTCCCTCTTGACTCAATCTCGAATATTTTTATGCACGAGAACATCGTTAACTGCTCAAACAATCTCTCAGTGTTTCGCTCGTTCGTTCGTTCAAATTTCATTCCTTCACAAACATATTTCATTCCTCACAATTTACGTACCTGCGTAAATAATGTAATAAGCAGATTCATATGTGCTCGTAATATTCTCGCATTATCGTTTCGCGAATTATTTTCTCGTTATCATTCCAGCGCTGAATGCGCGTACGTATACCCCCACGTGTCCGCAAGGGGTCGCGAGGCATCCTCGATGTTCCTTTCCATATTTTTATATCCGCCTGTCCCTTCGTACATTTATATTCATACACATTGATGTTTGTATGTACACGGACAAATTGGAGCACCTCGTGCGTTATCCAGCGCGTCGGGGGGGCTCGCGGAAGCGTGCTGCTCCCGGGGATGCTGAACTGACCAAAGATGAACGGAGGGAGATAAAGGAAGAGGAAAAAAGAGGGCGAAAGAGAGGGAAGTGGGGAGCAGAAGATGAGAAAGGAGAACGAGAGCTCTTGCCGTGCGCACACACGAGCCAGAGGGGCTCGGTCTGTAATTGCGTGAAACGCGCTAGTCGGAAAAACCGCAAAGGCAGAAGCGGATATATGCGCGCGTAGGAATCCGGTGCTCTGCGGGCCGCGAATTTGGTTAACGGGCATGAGAATAAAAGGGATGGGAGAGAGAGCGAAAGAGGACGGATATCGGGGAGTGAATGGTTCGAACGTGTGTGCGGAGAGTGTGGAGTGCGAGAGGGGGTTGAAAAGAGGACTCTACGGGGGATGAGTTACGTCGGTTTCGGTGGTTTTGACCGGATCGCAAACGTGGAAAAGGAGAACGAGGCAAAGGGGTTGGGCTCGCGAGAGAGAGAGAGAGAGAGAGAGAGAGAGAGAGAGAGAGAGAGAGAGAGAGAGCGGAAGGGTTGTGTTTGGAGAAAGGTGGGGAGATTGGTGGCGATAAAATTCAGGCGTTAATCAGAATCTTGTTTCCATGAGAGAGGGCAGAACTCCGGAGCGGCGTGCTCGGGTAAACGCCGTTGCACGAGCTCTAACGAGGGCTGAAAGGAGAATGGGGCGGCGCAAATCTCCATGTATATAGCGATCACTCTCTCTTCTCTCTTGCCCGAATCCAACAAAACGTGTATGTAACAACGTACGCGGACGAATTTACATCGATCCCGAAAGCGATAAACACACACGTGGAAAGCCCTCGCTCGCCGATTTACCTGTGGCGAGAGATCCTGACATTTTTATTTCTTTTTTCTTCCCTCTTTCGCGCACACTTGCCGCTCCTCTTTACTTTTATTTCCTCTGCACATATAGACTCTGCCGGAAGAAATTTTGAGCTCTATTTCTCGTCATGTACCTGCAACGTTTCCGAGATAGCGATAAAAAACGAGAGGAAGAGCACGTCAATGGGTTTTCGATAGCGGCTGGTGCTGGGACTCGAGTCAGCAGGACACAGTTTTCCGCGACCGAAAACGAAACTCGCTCTGCTTTTATCGCGCGTGTGTTGTGTGCAGGGATAACGTAACGTCGTTCCGCATCCGCGTATACCTCATGCGAATAAGCACAGTTTTTTGTAACAACGGATTTTTGTTTGTATAGCTCGGCGCGCGTGCCGTTCGTGCTTATATATATGTGCGTGGAAAAACGCTTATTTTTCTCTTCACTTTTCGCTCCGATGAAACTTTGACGATGGCGTAGTACAGGCACACGTGCGTGGGCGCACACGTATGCGCTAGGAAGCGCGAGGGTGGTGGCCGAGGAACGATGAGGAATGGCATTTTCACTCTCGAACGCGAGTGTTTGGACCGCAAAAAAAGGGGGGAACGCGCGCGCTAGCCGGGATGCTGGTTTTGTCGGGAAAAGCGAGTCGGTATGTCGAAAAGTGTCTGTGGCTGCGAATATAAAGTGTGCCCGCGTGAGCGAGAGAGAATGATACGGAATGGGGCGATTCGGGAGGAACGCGATTTAGGCAATGCGATGCGGTGGTGCAACGCGGTGGAAGGGCAAACCGGCGCGTAAAAGTGCGTGCTAGCCAACTCGCCGCGATTCGGTTAGCTCTCGTGCGCCCGGAGTTTATACCTCTCGCCGCGCGAAAAGCGGAAAAGCGAGAGGGAAGAACGCGCGGCCAGCGCAGGGAAGCCGCGATTCGGAGCTTCGCTCGAGGATGGGAGAGCGTCTGACGGGTGTTGGTGCGTGTCGGTGCGTACACACGTGTTATTGATCGTCGCTCCGAGACTCCGGCTCGTTGCGCCAACGTCGGAGTTCCCGTCGTTCCTCCGTGCCTACGTGTCCTACGCTTCTCGCACTCTCTTTCTCTTTCTCCCTCCCTCTTTTCCTCTTCCTCTTCCTCTTCCTTGTACAGGCCTCTCCAAAGGTTCTTTCAAACATTTATCTCGACGCACCGGCACCACTTATTCCTTGTTTTTCACTACATTTTCAATTCAAATTGTTTTTTTTCTCCTCTTGGAATATCCCACGGAATATATGCTGCTGGTTATCTGCGGAAAAAATCATTTTTCTTTAACAAACAACTCTAAGAACCAATTGACAAATAAATATTTAGAGTGCAGAGAAAAATTCGTCACCGAGCCCCCCCCCCCCCCCCCCCCCCCCCCCCCCGGCATTCGCTCGCGGAGTCTCAATCTTCATTCAGGTATTTCTTTCGCATGAACGTATTTTTTGGTCGCGCGAATTGGGGCACTCGAAATTTCTACTGATTCGTAACTTCTGAGAAGTCGCGGTTCCATTTTTTCAACTTCTATCGTTAATCTCTCCTTTAAGCATTCGGTGAGCCGCTATTCTTATCGTCTAGGTTCCTTAAATTTATTTCTATTTGCGAGACAGTTTGTATGAGGAATTTAGAATTATTTCAGGTTTTAATTCTTCATTAGGTGTTCGATAACCTGAGCTGAAATTTCGCCAATCTATTCGCATGCATTTTTACTTTACTGTTATTTAAAATCAGTTATTTGTAGAATATTCGGGTTCGTCGAAGCCTCGATACGTTCGTCATGTCGTTGCCCTTTGTATTCTCACATGGCATATTTTTCATCTGGCTTGTCCTATAGATTTTTCTCTCTCCCTCCAATATTATGTACACCGTCAGGGGCCTTATTGTTTTCCCTCTCACGAGCCACCCTCCTCACTTTCCATGTATGCATCTTCACTTCCTGACCATGTCATCATTCGCACGCAGCTCTGGGAAACTCGTAGACTCGTTTTCCTCGTTGCTCTCAACTCACGCGATGATTCTGCACCCCAACATTGGTACAGGCTCTGCTGCTGCTGCAGCAAAAAAAAAAGAAGCGAAAGCTCTATTGAAAGAGCCCGGAATAATCGAAGTAAAACTCGAGAAATTTTGTAATAAAAACAACTGCAACGATTATCATCCATCTGAACATTGCTCCAAAACGCACAACAGAAATTTGACCCTCTCGAGTCCACCCAGCACCGGGCCTCGTCGCGAGCTCAAACTCTCTTAAAAACCATCGTTGTCATTCCGTCCTAATATTCTGAGCACATCATGGAATACGATTTTTCCGCCCGAGCCGACACGCGTTTCTCGAGTTTTCCAAAAAACCCCATCCCCGTCCCGCTTTTTTTCTTTCGCTTCTCCGGATTCGCTTACGAGATATAGAAATACGTGCGTATTACGCACAGTAGATCCGAAAGCCCGCGAGCGGCCAGAATATCCCCGATGTGAAATGGATCGGGGATGCTCGCTCGCTGGCGAGCGAGCCCGAGCCCGATGCGCACCGCGGGGATAGAGGACTTCCTTGCCCACTATTTGTACTAGCACGCATACGTAATTGCATAAACGGTTCTCCAGCCCTCCCATCCCACCTTCAATCTCTCTCTCTCTCTCTCTCTCTCTCTCTCTCTCTCTCTCTCTTTCTCACTCTCTCGCGCGCTCCATCGTGCTTGTTCAAACGTAATTATATATCAAGCGTTCGAGTAACTAGCGCACAGGCATAAGCAGACGCCACTCTGTCCACATAATAAATATACATACCTGGATTCCTGGGCACGTGTATCACAGATTCCTTTCGTTAGAGATATACATTCATCCGAATATATATATTTACGTCCGTGTATGTAACCATGTATATTAGAATATATACGTAGATTTACATACAAATGTATATCCCTCTACGGTACACATATATATATTTATTTATACATGTTTATATATGCCGGTGGTATGCAGATTCGCACAGGTGAATAAATTCATTTCTGCATGAACGTACGGGGATTCTCCTGCGCGTTTGGATATGTGAGCGTGTATCTCGCTGTGCGTCTGAATCTCTACTCTAAATTCGTCCGATATAGATCTCTGGCAGAAATGACGTACTTGATTTATATATACGTACGTAAAGCTTTCTTTCACGTACGCGTTCGCGTCCGGTGGTGGCATTTGCAAGGCTGAGGCGCATATCGTCCTTTGTTTAATTGCAGTTTTTATGTTTCATACGAGTCATATTATTCGTTATGATTTTTATAAAAATTTTTGTAGTGGCTCGAAGATTTTTGAAAAACTTTTAGCGAGTCGATGTTATTTTGGGCTTGACCCTCAATTTTTCATGTTTCGATGAGTTTTTCAGACTCTCTTTTTGTCACTTGAACGACATATACTCTCTAGGCTTTTGTATTCCTTTTGCTTATTTTAGTGCGGAGGATCCTAAAAGAGCTTGGCGGATATCACTGCACTGGGTTGCTACGAAGGGCCCCCGATTCGAGTCCCATTTGCCTCGAGCGATACTTTCATCCCTTCCACACTCTCTCCGCCCATCGCCCTTTCTGCTTCTTCTTCTCCTTCTCCTTCTTCGTTCTCTATTCTTTCTCATGTGTGTGTGTGCGAGCGCGTGTGTGTTGTCTCCCTTCTTTACTTTGGCCCCTCACATCGCTGCTCTCCGATACGAATTTCGCTGGCCAAAGTTTAGTACGCACATATACATACGCCCGCATGACCTGCCCTTTCAATTTATCCCGCTTCTATACGCCGCTCATTGGAGGGCCACGAGGGGCCAATCCCGTGGATTTGACCAAGGTAAAATGATGAGATACGCGGCGAGAGAAGAGGGCGAGCGGGGGAGGCAGCTGAAATACGGACACGGGACACGGTAGTCACTATCGTATAACCGAACCTCCGTTTTCATGCATTCGTGTGTGTGCGCGTGTGTATTCGCGTATGCGATGCTCGTCCGTGTTCTCGTTCGCCTTTTCCTCAAAGTTCAATCCTCAATAGAATTGTATATCTGCGTATGACAGCGACCGCCGACGTGTATAGCTCTACAAATATCTCGGGACAACTTTCACGATCGTTCGATTTCCTTCGACTGTTGAATTTTATTATGATTTCTTTTTTTTTTTTTTATTTTTTTTTAAATTTTCTTTTATTGAATTCAAATATTTTTCGTACAATCCGGAAATATGTTTCAACAGGATAAGCAACGCGATGAGCCATGCAAATAACTACGGTTTGAAATGCGCATTTTTTCTTTTTTTTTTTTGGAACTTTGAAGCTCCGTTGAAATTTTGGTAGAAACAAATATCGAAAAAAGAATGAATATTTTGCTCTGAGTTGTGTGATCTCGTCTTTTGAATGAAGAAAATAAATCTCGTTTCTTAAAATATTTGAAAAGCGTGTTTCGATGACAGCGCAAGGATTTCAGTGTCGATGTTTCATTTGTTAAAACTGTTTTAATTCTTGTGCTCTTTCGCCCGAGCGTTTTTTTTTTACTCAGACGGTTCGTAATGACTGCGTCGAAAAAAAAAAAAAGAAAAATCGTTGATCGGTGAATCTTGTCTAGTCCAAAACGCGATGGTTTCATGTGGAAATCGATTGTGGTCGAAGCCAAGGTTTGGCTTCGCGAAGGCTGAAAACCCGGCGTGTGTAATATACGCGAAGAGAAACCGAGAGTCGGCGTAATTACGCGGTGGCTCGCCGTCGTTGGCTTTGAAGAATCTGCGAGCGAGGGACGTCGCGCAAGAGTCGAATGAGGGAAACGGGCTCGTCCCCGCGTATACGTGCCTGGGAATCCTCCCTCTTTAACCCTTTCTCACATACGCGGATATGCGAGTCCGCATGTACAAATGTGGGGCACACGAGCACACGAAAAAGACGGAATAAGCAAGAGAAGGAGAGAAAAGCTAGGGCGAGACGGAGAGAGAAGGGGTCGGAGCAAAGGAAAGACAAAAGCGCACGAAGCACTCCCGCAGTTGCTTCCCCGTTTTCACAGAGAAGTGCTCTGACAATACTACTCGACGTTTTGTGTTTACGTTAAGTCGAGCAAATTCGGCGAGCCGCAAGAGTTCGCGGATCCTTTCGCCGGTATGAGCCCCCGCGCGGCAAAGTTGCGAGAATTAAAAACGCAGAACAGAGCAGGCCGCGATAACAACAACAACAACGAGGAAAATCCTACTCGAAAAATTTCACCAAAACTCTTCGCGTACTTAAACTCAAAATGAATCCAATTTTTGTCGTCTCTTTTCCACCCCGCTCGAAAACACGATTAAACAAACAATACTTGCGACCCGCGAGATGAAAAATTTCACCAGGATGAACTTCCGACCCCCGTTTCCCCACGCACATTCCTAGCTTCATCTAACCTCCATCCCTTTTCTTTCCCGCTGCTCCCCCGCCCACCAGAGGCCTCATCAGAAAATCTACTGAATATTCCCCCACGCCCTGCTCCGTATCCCATCCCAAGCATTGAACGGGCGCGATATCGAACAAAAGCAGATCGTAACTGAAATAACTCACAGCAGCCTCAAATCCCGAGTGTTTAACGCCTGTTCATTTCACATCATTTCACGTGCGCGTTTCATCCGACATATAGGCACTATAACACGCTTGTGCACAAAAGCAAGTGTGAATATGTGGAAAATGTGGAGAAAGCGCGGGCACACACGCGGATGTGTGCACGCACGATAAAATGAGGAGGGTGAGAGAGCAGGGCGCAGTTACGACTGAATTCTGGTGTTTGCCGAGAAAACATGGCGGATGCCATTACGCGGGGGCGGCAGCGGCGCGCTCGGGGGAGAGGACTCCAATAACATCGCTCACAATAAAGTGCGCGCGATTCTCCTGCCGTAATACCCACGTAAGTACGAAGCGCGACACTCTCTCGCTTCTCCACCGAGCGGAGAAGTCTGGCTCGGCTAAGAGAGAAGAGAAATTCTAGCGTCCTCTTTATTCCCCAGGAACACGTACGCGGAGGACGACGCACACTCGTATGGGGATGCGCACGCGAGCAAGTCCTGATAAAATATAAACGAGTGGACGTACACGCACGCGTTGTACGCACACGAAAATCTCTGCGCCTTCGTTTCTCCAAACAAGACACCATCATTTTCATCTCGCGCTCCATATATGAGAAGATAAATTTCTCTGCTCCCACCGCATATTCGCGCGTGATCCTTCCCGCTATGTAACGCGCACATTTACCTTGGGATATCTCTCGACACTTTTCACTGTATATTCAACGCGATAAGATGGAAGAGTAGATGCGTTTTCAACTCGCTACTGCGGTGCAACGCTGCCGATATATGCTGCAGATCCTGAGAAATGCAGCGGCTGCGGCTGAGAAAAAGCTTCGATCTTGGGTCACGTTATATACGTACGCTCCCTATTCCCATCAACTTCCGCATCACCACGTGCCAATGCTCTTCTTATAACAATAACTATAATGGCGTAGAAATCGTAATAATAATAATAATTATTATTATAGTAACAGCAATAATGTACGACGCGCACTTTGTGTGTGCTACGATATTTGCACAAACTAGGCAAATGTTTTATGCGTATGAGTTATATATCACACATGCTCATATATACGTACATCGATATACGTATAAAGGTGGTGAAGGAACGAGAGAACAGCCCAAATCCCAGATGAGATGAGTCTACGAGAGTAAAACAGCCACAGTGTCACTCGAATGCTTCACTAAAACCACTCATACATTCTCTCTCTCTCTCTCTCGCTCGCTCGTTCTTTCTCCTCTTTCCCGAATGTGTGCTTTCCTATATACGTGCATGTGTTTCAGGTAAACGTGTGCGCATTCATGAAATATATTCGTGCCAGTCTGTTCACAATATTACTGAATACTTTTGCAAAGTGCACCGTGGAAAAATTTCTCCCCTCTCTCAATCTCTCTCTCTCTCTCTCTTTCTCTTTCTGTGTGTTGCCCTCGTTCCATGTGTTTGCGGATATGTCTTCTGGGACTTGTACGCATGCCTGTATCGTTGCATTATACGAATGTGACACATCGAAACATTTATTTTCGCGAGAGTACAAACTTTTTAAATAATTTTCATTCTTTTTTTTTTATTTTTTCTTGTTTTCTTTTTATTATTATTTTTATTACACGCGTCTATACGTTTTTATATATTTATATTAAAATGCATTTGCGCGATTCTCGTCGTTTTTCATCCTCGTTTCAGCAGGCTGATACCCGCGCCGCGCGCGTGCCCACACGCTCTTACATCGATGCAGTACACATATATTCGCGTACATACGTGAACGAAAAAACCGGAGCAATCGAGCAATTTTTTTCGTCGCGACGTCTCTTCCCAACGTTGGCAAACTCTCTGCTTTTGCTCTCTTTCGCTGTGTGTTTTCGTTCGCTTTATTTCTTATATATATTTCTTCTCTTTTTTTTAATATCCGCAACGACGGCGATGTACCGAAAATTTGACATCTTTTATCGCCACTCCAGACATATTTATTATTCATTTGCCTCGAAGCGAGACTCACGGTCGCTACTCGAACGACGTACAAATTGTCTCCTACGTTTTCGTATATTATCGTATGACTTTTTTTTTTTTTTTTTAAATTCGCTCGTAGAATTAGAAAGACGCCATAGAAATAACGATGGATTACCAATTACGTAATGTAACAGAGATTCTCGTTAATGTTTTTTTAGTTATCGTACTTACGATATTCGTTCTTTGTGATGAAAAGCTTGAAAAAATGTAAAACGAATTGTATTAAGGGAATATAAACAACTTTTCATAACGGGGGGGGCTATGCACGGAGGTTTGTGTGTTTGGGAATATGTGCATGAGTTGTCATGGTCACAGTTGTGTCTCTCGTGTGTTGAAGTAATAATGCGCCCAAGGGCTATCGGCGAAGCCCGGCGAATGAGCGAGCGTGCTCTGGAGCTTTCGCATAACGCGGTACGAGAGCGCGTTAAATTAATTACGAGCTAGAGCAAAGAGAGAGCCAAGTGTGGAAGCGCGACCGGGAAAAAGAGAGAGAGAGAGAGGAGCAAGGGCGAGAGAGGCAAGCGAGCTATCATTTATTTTCATTTCCCTTGCGGCGGACGCATCGCGAGAGAGCTCGCCCTCTGCACAGTCGCGAAGTCGAGAGCCGCTCCGTTGTCCTCTCATTTTCCTCCGTCATACTGGCACTCACGGACCTGTGTATACCCCCGTACCAACGTTACCAGTTCACATAATATCCGGCTTTTTAAATGTCTCGTGCCGATGTACAGAATTATACTTTGGCGCACGTCACCTTTGACATCTCGATTCGTCAGGCAAATTTAAAGTTTCGTTGCGCTCGTTTTTTAACAAACTGCATGCTCTCCAATTGCTTTTTCCAACAAGCCTTTCTTCGCCTTCGCTATCGTGAGATCGAACAGTTGACATATATATTCTTTCGTCTATCTGAAGACGCAGAATAACTCGACGCGTTTGCAAAAGTGGCGCCATCGTCAAACCCGGCCCCGCTGCGGACCGAGGCCGAGATTTTTTTAACCGCGATCTACTCCCCTCATTCCACCCTTTTTGAGATCTCCGAATCATCGTGTACTTTTACCCTGCTGAGCTAAATTACTAGTGATACACTCAAGAGAAACGCGTCTCGCTCGGATGAGCGAGCAGCAGAAAAAATGTGCCGGAATCCTCGAACAGGAAGCCCGCGTCAAGGGATAAACCCTCGCATGCGTGCATCACGACTCGGGGGCGTCTGCACCTCTCTTCGATGTGTGCAGGCTTCTTAGAGCGAAATAGCTAAGTAATGGCGGGCTGCTGCTATTGCCGCTGCGCTTCTCCTCTTCGAGAAAGACGGCGCGAGCGGAGCCAGCTCGAGGCATAGATATACTGTAAAGCTTTTTGCGAGCACAGTTTCGTGAAGATGAAGCCATCCCGTAATTACCGGCATCGTTAGAGGCGAACGAGTGGAAGCCAGACAGCCCGGGAGAGAGAGAGAGAGAGAGAGAGAGAGTCTACCGGAGTCGTATTTAATTAGTGTTATCACCACAGTACCTACTACCTACCAGACACACTGCCACACCGTTTTATTCAGCTACGATATACTATTATTATTTCTAATTGCTCGTACCCAGCACATTTTTCTTGGAGGGCGCCCGCGCGCGCGATCTTATCCCGCTCCTTATTTTATTTTCTTCCACTGCTCTCGCTCTGTACTATCCCCTCCGCCTCGACTCGCTTATCACGCCGAAATCTTACTTTATACTATCGAGATTAAGTGGAAGATTCTCTACGTGGGAAATCAGCTCTTTTACACGGTTCTACGCGAGTTTACTCCGTTTTGTACTTTTTTCCGCTTCCCGCGCTAATGTTCGCTCGTATATTTTTGGATGACAACGATTCGTCTGAATATTTGATCCCTCTAAATCGGAATAATTTCGAATATTTGATCCACGAAGACTGAATAAGAAGATATAAATAAGAATTGAAATTTATAATCATTCTCGGTGGAGAAAAATGCTTGAACGTCCGAGGAAATTTTCATTCGAGCGGAATTCTTCGTTTTTTTAAACGCCGCGTATATTGGAAAAAATTTTACAACCTGAGGTTACAGTAAATTGGTGGTAAAGATGTGTGTTTTCACAAGAGAGAAAAAATTATATTGTAAAGTCGATATGCGATGGGCGAGCAAAAAACTTGCATTACTCGGCCCGTGAACGCGCACGCGGAGAAAAATAATGTGAAAAAAGGTATTGGCTGACTCAGTTGCGTAGCTCTTCATTATTGGGATATCGTATGGTTCCACATACGTCTATATACACAAGAGTACAGCATCCAACGAGAGAGAGAGAGAGAGGCGTGCGCGTTCCACTTACCGCGAGAGAGGAACCGGTTTAAACTCGGAACTCTGTGGAAGGCATCCAGAAGGCACAAAATCAACGGTGTGTGCCTCACTCTTTTCTCCTTTTTTCTCCATCTTCACTCGCTTCTCTATTCCTCTCTTCGTCTTTTTTAGCTCGTAACACATCGTCGATTCGTTGATTCCACGTAAATGCCTCATTCGCTTTATTTTTTCTGACCGCTATTCTTGATGTTTTTTTCCCAATTTTGCCTTTTTTTTTCTCTCCCCCACCATTATTCGTATACTTGAAAAAATATTTTCTTCTTCGCCGAACGAATTCCTCGTTTCCTCGCGAGGATACTTTATTTGTTACAACATATATTTTCCACCACGCGCTTCTTCTCTTCTATTGAATAACTTGGCTCGCTTTTTTAACTCGCATTTTTCACTCTTTTGTGAGGTTTTCTTCCTCTCGCTTCAAGTCTTGTTGGGGAAACGGGGAGACGATATACGCTGTAATTATCGAGCGATTTAGTCGCGTCGCTTCATTATCGATTCGTCGTCGCCTTCATTCATGTTTCGCGCCAAGTTTATCCGCAACGGAAAACTGAGTTGAATAATTTGGAGGCTGAGCACGACCGAGAACGAGATTTTGGATTATTCAAGAGTTCTACGCTTTAACGTTTTCGGGATTTTCTCACTTGTTTGGCTTTCTCGAGCCTCCAATCTCGGCGATTGCAAAGATCGGGGGACACGCCGGCACTTTGAGGCCTCCCGTATTATCACCCCGGTTTCGTGACTCGATAAAGTTCATGCTCGTAATACAATGCAATCGATCGATTATCGAAACACGCGGGGAACGCGTGAGGCGAGTCGGAGTTTTAGACTCTCGACTCTTCGTCTTCGTGCGCCTCTCCTCAGACGTTTTTTCCTCTCCTAATTTTCTCTTTCCGCATATCCTGCTTCTTCTTTCACACTCCGAGCAAACTCTCGTTTTTTATTCACAAGCCAAATGTTTATATTCCCGAACGAACTCAGCGATCCCCGTCCCGAGGCTTCAGGATCGATCGTTACTCGCCTTTTCAATTTATAATAACGCGGCTCGAATTCCCCGCGGCCCGTACGATTTTATCGAAAATTTTTCTCTACACACGCGTCGCCCTTATCAACTGGGTTTACCGGCGATTCGATTAGAATCCCCCCTTTTATTCTGTGCGCTTGCGCGCTCACGAAAGTTTATTCGCGCACTCGTTAGTGCAGTTGCGCCTTGACACAAATACAATTACAATCGCTTCGCGAAGCAATCATTCGTAGTACAGCCCGATTTGGAAGAGAACAATGAGTGAACAAGCTACCCGATGAAAATAGAAAAACGTAATTCAATAAGTACGAATAAATCACGCTCCCTTATCGCCCGATTTAACCGCTCTATCGATCCACTTGATCTCTGAATATGCCCCTTTTTCTACACAATTCGATACAATGCACAATCGTTAACATGAAAATATATTAATATACAGCGATGATTTTTATCTTTGTGTTTCAGGTGAGAAATCATGCTTCTTTGGATCTCGACGATATCTTCCGTACTTTGTTTTTTTATTTTCACATTCCAAGAGGGTACGGGCCGCAACGCGATAAGTAAAAATTGGAGCAATCATTTTTTCATTTCAGTATTAAGGTTAAGACTCTGATATAGGTATGCTCTGATTAAGAGCGATTTTCCACTGATGACACGCTGAAGTTTGTAACGTTGGAGTCCAACGAAACGATCTAAAAAACCTTCCAATAATTCGAGTGATTCTACAATTTCGTTTCTTGCCGAATTTGCAATTGGTAGTTTCTCAAGCTGCACCGATACTTCGTGAAATAAAAAATTGGCCAATGCGACAAATGTTTTTTTCGTTCATTTCCGTTGGACTCCAACGTTGCAAACTTCAGCGTCGTGTTTCTCCAATTGAAAAATCCGCACGACTTTCGTTGCAGCTGCAATAACATTTTTTTTTACATCTTTCCGGCGTTTTTTTTCTCCCCTTCGTATTTGTATTCTCGTTATCTCATTTTTTCTTCGGTTTTGCTCACATTTGTTTTTTCGACCTCGAGATATTGTTCACCTCGGACTCTTGATCTCCTCGTTTTTTTTTCGTCCGCGACTCCGACTCTTCCGGTTCCTGGATATGCTTCAGCAAATTTACACCCGAGGAGAAGATTGCGCAATGCACGTGCGCCTGTCAATGTCTCGTGATAGAGATCCGTCGCTATATTTTCCTTGGCGCATTCATCCGCTTATCGGATTTGTTGAACAATCGAGAGTTTTTTCATTCGAATGCATTTTTTATTCAACACGTTTAATGTTACGAATATCACGGAAGAGTGAATATAACGGAGAGAAAGTCGATGGAGGAAAAGAAGGAGCGATGGCCGGGAAACGCGAAAGGAGAGTTTTTTTTTTTTTTTTTTTTTTTAATTAATTTTTTTTTTTTCGCGATATTGACAGGGTAAAAATGTCATGAAATAATAAATAGAAATATTGATATTTTTCGTACATTTTCGCGTTTCTTACGAAACGCGTACGCGCGCTCGCGAGAATCTTCGCTTCACCGTGCGCGCTCTCGTGCCGTTTTACTCGGCCTGCTCTCGACTTTTGATTTATCGACGCCTGGCCGGCTCGATTGCTGGTCGCAGACGCGCGTTCGTTCTCTCGCGGTAGACTCAACCATTACTAAACTATTAATAATCTGATTGCCTCTCGCGGCTCACGAAAGCCCGACAAGGATCGTCGCGGACCCGCGCATTCATTCATTCTTTCTGTCCCTTTTCATTTTTATATTTTATTTTGCAATAAAAGAATAAAAGAAGCAAATCCTCGCGCGTTTTACAGAAGTGAGAACGGAAGTTTCGCAACTACGAATCCGTCGATCCCTCCGCTGATTTATCTCCCCGGATTGCATAACTTTTTTTTCAAAGCTTTTTTTCTCAACGAAAATGCTCGCGCTCGCCCGTGTCGCGTTTGCTTTTTGTGCTATTCCCTCGTCCTGATTTTAATCTTTCGAGAGATTTCTGATTTCTCATCCTTTTCGCCGACTCAAAGCCGTATTTCGATCCTCATTCAAACCCCCTTAATTACACTATTTATAGATGTGCGATCGCGCTCGCCGTAAACCGACGAATCGCGTTACGAGCGATTTTACAGGACATAACTCTCCCGCTTTTTCTCCTCGATCGCCCATTCGCGCAACTCCAGCTCTCCTTTTTATTATTTCTTTCTTCATTTTTACTGGCTTCGTTCTGTTGTTTTTCCCCCCCTATTTTTCCCTGCTTCACTCTTTTCTCCTTCTCCGCGCATTTTTTTCTTCTTTACCTTCCTCCACCTCGCCCGCGCGCTCTTTTTTTTCTTCTCTCCATCTTTTTACCGCCTCTCCTATATTTTCTTCGTGTGTCTTGACGACTTATCGCGCATTACCCGGGGATTACTCCGTAGCGATTCGACGCTTTTTCAAACTTTTACTCTCGCCCGGCCTTTGTCGTGGCGATGCTCCGCGTGCGCATCCCCTCACCCTTTCTCCATCGTTTTTTTCCCTCCTTCTTATCACGATAAGAATTTAAACGCCCGCGCGAATAATACTTTTTATAACACACGACGGCGTCAACGTTAATCGTTGCATTCGTTTATTTCTTTTGCGACAGTTCAACATCTTCAATTTGACGAAGAAAAAAACACTTTTTTCCACCTGATAAAGGTTCACAGAAAGTCGTTCCTTCGCATTACGATTTTTCCTTAAACTTTTACTGCGAAAATTGCATGTTTTTTCTCATGCAACGATTTTATATATATATCTGGCAAAATGAAAACGCGTGCGCACCGACATTTTTACTCAAGCGAGCGTTCTCGGATCGCGCATTTGAACTATCGAAAAGTCGCACATCCCCGCAACTGGAAAATTCTTCAATATCCAGCCTCAAAATATACACTCATCGCCACGAAACTTCGTACGAATTTAAATCCCCCGAGATGAAAGATTCATTAATCGCGAACGGTTGGAAAGCGCTCGACTACTATATATTGCCGAAAAACGAAAATGAGATTTAACCGAATCGCTATGCCCATCGGCAAAATCTCAGAGCACATATATCCCGGTGAAATTTCGTAGAAATGTTACACGTTTGAGGGAAGATTTTAATTGAACCACCGTTATTATTCCATGCTAATATCTCCTCTGTGCCTTGCTTGTATCCTCGCACGTGTGCTCATCCTGTAACATGCCCGAAAATCCACCTGTGTATTTCCATCCGGGCGACATCCCCGCGTCCCTGTTACATATTGCTCTCTCATCTTCTCTCTCTCTCTCTCTCTCTCGCTCTCTTTCTTTTCGATTCTCTATGTGTGCGAGTAAAAGGGATTGACGTATGCGCGAGCACGCTGATGATAATATATAGCAAACGCAACTCGTACATAGATACGAGCAGCACAGAGATGAATTCATATGTATGTATGGAGATATCGGTGACTCGATAAGCAATTGGGTCTGTCGCACGCGTCGCGAAATTCTCGTCAGTTCTCTCGTGTTTCCTAATGCATGCAGTACCGCACTCTGTGGAATCGACACTCGTCAGTTTGTACAAGCCACACACACACACACATGTGTGAGCCGGGTGTCCCTTGTATGCGTGTAAGGCTCTGTGTTTCTCTCTTCGAGTCCATGGATATGTCTCGTCTCGATAAGCTTGGCGATACTCTCTCTCTCTCTCTCTCTTTCGCTATCTTTCTCTTGGTACACGGACCCCTCAAATGTATGCGTATATATACGAGTACGAGAGTCACAGGGATGCGAGAGGACACACAGAAGGATGGTTGAAATGGAAATACTCTTGATGCCAAAGAGCTGGAAACGTGTATAGATATGGACGAAGAGAAATAGAGAAATATATAGAGCGAGGGAAAGAGAGAGAGAGAGGGAGGGAAAGACTGGCTCTTGTATAGCCGCCAGGCATCAGCATAAGTAGCTCGACTAGTCGCGGCGATGTCTCTGGCTCAGGCACTTACAGTCTAGACTTGCCCTGTGCATGGAAACTCGAAGACTGAATACGTGTATACGTGTATTGATGTATATTTATTAAATTGAGGATACAAAGTATGAAATTTTTGGTGCAGTGGATATTTTGATGAATTTTAATGGGAATGTCTCGTGAAATTGATGAATTTTTATTCTCATCCTCTTAATTACTTTCATTAGCCATTTTCTCTTTCTCTCTCTCTCTCTCTCTCTCTCTCTTTCTCGGTTTCTCTCCTTTTTATGTCCTCATTTCTCTCATTCATTGCGCGAACGTTGATGATTCAAGACTATTGTACTCGAATATATTTCCTTCATTAAGCTTTTAATCGCTCGCGTTGCCCGGACCAGGCTAGAACTGAGGGTGGTTTACAAACCAATGAACGAAGGGTACTG
This sequence comes from Venturia canescens, assembly GCF_019457755.1. NCBI lineage: Eukaryota > Metazoa > Arthropoda > Insecta > Hymenoptera > Ichneumonidae > Venturia > Venturia canescens. The sequence goes on from NC_057430.1 coordinate 11,619,524, forward strand.
AGGGAAAAGGAAAAAGGATGGAGCAACATAAATGTGGAAAACGTGTTCAAGCCAAGCTCGCATTCTTTTTTCATCAAGGCCCCTCGTCTTTTTTACAAATGAAACTTCCTTCTCAACTCTTGAAAAAAAATATGATGGAGAGGTGCTTTTACATGCTTGGACTTGCGGCTGATTTTCTCAATGAGCCAATCGCGCGATCGCGAGCTTATCAGGTTAATTACGAGAGGAGAAAATGCATAACGATTTTTTATGAGTATCGACACGTACGGTTTGCCTTTTCTCGCGTGCTCTCGCGTTAATAAGTGAATCAATTTTAGTGTTAACGATTTTTTCACTCTCTCCCCCCCCCCCTTCCCTCCCCACCCCTGTTTTTTTGATGCATACGCGCGATCCCCCAGAACTCTAGTTTTGACTTATTATTTCGCACCGAAATCTTGAAGGAACGAGAAATTTATCTCCGCGTGTGCGTAGCACTTTTTTTTTTTTTTTTTTTTTTTCATTTTTAGTAGCGCATTTTGGCTCGGAATCGCGCGGATTTGGCCGGTACGAAACTTACGAAACTCACACACATAAATAATAAATTAAACTCGTGCGTTAACGCTCCCGTTCGGCAGACATCTAAATCGATTCGCGATAGGAATCTCTGACCGACGCCATGGCTCCATAGACACGCGTATTTCTCGCTGAAACGAAGATGGCGGAGGGGTCGGGTCGCCCAAGGAATTGGGCAAGGGGAGGAAGCGGGGGGTGGTCGCGCGACGAGGGTGCTGGCTTCATTCGTCGAGAATCAGCCCCAGGGAGACTAACGGCTTCCAACGTACTCGTTAATTACCTGGCTTACCGCGAAACTTTTCGACGACCTCGGACCCTGAGAGTTTCGCGCGCGTACCGTGCGGGAAAGACAGAGTCAGAGGATGATCCCTTAATGGATCTTTTTCACCCAACTCTCTCCTTTCTCCCTCTTACTCTACTCCTCCGTCTTACTCTCGCTCTTCCTTTCATTTCGAAGCGAGTTTTACGGTAACTCGGAGAGAATCGACGCTCGATTTTTCAACCGAAAAACCATCCCCCCCCCCCCCCCACCCGCCACACTCTTCTTATTTTCGTTTCATTTCATCTCTTTTTCTCCCCAACTCCGGTCGAATGTCCGTTACTCGTACCGAATATGAAAAAAAAAGGAATATTTATTGCAGCAATTAAGAGCCTTTAGAATGAGAATGCGAAATAATTAAGGAGCGACGGAAAAAAGTAAACGCGGTTTTCGTGATTTTTATTCAATTGAAATCCATGAAATTTACGCAGAGTTGGAACGGGTTGTCGACTAAAAAGCGTATCAAATTTTAAAGGGTTCGTCTTATTGGTTATTGAGACAAACGTGTTTATGAAGAAAAATACACAGGGTTGTAGGGACTATGCATAAAAAATCGTTTATCTTTTCATGTAGCGATTGAACGCTTCTTACGAATTTTATGAAAAAGTACACAACAACAATGAAGTGTATAATAAAGGTTTGGGAAAAAATTCGGGACCATTGTTTTATTAGTAATGATGTATTACGTTAAAGATTGAATGAAATTGGTAATTAGGACTCGTATAACCTCACATTTGCTTATTTCGGCATTTTGTTTCTTCCCGGCTCCGGCCCATCCGGTCGTCTGCCTCTTTTTATTGACACTACTTTTCTCTTGATCCATTTCGAATGAAATTTAGGATTCAGTCAGTATAATGGATCCCCGATTAATTGATGGCTTGTAATTTCATTCGCCACGAGATAAGTTGAAAAAATGTATTTACAATACCGAATTAATAACTCTGAAATTAAATTAAAGTGATGATATATATTTAATTAGGGCGAGTGAAAATCATGATATAATGATGGTACTAATTATTACAGTGATTTTTCTAGCCTGTCGTAAGGATTGAAAAAACGAGAGATTGAAAAACGTATCGCGTTGCCTCCGCGTCCGAGCATCGCTCATTCGCGTAGTGTTTTTTTATGTCTTCTTATTTCCGGTCAATTTCATTCTCGTTCGTAAAGATAAAACGTAACAAAGATTTATGAAAGATGCGGCTTGATAAGCTTGGAATCTTGGTGAATGGAGAATAAAGAGAGGGAGCCCGGGCGAGGGGATGGAAAAAAAATGAAAACAGGAGACACGTGAGCTTGTGTATCGCGTTGCTCTTTTTAGTCAGCCCCCGCGCGAGCGCTCGCAGTAGCTCCAGGTAAACGGACGAGAAAGAGGAAAAAATGAGGAGGAACTCTTGGAGACACATTTTTCCTCGTTCCGCTCATCTCTCTTTTCTTCCCTCTCTCCCTCCTTTTCTCGCTCACTTTTGTTCCCATTTCTTTTCGTCCTTTGGACGTTACTTCTGCCCCCGCGCGCCCTCCTCAGCCCCGGAGCGCACGGATCGTAAAGTCGCTTAATCGGATGAAACGTCGACGATCACACGCAGACACACACACACACACACACACACGAACACGCCCTTGCACTTTTTTCCTTACCTTTGGCTATATTCGCGTTTGCAGCTTTCTTTCTTCCGCGCTTGCGGAGCAGAGAGGCCTGACACGTGAAACAGGAGACCGAGAGGGATGATAAGCCCTCGTAAAATCGTCACACACGACGTTTTGAGCTAGCTCGCAAGGAATTGTGGGAGTGAGCCCGAGAGAGTGCAGAAGCGAGGCCAAGCGCGAGAAACGGAAAGAGCGGAAAAGCGGAAGTCCATCGGGTATCATACTCGACCATTCCCCTTCTTGTCTTTACTCTTCCGTGGATGAAACAGGAGCGCCAAGGCAGATAAAAAAAAAAGAAGTAAAAAGACATGTACGTGCGAACCATACTTATTTCAGGGCTCCGGCAAAGTTGTTTTTTTATAACCTATGGAATACGTGATGACATAAAAGGGGAAAAGGAAAACACTGGGGCTCGAGCAGCACTGCGGATCAACGTTGATTATTTGACAATTAATACATTCGCTCGGATTATATTATCGGAGTATATTCTGTAGCCGCAAATAAGTGTGTCTTGTTTCCCGAAAGATCATTTCGCCGAATGGTTACGATTGGGCAGAGCAGGGACGAGAGAACGGGCGAATACGCCCACGTATTTTTTCACGAAGCCGCGTATAAAATCCCGCGGTTCGTTTTTATTATCAAACCTCGAGGGTTTCTTCTCCTTCTGTCTCCCTCCCTCTATCTTTAGTTTTTTTTTTTCCCCCCCTCGTTTTACGATTGTCCTCCGGAATCGTATCGATTCGGTGAAACGATCATGTCGATTCGTCCAATCGTTGAAGAGCCCCGAAGCAAAGCATTCAATCCCGTTCCAATCAATTCTCCTCTGTGAAGTTGTCGATTTTTATGACGTCACGTGATACTATGTAGAATATCGGGGGTGTAAAAGAGAGAGATCGAGAGAAAAGTACCTGGGGGGAAAGGAACAGGAAACTACGAAAACACACGACGCGTGAGAAACCGGGCCAACTATTCTCGTGGCGTCGCCATTTCTGTTCTTTTTCTCTTCTCTCTCTCTCTCTCTCTCTCTCTCTCCCCTTCTCTGCCATTTCGAGATACATCATCGACACATATATACTCGAGCGTGATGAATTTTCTTCGCAGTCTTTTGTGCGAGTTTCAATAAACTCTTGCTATTTTCGTGTATATAAAAATCGTCGTTAATGCTCCGCATTACTGAGAATACGCGCGCCCACTTGGATTGCAAAATTCAACGAGTAATAACGCACATTTCCGTTTGCCATACGAGCTTTTCTCTGCCAGCTTTTCGTCGTCGTATAATCCACGCACACACACACACACACCACGCGCATTTTCTTTCCTCATTTTCCTCTTCATTCGAATGCTCTCCCGCGCGCGTATATGCCTCCGCACCGTTTCCATGCGCGCATGAGCCGAGGCTAAAAATATGTTTTCTTTTTACTTTTATCCTCCCGTCCGGCAAACTATCTAGCGTAGAGAATAATTTTAAATTCCAATATATACGAGTAACTTCAAACGATTTCACATCGATTTGACTCCAAATGAAAAGAAAAAACGTATGGTGAAATAAATTTGAATCTACTCAATCGAGAGGGGGGGGGGGGGGGGGCAAAAATTGAAGGAAAAACATTTACTGGTCGTCCGGAGTGTTTGGAAATTTTTCTTCCTCCCGCTTTTTACGATCTTCGCGCACGCCACGCACGTATTCGCTTGTGAAATCTCGAAGTTTCAACCTACGGATATTCATTTTATTGAACGATCATATTTTAGTCGAAATAACGAAAACGAAAAAAGACTGTAAATCCCAATAATATTTGTAAGATTCTACAAATGTTGAAGATGTTTTTGATAAATGGAGAAAAAATGGACTATTCGTCGCTCCGCTGTAACGATGTTGTTGGGAGTGTCAATACCGTATGATTTCTCGCGATGATATAGCCGAGAGCTGCGTTGTTAAAAAGTTTGTGGGATTGTGTAAAGAAGAAGAAGAAGAAGAAGTGGTAAAAGAAAAAAAATCGTTTTTCACGACACCCTTAAAATCGTTTTACGTCCTCCTCGACGCTCGTACTTTTCTTTTCCATCATGCATTGCAACGCACTCTATGTTATGAAGTATTCCATTGTACAGATACGTAGATAGAGATATACGTGTGTGCATTGAGCCAATCGGAAGCCGTGAAAGAAAACCGGTGAACGTAGAAAAACGAGGGGGGAGAATCGATTCGCTAAGTTTTTTATTTTTTCCTCTGCGCGCTCCTCTGTGGCGAAACGATTCGATTCGTATCACGAAATCTTTTCTCCTTTCTCTCGTTTCGCCTTGAGGAAAAATCGTTTGCAGAAGATAAAGACGCGCGCGGCGAAGGTCGCAAAGAAATAGCGACGATACGAGACGAACGGTGTACGCACGCAGCGTTCTTTCCTTTTTTTATGTTTGTGTGTCTACGTGTGCCATTCATACACATCAACGATATGTTTACCATCGTAAAATGCAATAAAGTAGGTAACGCTCGCTTCCAATTTCATCCCCATTTTGCTAATCCTTTGCGTCGTAAATCGCTGCACTTTTTCACTCTCTTCGTTTCGGTAATAATAGAGCAATTTTTTTCTTCACTTGTAGCTTTTCTTAAGATACGTTTTCAATTCATGATTCTCCCTTATGATTTAGCGATTAAATGTAATTGACGAATTTCATGAAAAATGATTTTCTAATGAGAATTTCGAAGCTTTGTCAAAACGTTTACAAAAGCTTTTACACGTTTCTGGCGATCATTTTCAGCTGCGAGTTACAAATATTCTCGAAAGTCTTGTGATTATTTATCACTTCAATGCGTGTACGCGAGGAGTTGCGATGAAAAATTGCATAAACGAAGATTACTTTAGCAAAGTGGGGAGATCATGCTCATCGTGGTGCGGCTCACAATCTTGACTTTCAGGGTTAGTTATTGCCTGGCAAATGCATCGAAGAGAAACGAAACAAGGATCGAAATAGCAAATGTGCTCACGATCGATACTTACGTACACAGTGACGTCCAAAATAAACGAAATACCAGCATCATTTTTTGAGCCCTCCGTTGCTCTTTTTCTTTTCAAGTTTTTGAAAAAATGTGGATGATAAACCAAAGTTTTTCAAGCAACCGATCGAATATTTGGAGAAGCAAATTAGCACTTGGAAACGATGATTTTGTGTTTTACCTGTTTTTGAATCTAACTGTACATCTATTATTGTAAAATCGAACGAAAACTTAAGCTGTCGGGAACGTTGCGATAGAGGTAAATAAATCCACTGGGAGAGCTCCAATTTCTCTTTATACCACCTTCCGCCCTTGTTGCAACCCTTGTGTCTACGCGTGTGAGTGTGTGTGTGTGTGTGTGTTTATATAAACTACTGTCTCTTTCTCTCCTCGCTTCGTCGTTTTCTTCTTTCTCTCAGAGGACGCAGGATACTTGCGAGTGTTCTGTCAGTTCTTTATCCCACTCTTTCTCTCTCTCTCTTTCTATTTCTTTTCCGCTTTCGTACAACTGTTCTCATTCTCTTGACAGAAGCAGGAGGGCGATGAGGAGAGAGGAGACAAGATGAAAGGGAGGAGAGAGAGAGAGAGAGGAATTGAGAAGGCCAGAACGAGTTGGGCAGCTTCGCGAAAACTCGCAGTTTCGATTCGACCTGGATACTCGTTACTCACCCCTTCGTTTCTCGACATTTCGATGAACCTTTTTCTCTCCTCTGTTCGTCTTATTTCTCTTCGTTTTCTTGTGTAACGGTGATCGATCAATCGGAGCCTGCCCTCGCCGGGCGTTTCAGTATTTGCACCAAATACACTCTTTCTTTCTCTCATCCTCTCGAGCTTCACAAACGCTTTAAAAAAAGAAGGAAAAACTGATGAAATAAAAGGGAAAGAAGCAGAAAACAAGCGTATTGAGGTCGACGAAAGGGGGCAAAAAGAGCATGCGAACGGAGGATCGTTGCGCGCGTCTCCGCGGGTTTTACGTTAAATTACTATTAAAACATGATGCGGCAGCTCCGACATATTTTTTTCCTCGTGTGCCCAACGGATTATTTTCCAAAGTTCGCATCAAATTACTTTTTCTCCATATTTTTTGTTCCCGGGACTGCTTTGATCGTGCTTCCCTTATTTTTTCGTCCCTCGCTCGCTTTCTCCCTCTTTTTTCTCGTGGCGCATACTCGTCGCGTGCAACGCGTCATTACCCGAGAAAAAAGCCATTATTCGAGGTAAATACTACCGCGAAAAGGAATTTTCGGAGCCGCGCAACAACCTCGCCCCGTAAATGTCCCGCGGTTGTTGTGAACATTCGGAAGTTACCGCGGCGATCCTTGAAGCCGCGGTAACTCGCGATGCGCGAATCGCCCCGAAGAACAGGTGTGACGGACCACGTAAAAAACGGAGGGTGCACAAATTCCTCCGGTCGTCGTCCTCGCGGTGGAAAAACGGATTGGAAAGAGCGTGCTGGCAGTGACTGATAATACGAAGATGAAAAATACAAGGGGAGAGGGCCGCAGTAGAGAAAAAACCAAACTCTCTTTCGTCGTGTGTCGATTTTTCATCAAATAAATGCTAGAAAAATGTTCGAATATAGAAGCCAGCTGTATGACTTAGTTTTTTTCATTCAGTGTACAAAAACAACGTTAAAATAGATTACGAATGCGCTATCGTTCCGTCAACAGTGTATATAGTCACGCGAGAGCGAGCATGAAAGGGGCAAAATTTTCGATTGATATTTCCTTCAGCAAAAGAACAACAAGGATTTTTATTTATGTTTTTCACGGTATTCCCGGCATCGGGGAATATCGCGCTCACGTGTCGAAGCGCCCCACGCGACCTCACTGTTTCTCGTATACACGAAATTATGCAAAATTAATGTTTTTTTCGAATCTGGTTTACAAAGGGGATGCGGAAAAAAATTAATTTTTCCTTGTTTCATCCGCCACACGGGCACACTCCCTCGCACACCAACACACTCGCACGTATGAGATTTCTTTCGCATTCTCTTTCCAATTTGCTGAGCCTCGGACCACCGCGCGCAGCCTCGCGAGACTCTTGTCTGGCGTTGTAGGGTTTATAGTCAAAGAGGGAGTGAACACACATCGCGATAACGGGGGGAGAGAGAGAGAGAGGCACACCAGAGAAACCTGGAGTTTCATGTCCCTGGTGGTGTTCCCTGGCTGCGGCGCAACGGGAGAAGGCGCGCACCATAGCGCGCTGCCCCCGTCTCTCGCCTTCATTATTCTCCCATTGTGCCCGGCAACAACCCCCGAGGACATAAATCATGCTGGAGAACCATGCCAGCGTGCATCGCGTGCGCACGAGCGTACATTTGTCTGTATATATTCATTTTACACATACGCAACCCTCCCTCCGTCTCTACACACATTTCGTGTGTGAGCGATCAAGCTTTCTTCCTCTCTTTCTCATTCTTCTCCACCCTCCGATTCTCCCCTCTACTACCTTAATTTCATTCACCAAATTTCCATTCCGAAAATATAACTTGGCTCCTCGGGACGAGCACGAGCACTGCCTACAATCTATTTATTTCATCATCTAACGCGCTGTTTGTTTGACTCGATACGCGGACACGAACGGGGATGAGAAATGAGATGCGTTTTTACGCCGGGAAGGCAGGCTCTTACGGGGGCCTCTCCTACCGATTGCATTCGTTAAACTGGATAATCGTCACGTACTCATCCATTTTCTACGAGAGGCTACGAATTACTTTACGGCCCTACTGAAAACTAAATTTTGTTGAAACATTAGAAATTTTGTTGTTTTCTATTAATATACATTTTGGATGAATGCAAAAGCATTTGTTGATTTGGCAAATAAACGTGAATTTCAATATACAAAATATGATGCTACTTGACAAAAATGTAGCGAATCGATGAGTTTATTTTGCTGTCAAGACATTTTTCATAAAACCCTGTAAAACAAATATTTTGCACGGAGAGAAATATTTTCGTTAGGACAGCGCGCGCGCGCGCGAGCGTGGCATTAAAACTACAAGCAATCAATGGTTGATTAAACAAAATAAATGTTCACCAAATGAATTTTGTTGGATCAACGAAATTCCGTTATTCCAGCAGCAAAATTTCGTTTGCCATCTTCGAACCGTTTTTTCTCCCTCTATATTTAAGGGATGAAGAGTAATAGAGCCCAATGAAAAGAGCGGAGAAAATAATGTTTTCGTGTCCATTATATACCATTTTTTCTTCTTCCTTTATCGAAAAGAACTGCCGGGAAAAAGGGTTGAAATTATTCGTGATAGAAGGGAGATTGTCTGTTGCGTCTGGCGTATGTGTGCCTGCGCGTGAATGTGTATGGCTTTCGATCGCCGAGGGAGGGATCGAAAGATTGAAGAGCCCAGAGCTCGAGCTCGCTCGCCTCGATCGTTGGGACCTCGTCGATCCTCTCCTTCAATCTCTCCTTCTCTCCCTCCCTCTTTGCGAAGGGATGTATATACACGCGATGTACATATAATACATCGTACACAGACGGTTGTGCGGTTACGATATGCCGATGGCGTATACGTGGGCGATACGTTATACACCGCAATCTACGAGGCTCAGTGATTGATAGGGGATCTCGCTCTCCGTTCTCCGATAGTGCAATATTCAAGGGGAAAATCTCTCCGCGTATATACATAAACTATAAAAATGATAATGATTATTATTATTATTATTTCTTGCAAATAGCGTGTCTCGTCTAGAGACTTCGGATTCGGAGGCTTCTATCGGAGACTCTGCTCTTTTGACTAAAAGAACACATTTCACTTGGTCAACAAATTGTTGCGCTTCGATCCATGCTCCTTGTGTAATATGATGAGTAAAATCGACGTGTTTTCGTATAGCGAGGATATAAAACGAAGAAAAATAATGTCGTTCTCTCGCCGCTCGCGGTGTTTTTCTTTCCCTTCGCGCTCTCTTAATTGGGACTCCGAAGAGTGGCACAATTTTTATATCGACGAGAATTTTTCGCCGCCTCGAGAGAAAGTCGCAGCCGCGTGCAAAGGTCTCGATCTGCGTGCGTGTGTGCGCGCACGTTTATTTTTCTTGTTCACATGCCTCCTTCATCCATTCAACGTTTTATGCGAAATTATCTCATATTCGCGGCGACTTTTTTTCAAGCTCGTACTTCTCATCGCGCGCTACTGTACGTCAATGTGCCTTGCCACATATCAGGATGGAGAAAAAGACACACACACGCACACACACACACGCACACACTCTAATGCTTTTTCTTTCTCGCGTTTCGTTTGCCGTCAGACAGCACGACGCTGAATTCGTCCCCGCGGGTGAGAAAACGCTCCGTTCCTCACTCGCATATAACGCGGGGCCTGCCATCGAGAATGAAGCAGGGGGTCAAGCACCTTGTCCCACATCAGCCCGAATACACACACCACGAGGATGTCGACGTAGATATATCTGCGGACGTATCTGTACTCACAATAGCGACGCACGTGTATACGAGCATACTTGATTTTGCGGCCGAAGCCCTCCCCCTCTTGAGCAATTGCTCGTCGGCTGTTCAAATATCAAAACGATAAAGAGTGCCCCTCGGGGATGGTGTGCTTGAGGAAGGGGAGGCTGAGGGTGGCGGAGCCTGGAGGGGGGCGAAAAGGGGGTGTCGACGAAGGCTTCGAGTTCCAAAAATACTTGGTTGCGCTCTTTTGGCATTTCCTCATTTCATCATCATCAGGAGGAGCGACTGACATTTTTATTTTTTAGTCCTACTCGTTTTAGGATAACTGGAGTAATGGAATGATCGTAAGAAAAAAAAAAAAAAGAAAAAGCGGTTCTTTCAGTCACGCAACTGGAGCAGATGTTTAGTCGATGACGCAGGGAGTTTGTTTTATTTTCTCGTAATTGCGGAGGCGAGGAATGAAAATATGTTTTTTTTTGTTATTAGGGGAAACAAAGAGTATCGATATTGATTATCACGGGAATTTGTAGCATCTCTTTACGGACGCGATAATTAGGGGGGGAAATTCCTCCACTAAATCCCCAAGAATTTGTTCCCTTTTCTGTTGATTTTTTAACGATAATTGGAGGGAAAAAAAGATTTTTCTACGCTTATGCGCTGGGAAAATATTTATTTTTCCGCGTGTGCGTGCGTTTTTTTTCTTCACTAACTGCCACTACTTTCACAAGTGTCGAGAGCCTTTGCTTGCACGCGCGTCCAGAAGCGTGCAGAGTGAAAAAGTGAAAGAGAGAGAGAGAGAGAGAGAGAAAGATTGCCTAGCACAGATTTTTTTCTCGCTGTACCGAGGAACGCTGGAGAGCAAGGGTCAAGTACCGGTTAGCATGAACGCGAACGCACACATTTCCTCGACCTCGTTAAAATGTGTACCAACGCCACGAGTAGTTGATATGTTTTCCCCTTCCGCTTCTCCGCTCCACTCTTTTCCTCCTCTCGCTCTATCCGGCCTCACTGGCGTCACTATTACCGGTGTATAAATCCATAAGCCAAAAGCAACGGGGCACGAAAACGCGTCCCGCTGCTGGCATCGCGTCCAAGTGCTCCTAGAGTTTTGGCCCCGTGGAAAACGCGACACGCCTCGAGGACGACGTATAGACCTCGAGGAGCGTTTACCTTGTACCCAAACCCCCTTTTTTATCATCAAAAACATTTTTTTCTCTTCCTCAAATCCTAAAATTACCTAAATAAATGACGATTCTCCGAACACGCGAAATTATACATGAATTTTCATTGCAGCTTATTATTTTTCAAAGATCGCCGAGTACGAAACGAGATAAATGTTTACTCACCGTTTCTCATTCCCCACATTACTCGACCGACTCGTACTATTTTCAGCCACCTTTCCTCTTCCCTATTTTTTCTCTCTTTTCGCCTCTCTCACCGAGTTTTTTCATCCTCTGGGTCAACCCCGATGCACCGAACCCACCATCATACGGATTAACACCTTGTTTGCTCATTCTCCATTTCCTGCTACTCCGCATATAGCTCGAGCGGATCGCATGCCCCTCCCCCCCCCCCCCCCTTCTCCGTTTCAATCATTCGTTTTATTTCATAATGAAATTCATATTTTCCTTGATTATTTGCCGTTCAATTACGCGACTGCATCCTTCAGACCGTGTGTGTGCGTGTGTGTGCCCCCCCCCCCCCCCTCACCCTTTCTCTCGTGGTCCCGGATGTAATTCAATTACCTTTGGTCCCGAGGCTCGTTATCGCTGTCACACGTCCGTGGCACGCAGAAAATGTTTAATACCATCGTGTCAAATGATTCCCTTTTTTATTTTCACTATCCCGTATTTGTCGAGGCACATGAAAACAAAAAAGGTTTTTTAATCCGACCTCTAATGAATCGAATGTGCTCGCGGCTTTGTCAATATTCCAATCGCATTATTTTATTAGCTGCCACCGCTGCTGCTGCTGCAGCAGCAGCAGCAGCAGCCACGTCGATACGAGAATTCGTAAATCAATCGACACCGATTCGACGGCCATTCTTTTTGAGCTGTTTCAATTTTCTTCCATTCTCATCCTCGCGCATTGAATCGAAAAAGGCTCGCGATTGTTGTCGAGCAACAGAACGATCGGATCCGATGCAAACTAAATTCAAACACTTTTATTCGAAAGCTCATATACGCTCTTATTGTCATTCATCATGAATATAGAGAAAAATAATACGCTTTTGGGAAGAAGAGACTCTCGAATCCCGTATGAGAAACGACGCCACTCACTTTCTCAGTGAATTCGTATTCATTCCGGCATCCCCATCTTGCAACTATGTTAGTTTTTTTATTCTTTCTTTCGACACATACGTTGAGGACATTCCCTTGATTCGAGATGGACTCGAGCGTATAATTTATTATATATGTTGATTCGCGTGAGTCACGTGCGGGCCCCGCGCGCTCCGAAACTCGATTCACGCTTAACTGCAGAGGAAAACACGCGTGCATACGAATTTACTCGGTGTTTACATGATTTAGCGACGACGTATTATATCCATGCACGTGCTATTTATACATACATCCACGTATAGATATGATACGCACTATGAATGATCATATTCTCTGTGTCGAACGTGGAAATAAGCGATGCGCTTCTATGCAGCTATCTCCCAGCAGGCCTCGCGGTAACAGTTCTAAACGACTCGAAAGCCTTCGAGCTGTACTCGCCCTTCGGCCTTTCCTCCATTACTTCCTCTTTGCTTATATATTATATATATCGGTAGGATGTGTCCTATATCCATGAACGTCGCTTCGAACTCTGTGTATACCCTGGGCACATACTCACCGCGGACCGGTTTGTTTCCACTCTGGACCCTTCTCGTATACACATACGTTTGTTTGCTTCTCTCGCTCTCTCTCTCTCTTTCTCTCTCTCTCTCTCTCTCTCTTCATCTTTCCGTTCTGTGGGAAGTTTATACCCTCGCAGGCAGGAAACGTCGTGTCTACAAAGTTTACCGAGACGCGGCTCTCTCCTTTTGCTATTCCTTCTGTCTTGCTCGGCCTTTCCCGCATTTGTCCAATTTCCCTATGCACGCTTTTCGATCTCTAGACGCGAGTTCTCTGTCTCCCTGGCGGTCTCTTTGTCTTTTGTCGCGTATCACCTCGTTCCGCGCTATCTCTTGTTCATGTTGGTCCATTTGATTTAGCCGCAAATCCCAATTCCATCCGGCTGCCGGGTCGAACGGATCGGTTTCCCAGATGATGCTTTCCCACAACTTTTCCTACGCGGCTTTTATTTTTAGCTGTTTCTTCTTTCGGGGGAACAAATCCATTCCGAAGCTGGTGGAAATGATCGAAGAGCTAGTCGTTGATTCGATTAACGCGCTTCGTCATACTTTTCGGGGTTTTGGGTCTCCGGAAATATATTGATCTCTTGACAAGCTGCTGCTGCTGCTGCCGCCGCCTTGTTTTTGACGGCCCGCACGCTCCTTCCTTCCCTTGCCTATTCTCTCACTTTTTTATTCCCCCACTTATTTTGAGCCAGTTTTCTTCAGCTGATTTTTATTCCTGCGGCAACATCTTCGCCTCAGTTTCCAACGGTCACTATGGTAACCAGCACTCCCCTTTGCCCAACAACGATCGAGGGTCGCGCGACGCGATGCGTCCGATCCCCCCAGGCACTTGCTTTTACCTCGTGTGTCTCAAGGTCACCCTAAATCTTGCAAGCTAAGCCCTTCCGAGCTAAAAGAAAGGGGGAAATAAGAAAATTGTATTGTTTGGACAGTGGGGCTGCTGGCCCGTCGGGTCGTCGAGGACATTCGTCGTTCTGCTTTTCTTTTTATCGCAGCTTTTCTTATTTTTCTTGAATTCGATGTTCCCGTGTCGTCGAGATTCCTCGGGGGTGCTCTTAAAACTCAATCGATTTTTTCCATCCGCTTCTTCCATTCACTCGACGTCGCAATTTTACTTTTTATTTTTCTATTCCCCCCCCCCCTCCCCCTCCCTTCACTTCGTTCACCAGAGTTCTGATTTTCTGGAGTTTTAGAATTCTTCATTAATTCCTCTCTTCAAGCCTCCGCCCCAAAAGCTTTATGCACTCGCTTTTTTAAAACATTTTTCTTGTTATTACCCCCCGTTTGAACTAACGTATGAAAAATGCCGGAATTATGGCTGCGAATTTTACACTTTATTTGTATTTTTATTTCATCCTCGTGTGTTTACATTGTTGCTGAAACATTAAACGCAGGTGTGCAGGGTTTACTACCTTCGCGAATGCACAAATGTGCTTTCTCGAGACCCTTACGACACGCTCGTACTTTCTCGTGCTAAACTACTCCCGGCCAATGTTTTCTTACCCTCTCTCACTCTCTTCTCCCTCTCCGTCTCTCTCTCTCTCTCTCTCTCTCTCTCTCTCTTTCTTCTCATTTTATTTTTTCTTCGATAAAGTACCTACCAATTGAAAATCGTGATAGAAACGTGAAGAACCATAAAGGAAAGGGCAGAACGATACTATTCCATGGATGGTTTTGCTCTCTTGTTTCTGGTACAGACGCCAAACGACTATTCTCGTTGAAGAGAGCAACGACTCGATTGAATCGGCTTTCGAGGAACTCGACTGCCACCCGAGAGAAGGAGAAAGAAATGGAAAGAGAGAGAGAGAGAGAGAGGGTGCAAGAGAGCTGCTCCTCGTCTTGAGTCGTTTTTCCTCTTCCTCTCTCTCTCTCTCTCTCTCTCTCTCTCTCTCTCTCTCTCTCTCTCTCTCTTTCTTCCTGGAGCTGTAAGAACGTGGGTAGGAAACGATCAAGTTGATCTGCTCGTACAAGAAAAGCTTCGGTCACTGGACCCCTTCTCAACATCTTTTTCCATCTCCGTTTGCACACTTTCGAAGCGCCAACATCTCTCGCGATCTCGTTCGAGGTTCGAGAGCGTTCGGAAGAAAAGGAAAAAAAATACATCTAAGGAGATAGAGATCCGATGAGAAACCTTGAAACTCCGTATTCGGTGGAAGCGAGCGCGCGCGCGCGCGAAGCCTTGGGAATCCGAATCATCAGGAAGTACAGCATATAAATGGGCACCGGCAAATTGAGCGGGAAAAACGATCGAGAAAATTTCTCTTCTCGCTTCGAATTTCTATTTTCGTGTATATCGCGCGACTGGATATCCAGCCAGCCCTTTCCGCTCCCGAGGCTCGCATTGCTATTCCATTAATTAAATCAAAAGCGTTTCGAACTGAAGCCTCGTTGATTGAAATTTCTCGGCGCATGTGCGCCAGTTCAATCCTTTCGGAACAGGTTTTTTGTTTCTTTTTTTTTTTTTATTTTTATTCCAAGCGCCGCAATGAACCTTTTCGTACGATTAATCACTTTTCCCTCATTTTATTCTTCGTCTTCGCAATTGTTGAAAGAAAACCCCACGAAAAAATGCTCATCACGAATCGCGAAGAAAATTCGCATGGAAATATTGTACGCGCTATGAAAATATGAAGTTGCGTCGTCGCCTTTAGACGCCACGGATTTCCAGGCATGTATTCTTGTGCAAACACACGCAAATATACACACACCGAAGCGCGTACAGCGAGTGCATTACTCGTTCCTAAACGAGCAGTCAGCCGGATTACGACGTTCTCGACGGTGGTTCGTGCGGATTCTCATCACACCCGAGACACTTGCAAGTTTCCAAGGGTTTGACGCGTTTCCCCTCTCGCTCCTCTCTTCATCTCTCGCTCTTTCTCTCTCTCTCTCTTTGTATGTGAGTTTCATATCCAAATTCACGAGCAGGGCCGATCTAATGGCGAGAGAACTTAGCCCTGGCAGGGTCCGGTGGTGCTGCCTCTCGGATTAGTCGCACGTGCTTTGCGTGCGTGCGCATATTTTACAACCTTCGTGAATACATATTTATGCAGCATATACGTATATTCGCCGCCGCAGGTTCTCACCAGCAGCGCACCGGGCCAAAGAAGGGTGAACTTTGTTTGGACAGATTTCGCGGATATGACGCGCCCGCGCCCGCAAACTTTCTATATACTCGGTGTATTCGACATTTACCCCTGCACATTATGTGACGTATGACAGGGGGGGCTTGGAGCAGGGCGAGGACGAAAAAGCCCTCTGACCCCATCAACGATACACTGGACAGTGTGTTAAACAAGCCCCTAATCCACACACGCTGCCTGAAAAGTAATTAAGTCCGAACGCAAATGAGATCAACGAAGAATTTATACAGCCTGCGCGGGCCAGCCCGCTTTTCGGGGGCTCAAAGTACTGCTGTGGCGGGACGCTAACGGAAATGAAACTCGAATGACTGATTCATTTTTAAGTACTTTTTTTCATGCCTCTACTTTCACGATCTTTATGCGTTGGCTAATGATTTCATTTGACTCGATAGTTTCGGAAGCTCTTACGAACCCGGAAAAGCACCGAGCAGAGGCTATAAATATAAATCCACGAGACATTGAGCTTTGGGTAGAAAATATAAAGGGGGGTGGAAATGAGAGAGAAAAAGAGGAAGAGTCACGAATGCGGTGTTGGAACGACGACTCTCGAAGCAGAGGGGCTCGAAGAATGAAAAAGAAGCCTCTTTCGACTACTACGATTCGAGAATACTCGCCGATGACTTTTCGTTTTATCGTTTTCATTTCTTTGTTTTTTTTTTTTTACTTTTGCGTCAACTGTCTCACTCGGACGCTACAGTCTCCTCTCCCGTCTCTGTGTGTGTGTGTGTGTGTGGTGTTCTCGTGCGAGGGCCGTGATCTCGCGAGGGAGGCCAGAGATATTGGCTGGGGTAGAAAAAAAACGGGATGCCCGGCCTGGGGATGAATGGTGGCCGTACGATAACCTGGAAGAGGGCACAGTTACAACCCTCTCTTCGCCCTCCTCCGTCCCTCTTGCTGACTCGCTGAATGGATGGACTCGGGAGTATTTCCTAATGACGAGACGAGAGGGTGAAAACGGACGAGGCTCCTCGTCGGCTTGGCTTCGGGGATGAGCGCTCGGGAGAATGAGAAAAAATGAAAGAGGGCGAACGACGAAGGGACGGGGGAGGAAGAGAGGGCTGCTCAACGATTTCTGAGAGGGCACTACGCTCGTAGATACTTGCCTTGGTATAGCTGTAGCTTAGGCTTCGTTGTAGTGGTGAATCGACGGGACCACGGGGCTTTCTCCCACGCGAAAACGGTCGATACGCCGATGTACTAATGACCCGTACGGAGTCGGGCCAACAGACTGTTGGCTAGACACGATGGCACCGTCAACGAGCAAGTTACTCGCAGTCACTTTGCCCTTTCTATATCCTCGCTGTCCCAACGTGTACAGCTATTCCAAACCCTCCTCTCTTCCTTCCCTCTCACTCTCTTACTCTGCCCTGCTTTTCATCCCCCAATTATAAATTGAATTAATCTCCGTTCGCCCTTGCCAAAATATTCCTGCAGATTTTCATCTCTCTGAGATGCAAATTGAGAGTTGCAGGCAGTTTGCCTCGGTGCTTCTCCACTGGGGAAACTGCCCCGGGTTTTTGCATTTTTCATTCTCAGCAGGTGATTATGGTGTGTGAGTGTGCGCGTGCGTGCCTTGCAGCGCAACCTCATATCGATACAAGAAATAAGTTTATCACTTTGCTCTCATTTAATGCTCGTTAAACAAATTTATGTCTCGTTCTATTGGATTTTGAGTCATCGTCGTTTAAAAATCGTAAATTGGCTCATCGCAAATGGTTAACCGCTAATTCCTTGCGGTCGAATCGCGGATGTTGAGAACCCGGAAGAGCGAGAGAGAGAGAAGACTCGAAGCGCCTCTCTTCTTCATTAGTAATAATTAGTAATGGATAGGTCGCTCCGGGGTGATTCTCGTTAACCACTTAAACCGCAGCTTCAGGCATTCCAGTTACAATTCCAGTCCCCGGCTCCCTCTCTCCCTACCTCCATTTCTCCTTTTAGCCTCCCCCCCTCCCTTCTTTCTCTCCCACTTTTACCGTCTTTCTCTCTCTGCTCGAACGTTTAAGACGCTCGATTTACCTTACCACTTAATATCCTAAGACTATTAGGCTCTCAACATTCGAGGCCCTTTGAATCCTCGATCGGTAACGGGCATGTTTTTAGTCACAAGTGCGTTGGCCTTCTTGCGAGTAGTGGAAAAAAAACGTTGTAAAAATCGAATTTTCGTAAGAATGATCGCGACAAAATGAGGTACTTAAGAAAATATTTTACTTTTCATAAGCTTTAGAAAGTTTTGCCTGTTCCTTTTGTCTTTCGTAATTAAGCACGGGTGTACGATTCGTGAGGTGATAATTTTTGTCACTTTTGGGGAAAAAAACATTTTGCCAGAACTCTAAAATTCGTTGGCTTGTACTTTCTCTATCTCGTTTCTCATATGTAACCGATAAAAAGAAAGAAAAAATATAACAAGAATTTTCCTCAAGTCAGCTTTTAAATCAAATAAAAGTCTCTTTTCAACCGGAAGTTGAGATGTTTTCGAAAGAGTACACAAAGTTAATTGGACTCGAACTCGAGTACGATGCTCCCGTTCGATTAGCATTCGAATTATCTCCGAAATAAAGTTTTCTTCAGAAGGGTTGATAGTTTTGTGAATTCGAATCAATTCCGATTTGGAGTTGTAATTGATTGTTGAAAAATTCTATGGCAGACTCGAACGCTTGCCATCTGTAAAAGACTAATGAAAATGGTTGTCTATCGTTCTCGAGTTATAATTAGCCAAACATACGGATAGCCCGGCAGTGAGCTTTATTTATCCTCAAACATTTCCATTAATCCAGAGGGATACATCGAAAAACGATTCACGAAGAAAGAAGCTGTACACTCAAATCCATGCGCTACGTCGTTTTTTTTTTTTTTCAACGAAACAGAAAGATGATTTTTTTTCTAAACCGTTGCACGTTCCTCCGATTATTTATCGTCGTATCCGGTTCTCCGTCCAGGCGATATTTCGGAGTAAGGGTTTTGAAAAAAGCCACATGTGCCCACTCCAAACAAAACCCTCGTCTTTTAACTCTTCACCCTTCGCGGGCGCTCCTCCCTCGCTTTTTCCACCGTCTAAAAAACAACTTTCGAAACATTCTCCCAGACTCTCCTGTTCCTTTTCCTTCCCCCCACCCCTCCCGCACTTATAACCACTCAATCACCGACTTTTAGCGTCTCGAACGAAGCACCCCACTCGAAAGTTGTGGCAACGTTGAGAAAAAGCTTCCTGGATTTATCTCCCAAATATAGGTTCTTTCAATATTTTTCTATCACTCGAAAAAAACTGTACCGAATGTGCCCATTGGATTCGCAATTGTTTCGCGGTGTCGCAGCCCTGTCATCTCGACTTTGCTGCCCCCCCCCCCTCGCTGCCGCTCTCCTCCTCTCGCAGAAACCTACCAACCTACCGACCCAGCTTCCTCGGCTGCTCTCAAGCCGGCCACTGTCGATCCCGGAAGTGTGTGACGTCACGCTCATTGTAACATCCCGTGGCTGCTGGCTCGGACGAGCTTTACTACCGCTACGACTGGCATTACTCCTTAATAAGTCTACGTAATATATCTACACACGCATGAATGCTCTATGTATAAAACATGCTCCGGCGCATAACCGTGGACGCATCTCCGAGTGTTTCGCTCCCTCTGGCTGCACGTGTGTACACAAATATCGCTACACGACTTTCTGTTACTCCCGCGGATATTCTTTCACTCCTTTTCCCGAGATCTTTCTGTTCGAATGTGTGCATAAGCCTGTGCACTTACGCCCACGTATGTACCGATCCAGCTCGCGCGCACGCTCTTTTTTTTTCTTCTCGGTCTTCCACTTGCTCCATTTCGTGTCCCACGGCCCGTAACCCGGACTCGACCTCGTCCTTTCTTCGCTCTCTTCTCCCTCCCTCCCTCTTTCCGCGCTGTGGGCCTCTTGAGCTTTCTCTCTTTTCGCGTTGCGTGTGCACGGCGAGACGGTTGCTTATCTTCCATTAGGACGCGTGGCCCGGCGAGACGGACGGGGAAACGGAGTCGAGAGAGCGACGAGAAAGAGAGAAGGGGACGAAAAAATACGCAGATACATTGTGTATCGTGCTGAGAGTCCGCGGAAATGTATGTACGCAGGAGAATTTCTTCGTGCGTTGCGCTCGTGAAAGAGCCGGGAAAGGGTTGGGGCATTACAGGTCGGGGCGGGGCGGGGGACGAGGCTTACGCGCTTGTTCGTAATGAGCGTGCGAGTAGGAAGTTACCGTTCGTTACGCTCGTGCTCTTTCATCTCCTCGCTCTCTTCCTTTCCTGCTTTTTCATTCATTCTCTCTCGCTCTCCCCTCGCGCCCGGTCTTTTGCACTTTGCTCTTGCTGCGTAACATTGTCTCGTTGGATATACGGTACCTTTTGGATGTATGCATGCGCTCGCGGCTCTCTCCACCTGCGGCGAGTGTGTGTCATTTCTCGTTCCACTGTCGCGTCTTCCTTCCTTCAGCAACCGAGCGCGCAGTTTTATTTGGACCTCCGGCGCGCTCTGCTCATACGACGAGCAGGCTTTTCGAAATTCTCCGACATTATTGTTGCGCAGATATGTGTCAGGGTCGTTGAAAACATTTTTGGACGAGTCGATAAATTTTTACGGGGATCGTGATAAAAAGACACATTTTTTAAATACGATTACGGAAGATCGAGAGAGAAACTGCTCGAAGTCGGTTCACGCTTTATAGTGAGAAATTGCAGCTGCAAAGACCTCGAAAAAAGGACACAGGGAGATGTAAAATAGGAGGGGGGAAAAAGGAGTGAACTGTAAAGATTACAGTCACAATTTTTATCCTAACGTGCCTGAGGTCAAAGCTCGCCTCTCGCTTTTCATTTCCTCTCCCTCGTTTTCTTTTCTCTTCCCCCCCCGCCCCCCCCGCCCCGTTGTTTCTTTCTTTTTTCCCGCATGCGAAAAGTAGTTCATCCTACTGCGAGAACAGCGAGGAGCACACACCGCCAGCCCTATTTCTTCAGTGCTTTTTAGGTAGCCTTTCAACCACTCTCAGGATTCTTATCTCAGTTTTCTCGCCCCTTTTCTCACTCCTTTTTTAACCTTTTCTCTGATACGGTTTTGTGTGGGAGCGTAAGCAAAAGCCACGACGAGAGCTCCTTCGGGCTCTCTTAAACCCGTCGAGATGTATTTTTACATTATTTTTCCTGAAAAAGGAACTTCACCGTAACAGTGAAGTTTTCTCGGTTCATTTTTGTGAGTTTTTAACTATTTTCCCCTCCTCAAAAATCCAACTCACAGAGACCTCCGAAATGAGGCGAAGGGGGCGCCAAGAGAATGGTGGAAACGACGAAAGATAATTTCCTTTAGTCGCCTGTTAATAAATTAATTCGAATCTTTATTGTCCACATTTTAATTCTGAAATAACGATCGACTATTTTAATCGAAAGTTCGATTCAATGACACGGATTCTTCGCCTTCGTTCATGAGCCCGTTTCGTAACAATCGAGGATATTGACCGTGTGACGTTTTCGAGCTCGACCAGGCCACAGCACGTGGCGGAAACACCTCGTCACGAAATCTCTAATAGCCCTGAACCGGAACGCGTTTCATGCAATTTCCTCTCGTTCGGCCTGAAGGATCGTGTCTCTTTTTTAATCTCCGTCATTGCATGACACGAATCGGCGTAAAACTACGCAACGGCGTGAGTATAGTCATTGAAGAACCTTAATAAAATCTTCAAAAAAGTTTGACCCAGTTTTATCAATATTCCACGAAAATTTTTCCTCGACTCAGTCACGACTCTATAAAAATATAATTGCCGTCGAATTTTCTCTTCGCAATCCCACCTGCTTTCGGGGAACAATTAAAAATTCTGATAAAAGACGTAAAACGTAAAACATGAAAACAAAATGGAGGTCAGTGGGCGATAAGAGAGTGTCAATTACCCGAGAGTGATTTCTTATCATTGTCGGATTTCATGGTGTACCGATATAAACGTTATCGTATCTGTAACGAGCAGTAAACAAGAGGGAGAGGCAAGTAGAAAAAGAGGGCGAGAGGAGGGGGGGGGGAGGGGGGGGGGGGGAGAGAGGAAACGAGAGACAAATAAATCTGTTGGAGAGGACGAGGGCGATTCATTCAACCTGCGATGCGTGTTTCGAGGGTGCCTAACCAAGCGAATCGGACGTTTGATAATATTGTATATATATATAGACATATTAATGACGCGTGTATGTACGATGGACGTAGAAAGAAAGAAAAAAATTGGAAGGATGCATTTCCATTTTCATTGTTCACTCGTGAATAAACATTTTCAGGCAAAAATTTAACTGCGGCGTTATCCCTCCCACGCTATCATATTTATATACATATTTGTACATATTCATTATACATATTTATACGTGTGTTCACTCTAGTGGGCTTTTACTTTTGCTCGTTTTTTCACTTCACCCCCCCCCCCCCCCCCCCCCCCCCGTCTCCTTTGAATCCGTTCGCGTAACATTGTCCAATTACAACGTTCAATCAACAAACCCCGAATGCATATTCTCACTCGCGCTACTTTATTTTTACGTAAATATAACGAGTACATTTTTTTCGATTTTTCGCCACTCAAATATTTGTCGCAGGAAACTGATTTTTCATACGCGTTTTTTTCCATTTCTGTCGTCGCTGTAAACACACGTGCAACGAAATAAAACTAATTTTGTTCTTCTTTTATTTGTTTCAGGTAATTTAAAAAAAAACTACTCCATTTTCAATGACACGATGCGAAATTGGTTTTTTCAATTTTGACCAATACACCGCTGACAAGCCTTTGAGTGAGTAACTTTTCAGTGACGAACTTTTCACCATCGTTTCCAACGGTTTTATCCCCATATGTTTAATCTGTGAGCAAGCAAACGAAATCGAGTTTTTCACTATTCCGAAGGCCGTCAGTTAATCCAGTCTTTTTGGACTTTCGAAGAGACTTAAGGAGTTTCGGTACAAAAGTCTAAATGTTAAGAAATTGATGAAATTTGGTGATAATGTTCTTCAACATCAAGTGCGAAAACACAAATTTTTTCAAAATTTTTTTCTACTTAGTTATCGAGTAATTACGCATTAAAGCAGATTTCTTATGCCCGGAATGTATACCTATATATATGGAAACGCTATGCTTATACACGTGAACTTTAGTGATCAATTACTCGATAACTGTGTAGAAGAAAAATCTTAAAAAATTTGTATAGTCAAATTTGGCACTAAAGAATATGTTCACCAAATTTTATAAAATTCTGAACTTTTTGAATTTTTTAATTTTTTTAGCATGGGTTAGCATGGCAACATTGTATCGCCTGTACCGAAACTCCTTAAATTTTGAAAATAAAGAAAACTCGAATAATGTCGATTTTTTTTTTTCCTATGATAGCGTCAATCGTGAAAGCCACGAAGAGAATTGAATTTAAAGATGAATGAGCCCGAGTAATAACGCACCGGCGGTCTGTGTATGCTCGGTATAGAGAAACAGAGAAAGAGCATGTGGTGAGAAGAAGTAAACGCAGCATGGCAAATTTCCCGTCCAATTTCGCATCCAAGCAGTCGCAGCTGCCGTTGAAGTCTTAAATCAATTGCTGCTCGGTCTAAGGTTGCACTCAACTCTATAATTAGTTGGGAAAACCTCCTTTTACCCCCCCCCCCCCCCCCCTCCCCTCCTACCCCTTTTGCGCCCGCTTTGAACCACGTGGCTTAGTTGCTTGTACAACGAGAGGAGAGAGAGCCTCGAGTCACAACTCCTCCATGTTGGATTTAATATCTTAACACCCCTTTAACGCGCCTCGAAATTCGTCCCGTCTTGCCGGCAAGCGCCAAGAAACTTCATCCGTAGCCTTCGAGGTACTTTTAACCCACTCCCCAACCCCTCGCGCGCTCTCTCTTTCTCTCTCTCTCTCTCCTCGTTTTGCCAAAACTCATCGAAACTCGTCGCACCCATCTGTATCTTGTATACTTTTCCATAATTTTACGTTTCTCCTGATTTTCTAAAGAGCCAAAAACGTCGTTGGCCTGAAGACGAATGGTAGCAAAGTTGGCTCACTTTGATTATATTCGCTATTTTTACTGAACACGGTACAATCGGAATCGATCGTTCCGCAGGAGCCGTTGACCGAATGCCGCTCTCTCTTTCATTTCATTAATCAAAAGCTTTGCAGGCCAACGTTTTTTTTCTACCCTCGATTTCTGATCGATCTCAGAATATTATCTTCCCGGATTCGTTTCGTTTTGGCTGTTACGTTTCCCCCTCCTCCCCCCCCCCCCCCTCTCGCCACAATTCACTAAATTTTACTCATTTTCTTTCTTCTTCTATTCCAATAAAATTGAGAAGAGTATCCCAAATGAATCTGTGAATCTCATTCGTGCTTGCAGGGGGCGCTGCTCGATTTCTTTCAATCATTAGTCCCGTAGCACCCCCCCCCCCCCCCCCCCTCCGGGGGTGTGACAATCGCGACACGTTTCTTTTCTTTCCCTACGGGCGTAATTAGTCTTCGTCACTGACGAATGAAATCGGTTGTTCGCCGAGAGAAAAGCCAGCGTAGCAATAAGGGGTAGTTTGAGGGTCGGAGGGTCCAGCTGGAAACGGAAAATTGCCAGA
This sequence comes from Venturia canescens, assembly GCF_019457755.1. NCBI lineage: Eukaryota > Metazoa > Arthropoda > Insecta > Hymenoptera > Ichneumonidae > Venturia > Venturia canescens. The sequence goes on from NC_057430.1 coordinate 11,644,001, forward strand.
ATATTCTCACTCGCCTCTGCCCCTCGTTCTCTCCTCCTCCCTTTTTGTATTCCCATCCTCCGGCTATTTTTCTCTCGCTCTCGTTAAACGATCTTGAATAAATGTTCAAAGATACTGAAAGAACGGAGCGCTCTGCTACCGCGATCATCTCGATGAATTTTTCTTCTCCCTTTTCGTCCTCATCGACCCTCGCTACAGAGTAAATCGAGCCAAATTTATCCAACGCCCTTTACCTCTCCGCTCCATTTATATACGCTGGAATCCAACTCTGTCCATCTTCGATCGTTAGTCCATCCGATCCTGCTCTCCCCCGCGTTTCTCTCGGCCCCTCCAGCGGGGCTGCTCGCCCTGTTATACGAAACGCAATTAGTCTTGGTCACCGGGCTGCTGAAATCAGGTTCGCAACAGACTCTATCTGGTCCGAACAGTAATGGCGGGGAGCTTCGGACAAGGCAAAGCCTTGGGAACGCAGCGGGAAGCCGCCATTTCCACTACAAACATGACCGACCGTGCGCGCCCGTACAAAACGGTCGAATTTCATTTTTCTCCGGAATTTTCAGCGTTCCGGGTTGAACGAGTATAATCGGATTTTTATTCGTCCTCGAATGTTTTCAGCTTCCGTCAATATTTCAATCGACACGCCGATCCTAATCTCCCGAGCGCTTCGAGATCCTCGTCTTCGCGATGTTTCGTGATTTACGAGGTAATTTTTCAATCCCAATACCCCCAGTCTGCCTTGCGCGCGCGCACCCGCACGGAGAGATAAGTCGTTGTCGATTGTATCGAACAAAAGAGCTGAAGGGATGAGGGATGAATGCGCAGGGGGCTGTGTTGAGTCGAAGATCGATCACGCTTCTAATTCGGGGGCGCGCAACGATCAACGAAAAGAATTCGAGATTCGGTCGCGATCGACGTGTTGCCGAGCGTTGAGAGTCGCGAGAGAGCTGGACGCGTCTTAGGAGACTCGCAGTCGCAACCCTTGGAGCTCGCCCCTCGCCTATCACCGGCCAACCCCATTTTGGCCAATCGCTTTTATAAAGACGGAATATTTGAGGCCCCTGTCGTCACCTCAAGTATTTCAGTTTCGAAAGGTCATCCGGCCGACTCCGAGCTGGACGGGATGATTTATAAAAAGATTTATCCATCAAGAATCGAGAGGCCGAAGGGTCGCGATGTCGGGGATGAAAGCAGAGTCGCTCGGTCCAGCTCGCATTTCCCCCAAATGCCAAAAATCCGTGAGGAACGGGTCACCCAAATTGATCCACTTTCAGAGCCAACTGTCGCGCCGCGACCTCCTCCATTTTTCGGCCGCACTTTTTTCTCTCCGCATCCCCCCCTCACTGCCTTAACACCATTTTGACACTTGAGGGGGCTCCATTCTGACGCTAGTTCGACAATCCATGCCCAGGGGCTTCCCTGCGTACATGGCCCGCGCGTTGATCGCGATAATTATCCGCTTGGTAAAAACATCTGTTGGCCCACATGCTCGCTCATGTCTCTTTCCTCTAAAATTATATCGAGCCTCGAAAAATGTATGAACGTTCAGTCCATACTTTTCAAGTCTACACCATGATAAACGCTTTTCTTCTATCAAAAGCTTCGAGTTTCCCCGATTCCCAATTTTTTAACGATTTTTCCTGATTAAATATGATTTTTGCAGACACAATATCTCTAGAGAATTGCACAGGGATGCGAGCCAAAGATGCCGAGGTAATTATCCACATACACACGCACAGAGGTACTCGAACTGATACGATCACGTTTAAGGAGCTTTGCTCTTCGACCGTGATAAATTTCGTTTATCGTCAGAGTCTACTTGACGTTTCCTCTGATCGGAGACTCTCCCTCCCTATCGCTCTTTCTCTTGGTTCTCCTTTGGTATCATTCTCCAGAAGCGATTCGATCGTCCGACCTTATTAGATATCGACAACTCCGCAAGCTTGTACACCATTCCGTGAATGCACGTGTGTGTACGTTGACTTTGTACCCGTCTACGTACGTACAGCATCGATGTATAGTATATTCTTTGAACTGTGTTATTGGCTACGAATGCTACAAAACGCTTGGCACGAGAAGAGCAGCATCTCCTCGTCTTCCGATAATTACTCCTATAGACCAATCGCATTGTCTTTGATCGTTGAGCGCTTCACGTACTTTATTAAATACCATTCGTCGATATCGCTCCCCGCAATACAAACTCTTCTCCTCCCGCACGTATCGGTACTAACAGTTAATTACTAATTAACCGTCTAATGTACAGCTAAAAATTTCAATTATTATTTCCAATTACTCCATATGCTTTTAAGCCAGTCGTAATTGTTTACGAACATTTCGGTTAATTTGATCGAAAATTTTACGCAATTCAGTGACAATTACATTTTCCAAAGTTCCGAGCTCTCTTTCTCTCTCTCTCTCTCTTTCTTTCTCTCTCTTTGATTGTATGATTCGAGATTTCGAATGACTTATCACTTGCTTTTGTTTCTTTTATTGTATTTTCACTTATGTTTTGGCTTATTTTTCATTTTATTTTACTTTATTTTGTTATTATTTAAAGTATTTTATTTTATTTTGTTGAATTTTCTTTGCAAATGAATTAATTGGCGAAAAGTTGATACTGAGTCATATCTTATCAAACGAAAATTTCTCTCTCTCTCTCTCTCTCTCTTGCTACACTCGTTCAACTCCCAGATTTTGCTGAGTAGCCTCGTTGTAACGTGTGTGCATTGTAACTCCACCCATCTCGAGCTTTAGGTAAGAAAAAATACAGAAATAGCAAGCCAAAAAAACGAATGGAGCTTCCATCTTTATTTCTCTGTCATGTTTGCTTCGACGAACGATTTATGTGGCTTCTACATCGAGTGTGCTCCGAGGCTTCTACGTTTAATGGCTTGTCTTTGCTCTCGTATTGTTTAACAAATATCGATCCTTGAGGCATATACGTGTGTTATGTTCGTGTAGAATATGAGGATAGAGCTGGAAGGAACTCGAAGAAATAAAACAAAGCTTGAGGGATTTTTTTGTCAAGGAGATACTGTTGATTATTTGGACTGCTCCTTATTTTCATCTCCTCACAATGCTTCCATCTTTGACTCGGGCCCTATTCATTTGTATTGACTCCTGCGTGTGTTCGCATGCTCCATAGCTTTGAAACTTTGTTAATCGATGCTGAAGTCGTCCGCCTCGTGTCGAGGATAGCGCGTACGACGAAAAATCTATATTTACACGCATTTTTTATTGATGCACGTTGAGTTAATCAGGGAAGAAATCGTGGGAGGGAGGCAACGCAAGGTAAACGTGAGGATAGAAGAACGGACGTGAGGGTACTCGAGAGAAAAACACAAACCAAAAGCAGAAGGGCGCGGGGCGGAGGGGGGAGAGGATGAGAGAAGAAAGCAGGAACTCTGAGGGCTTGGAAACATGGTAAGAAAACAAGATGAAATGTGGTAACAGGGTCAGGCTGCCAGCGACGTTGCCACGTCTCTATAAATCCGATGGATTCTTTCGAGAAGTATAGAAAGAAAAGTAAAATAAAGTCTCCCTCATAACATCTTGGAAAAACGTATAAACTTTCCTCCACCGAGCTCTTCGTATTTAGTATTATTCTTTGTTTTCTTTATCTCATTAATGATACGTCGAAGATTTTTTTCTAACCGAGCTCGACGTGCATGATAATGAAGAATCGTAATTGTAGACTTATTGTTGAATTACAAAAAGTTGGCAAATTTACTGATTGACGAATGCAAACACAATTTATCCGGGGTTGTATGCGCGCCAACAGGATGAAAATTATTATTTTTCAATATTCTCACTGAGCATCTTGGAAATATCGTCGTTTTTATGTAATCTCGTCGCTCGTCCTAGTTTTTCCTCAACTTTATTCAACGATCATAGTGTCTATATAGATACGTGCGCTTGTGAAATATAATCGATCACTCGACTGTGGGTGCGCAGTACAAAGGCTTGCTTAATGAAGTGCAGACGTTTACACCTGTGCTTGAGTGCTCTTCAATTCTGACATTAATTTCCCAGAGCTCAAGACGCGCGCGCGCGCGCGCTCCAGGCGAACAACTGACGCGTCAAGTTTTTTCTTTTCATCCCAATTGTTGCACCATATTTAGCCCCTGAATAGGCCCCGTCTCCCTTTTTCTTCCCCCTCCCCCCCCCCCTCTCTCTTACTCTTTTTCTCCTGGGTGTGAAGCACCAGGAGGAATAAAAAGGAGGAAAAGTGAAGGAGGTTAGGGAACGATTCTTTAGAATACACACTCCAGAAGGTCTCTCCCTCTTTATTTTTCATCCCCGCACTTTTTAGTCCTCTCGCTTTCTCTCTCTCTCTCTCGAGCGTGTTGTGCCATTGAGTTCTGCGGTCTGTCACTGTTATGAATTGAGTTATTACACACACCATGTGTTCCTCACACCTTATTCTCGAGGGAGCTAAAAACGGGGGTTCGATCACTTTGCATTATCATGTTTTACAAAAAAAAAAAATGCACCCCCCTCTCTCTCGATTTGTCGCGTTCGTAGTTTGCTCTCGAAAAGAATTTTCGCTCGCACACATACACCGGAAGAACTCTCGTCTCACCGGCGGCACACTTTAGATACCGTTGAAGAAAGTCTCGTGCTTTTTTATTTCTTTTTTTTTCTTTCTTCTTCTTCTTCTTTTTCAAGCCATTTTCTCCCGGCTCTTCGTGAAAATAAGAAAAAGTGTGGCAATCTAGTCTGCCAGGGAAATCGGCGCTTTAGTACGCGCTATGCTTTTCTTGAGGACGAAATAAATTTACGCGCGATGATACACATCAACAACGAAGAAATGCTAAATGTTGGTGTTGAAACGCAACGGCCCGCAGGGATAAAAAGACATTTGGAATAACCGTGACGATGAAAATCACGTGGTAAATCGCTCGCACAAAACCTCTCCGGTAGCTCGAACTTATAAATACTCTTTCGCTTGGTTTTTGTCTCCTGTTACGAACGTATACACCTCACGAAGATGCGAGTTAAAACGTTGTAATATCAGCGTAATTATAGATCATTATATCGCGAATAAAACGAGCGTTTTTTGCTCTCCTCGCCCGCTTGTCTCCGGCTCTGCTTTCCCTCTTCGTCTCCCTTCGATTTTTTGCCCCTCTTCTGTCTATCCTTTTTCTTATACTCTTGAATACTGAACAACACTCGGGCATTCCGCGGTACAAGATTAATGAACGCCGATGAGAGAAACAGTCCTTTGGATACTGAGCGAGAGAAGGAAAGCGCGAGCTGGATATTTTAAGGGGTTATGAGAGGCGGGCAAGGCGAAAAAGTCTCTCTCTCCCTCTCTCTCTCTCTCTCTCTCGTGTCTGATGAAAAGGCTTCCAAATACGGTGCTCGGGACGCCCTCCGGGCACCGCCATCCGCATCATGAATGATGCAACGTGTATGCTCTCCGTACGTTCATATTATATGGACATATATCTATACATATGCCCGCGTATATTCCTCTTTTACTACAGTCTCTGATATTATAAATATATAGGAAACTTGAATTTACAGAGCCCCATTGCATTTATGTTCCATTCACAACGCGTTACGAGATTCACGTTTTTCATCGCGGTAGATCGCATGGTTTTCCGTTTCACATTCACTCGAATCCAAATTTCGTGTACAGGCAGCCATGAGACTTGAATTTTTCAATGCTCTCGAGAGCTGTGGGTCGTTTTCAACAATTTTTGTTTCACTTTTTTTTCCGGTTACTTTCTTGAATTGACTATGGGACGGTGGTAACAATTTTTTTATTGGATTTTAATCTGAAAGCCGTCAAAGACCGCGAAGGAGATTTGGGGAATCAACTTTCGAGATGGATATTCGAGAAAAGCGCCCGCGTCTCCTCGAATTTTAATACATTTTATTCCCGTTCCCCCGCCTCCCGGGCCCGCTCATTTCGCTCGATCTCGAGGACGAACTTGACACATCGGAGGGTCTCAAGTTAGTCTTCTTGCGATGGTGTCTAAAAAGTCTGAAACTTGCCAGAAGGCTCTCTCGTTCGTGTGCGGCTCCGCCGGGAACACACTCACGTTTTTCGTTTCTTTTTTTCTTCTCCTTGTTCTTCGTGTGTGTGTGTTTTTTTTGTTTAATTTTTTTAGTTTTCTTCCTTCGCTTTCGCCCCGATCACTGACATTCGTTCATTTTTTTCCAGAGTTTGTTTCTGTTCCTCGTTATCAGACGTCATCTCGTTCGCTTGACCGTGTCGCGTTTCAAAGACGTAGATTATAGAAAAATGGAGACACGAAGAAAGGGGCGACGTACAAGTTTTTGGATTTTCTCCAAACTTTGGCGGATGAGCCTCGGTCAATTTATATTTTTATTTTCCTTTCCTTTTTCCACATTATTTCTCAGGAAATGTAATTACTGTTGAAGCGAACAACGATAAAAATATTGGGCTTTTTCGCCTCTCCTGATCGAGGAAAACTGGAAAAACTTTTTGTTACTCGCAATCGAATAATTTTGTAATCGGACCGAAGCAGTCTCGTTTCCTCCCTCAGTACTTGCGTATAATCGATTAAATTTATATACTCATGTACATTTATAGAAAATTCGAGAAGATAAAATTGCAAAGAAACGTTTTGCAAGGAAGAATTTCACTCCGAGAGTTCGAGATCCGAAAGAGGAGCGCGCGCGCGCGCGTACACACGGAAGAGGAAGCGGTTTTTCCTGTTTCGTCTCGGGCGACACATACACGCACTCTGCGGACGCGCACACCAACATATCCGTCCGGATGGCTCTATAGATATGTATAAAAGCGAGAAACTACTTGGGTGAGCTCTTTCCTCTCGCTGCGCGCGGCTCTTTCCCATATTGAAAGTTGTACGTTACCTGGGCGCGTATCACACGCTTCTCATGGATGTACTCATGAACGTTCTCACGTGTATTTTTATCCCCACAGACTCGCACACTCTCGAGAAATTCAACTTCGTACGCCGAATTTTACGTTCACCAACAGGCGTGTGTGTGTGTGTGTGTGTGTGTTCGTGTGCAAATAGAAAATCGTGATTTTCTGTGCTAGCACATTCGAAGATACGCGCGCGGTGAAATTTTTCGCGAGTTTTCTCTCGCGTAAAGAGGCCACGAGATACCGGGATCCGTCTCTTCCTCTTTCCCGGTGTCTCTCGGCCTCTTTCTCTTTCTCCTCTTCTCGAGAGAGGGAGGCAAGTGGAGGAAAAAAAAGATGAAACGAAATAAAAAAGGCCTCCGAAGTGGTTGTAGAATAGGTGAATTCGAGTTTTCCTTCTGCGCCTTCCTAGCGTGACGCTTCCTCCTTCGACGTCGACACACGCGTTCGTCTGCGGGAGAGTCTGCGTAAAATCCTCTACTTTCCCATGCGACCGGCGAGATCGTCGACAAAGCATTTTCGATACTCCCCGCGCGACGCCTTATGTCTTATCCCCCAGAATTTTCGCTCCCTTATTTGCCTGCTTCTCTTCCCCGTCGCTCGCCTGCAACGTGTGCACTTTCGGATGCATTCGAATCCCCGATTCGCGGCGTGTTTTCATTCTTATTTATCGTCCGTCTCCCCCCGCGGCCGCCTGCTCGGGCACCGCGAAACACAAATTTATCCGGGAATTTTCGATCGCTCCCGGAATCCGCGAAGGTGCGCGTTTCATCCTCGAATTCTCTGCGCGCTATAAAATCTCGCGATATCTTTGCTCCCGCAAGTGCATCGCTCCGCCTCTCACTGTCCCCTCGGCGAGCAAAAATTTCTGCATTATTATTACAACGCTCGGGGTTGAAAAGTTCGAACGAAAAAAGTCAAACGGAGGCGCGAGAACGAGGATAAATTTCTAGCCAAATGGGAGCAAAAACACATGGACGACCCACTCAAAACCCAGTGAAGAGTGCTCACCGTTTTTTCTCTATCCAACATACACCCAGCCGAGTGTGTGTGTGTGTGTGTATGCTTTTTGTTGTTGTGTGTTGTATGAACAAGGCCGCACATTGAGAAAGAAAAGACGCGGGAGGACCGGCTCGATTATTCGCCCGAGTGGCCAGCCAGTTCCCTCCACTATTACAGACAATGTTGCCAGTCACTTTGCATATAACAGTCGTAGCTTGTAGCACAGTACGCGCATCCGTACACACATGTACGTATACGCTTGAGCCTAACGTCACGTACTCTCGAGCGTAGTTTCTACGCGTTGTCTTTTTTCCTCCTCCGCTAAGTGTACCTCGTTTTCTCAGTCTCGTTGCAAGTGCACGGGGTTTATATATAGACTGACTAAAATTGAGCAAGAAAGGGCGCTCGATACTCGGGATTTTAACGCCATCGAGCTACATTTTACGCCCTTTCTGGCTCTGCTGCTGCGATCGCATTAATGGAGCTACGTGGACGTATATTAAAGCGTTCATTCACTTCTCTCCTCATCTCACTGTTCTGCTTGACTTCCGGCTCCTCCGCCGGCCCCGAGATTATTGCGACGTACGAGCTTGATACGCGTCGTGTCTTGCGAAGTTCGGAGCGCGCGAGCTTCGTACTGATCCCGTCGGTTTTTGCGATCGATCGACAATCGCTCCTGTCGCGTTTTCTAATCATATGAATAACCATTTTTTCACTTTCGTATCTGCTTTTCTTTTTGAAATTTGCAGATTTTTTTCTCTCTCGTTTGAGATCGCCGCAGGATATCATTTTTTCAAGTTGTTTTTATTTCGTTTGAAGTTCCGGGGCTCGGCGTACAATGACGCGTTGACGAGCCTCGAGGTATGGAAATTTATTGGAAGACCAGCGCAGTACAGGATCGAAGAAGATTTCATTGTTTATCTCATCTCGTGGCGGCGCGTTAACGATTAATGGCCGTTAACTGGGTGCGCCCGAGCGAAGTTAAATCGTCGGTAATTCAATGCACAGCCGCGCGCGTGGACCCGTGTCTCTTGCTCGATCCGTCGCGCCTGTTTCCACGGTTTGTCGCGTTTCCATACAGAGAAAGACGACGAGAGCGGGAGAGAGAGAGAGAGAGAGGGAACGTGCTATTGTCACTCGCGAACTAACGCTAACGAGAGCTTAATTAGCGGCTCTCGCGAGCTTTCACCCTCGCGGAGTCCTCTCCTCCCTTCGTTTCGCTCATCCCTTCGCTCGAACTGTGCACCAGGTGGCTCGAGCCCAAAACATTTGCTGTAAGATTGCAAACTCGGGTACAAACTGAAAGATTTTTCCTTTACTCGAAACCAAGTGGGTCCATCGTCAGTCACGTCAATAAAATCTGTTGAAAAAGTATTTTATATCTTCAAACAGTGCTTTGGTCACGACCGTTCTTTCATTTCCGCCGTATTTTTTTTCCTCCTTTCGGCTCGAAAGCGTGAAAATCGATGTCCGGGATAGAAAAATATTCGTCAAAAATGACTATCGCTTTGGACAAACACGTACCAATTAAATAAAACGCTGTGACGCTCGCTTTTTTTTTTCTATCGTGCCCAATTATTGTTTGACATTTCGCGTTCGCGTTTTTCCCCCCGTTCCTCACTCTTTCTCCCTCCCTGCTGTGATTGAATGGAGAAATCTAAAGCCCGAGTTATCGATGCCTAAAAAAGATACTCGCTCGACGGGAAAATTCGCCGTATTTAATGATGAAACAGAACGCCTCGTGCACTCGGAGAAATTTAAGACTGGAGCAAACAATATTTCTCACGTACGTTCACCGATCATGTTATATTTCACTAAACACACACACACACGCAAATACGCACTTTTTTATTCCCGTATTAACTGTTTCGTTGTCGCACATACGCGAAGAATTCTAGCTGAAAAATGAGCACGAAAAACGTAGCAAAATGATTAGAAAAAGGGCGAATTTTAACAGAAAATATTGTCTGGGCTCGCTTCGATTTGTCCGGTTTCGTTGGCTTACCTTTCCCGCTCTTTACGGCGGCGCATAATTTGTAAATAAACGCCGCACGATGTTTGACTCTCTTCCCCAAAGAAGCGAGTCCCAACGAATTTGTGATAAAAATAACGAACTTTAATGCGATAATCTTTCGAATGAAATTTCATTTCAGTTACGATCCCCCAACGTAACCGCATTGTGTCTCCCGCCCGGCGTACTTCCCTATGATTTTTACCGGTTATTTCTCAAGTATCATTATTCCAGTGTAGTTTCAACTTGAACGCCGCCGCCGCCGCCGCCGCCGCACGTTCGGAAGAGATAGAAGCAGCTAGAGTAATTGGATTTCTCGCTCCGGTTCAATTAGAAATTCAAATTCGGCCGGGTCACTGGTACACCGAGAGTGATATATATGCAAGCTTTTATACACACGAATCTGCACCAGTGTTAGCTATTTTGCAGGGCTCTTGTGCGCCGCCTCCTCGCTCCCTCGCTTCGCTAGTGTTCCGCCGCCGCGCGCGGAGCTTTTTTCATTTTACTTTCTCTCTCTCTGCCGCGATTCACTACGTACGTATATATGCATATGTACAAATTCAAATGTCCATACATATAGATAACCTTACGGGAAAGGGGCCTCGTTTTCTCTGCTTCCGTAGAGGAAAGATCACCGTTTCTATATCTATGTATGCAATCGTTGTATACGTTGACGTATACGTGCATACAACGCTCAAAAACCGTTCGTTCGTTCCCTGTTTCTGGATTTAATTGCAGTCTCACCGGCCGCTTCGCGATCTCTTCCCGAGAGAGGGTCAAACGCGGCAACACAAAAAATAGATACACGAGAGTCGTGCTCTGGATAAAAGGGGAAAAAAATGATGAGGGGGAAAAAAAAAAAACAAAAAACATGAAAAAGTGGACAAGTTTGACTCTTGAGAGAAAATGAAAATTTTGAGAATGAAGAATACGAATATCGGGCATTACGATATATATTTTACATTGGAATTAAGATCGTTTTTCGCGGGGATGCTGCCGGGGCAGTTCTTGACATCGGTGCACTCGAACGTACCGCAATGAAATCGAGCCTTTGGTAGGGATTTAATAGTTTTTTTAAAATTCAATCGCGTACCTTCGAGTATAAAATCGTTGAATTCCGTGAGAACGACGATTAATTGTCGGGCAATTTAGCATGGAAGCTTTCGTGTGCGCGCGTCTGTGCTCCTAGGACGAATAAAGCGCATACGTGGCGAGGTTTTCGCTGAAACGCAACTAAAGAGCTAGAGGCAAAAGCCCGGTGGTGGAGGTAGCCAGAAAGATGCGTGGTTACGTATCACCGCAGCGGTAAAGTTGGTAAAGCGTTGTTCCTCCCTGGCGGGGCGATTAATCCGGGCTAATTTTCGTGGCGGACATGCGAGACTCATCGCCTTTAGCCTGCTCTCCTACATTCACCTTTCTTTGTATATATATGCGTGGGTGACAAGGGTACACGGAGCAAAGGAAAAAGGGTCGAGGCAGTTTCACCAACCCTCGGCCTCTGCTTCATCCCCGTAAATTCGTGCATGTGCAAAAGCAGCCCCCGCGTGCGCTAGATTTCCTGTCTAATGTAATATTATACCGCGTGTCCGGTGAAATCGGCTAATGAAATTTCCACTTGATGAATCAGACACCAGCAAATGTTAAATTCAAATTAATTCGTTCCTGCTCCCTCTCTTCGCTCGCCTCACGAACGTTTCACTTTTGGTGTAACGTCGCTGGATTCACCTCCGCGCGCGGGCTAATTTTTCAATTCAATGTTAATATAAAGAGATTGAGGATATTTTTAAAGGCTTTTTGGGACTGTGGACACGCCCTTCCGAGGTCGGAGTTTGCACTGACCAAACCTTAAATATATGCCTCGGCGTAAATAAACTTGAAAAAATCTAAAAAACAACCGCCCTTCATCGTCGACGTTTTTTAAATTGATTTAAACGGAGATTAGACTCGAGTCGAATGAAAAATTTGTCCCTCGCGTAACAAAATGCTGCTGCTGGCTTATCGCGATGTCATAATTTTCGAAAGATCCCATTTCGAATACCGACAAACGCATTAAGCACGGAGCAAAGGAGTCTCACTCCGCATGCCCCCCCCCCCCCCGATTGCGTGCGCTCCTGATGCTTAATCGCTAATTAGTCTGACGTGGCATGCGTGCGAATCGGGGCGCACTCGTGGTGGGCACGCATGAGTCATTATCACGTTGAATCTCAAGTGCAAACAGTGGACGATGTAAGATTATCTTAAGGGCGCCCGACCGAGAAGCGGGGGACTCGTGTGTACACCAAATCCCGTTTCTACGCAACAGACAATTTCAAACTCGATGTAAATTAACATACGAATACGCATGCAACGCGCGGAGTGGACGAATCGCGTCAGTTGGTTTCATAATGAAAAGGTTGTAATCCAAAGTATCTTAACAGCGTGAAAATATATGGTACGCGGGAATAATAAACGCGATCGGAAAAGATAATATCGTGGAGTATACGAAGAGCCTTGGAACATACTCGCAGCACCGAGGACAAGAGTCGGCTTATTTTTTGCTATTCATCCGTCCGCATTCGCGTCCCGATGATCATTTAACGATTCTTGGAAATGAGAAGAAGCTGATGAGGAAAGCCATCGCAGTGACAAATTATTGCGATTACTGATCTCGACCTCGCGTCCCCGCGGCTGAAATATGCTCGCGCGCGCGCGCGCGCGCTCGCGAGAAAATCGTCGATCGTTCAGGGCCGAACAAAAGTGCGTCGGGCAAACTGACAGAGAATACGCGGACGACGGGAACGAATGCACTTACTGCGGGGTCGCATATCCCGAGAGAATGATATTCGACGAAACTACCGTTTTCTCGTTTCAGTGTGCGCGGAGAGCTGGAAAATAAAAAAATAACGAAGAAATTAAGTCGGCTCTGAGCTACACCTTTTCGGGCTCTTTCCTAAATCGATTTCCTTCGCACACTCTATCCTTATTCGGCTCGATAATTGATCCCCTCGTGTGCGCTCCTCGTCGTCTTTGTGCAGCGGGGCTCTGCTCTCGCTCGCTCTCTTTTGGAAACAGCTCCGACAAAGTGGGACGGTGACATCGAATCGAAAGATGGCAGCGCGTGAACACAGCCAATAAAAATGCAAATCAACCATCGATTTATGTATGTGCAGTTCTCCGCGAGGTTCTCCGAGCGTATACACGCTCTCGTCGCCGCTGTCGTCGTCGTCGTCGTCTCTATCCACGCGTATTCGTCCGACTGTCTCTTCGTCCAATGGGCCTTCCGTCTCAGTCTATACCAGCAGCACCGCTAGAGCCATTATGTCAGTAGATACCGAAGAGACACCTGCGCGAGTTTACCTGTGACGTTCGGGCAGACGGACTCGTCCTTTTCTATTATCCATAAATTCGCTACAGGCGCCTTCAAACTTTTCTACTCGGAGACTTGTTTTTTTTTTCGTATTCATACTTTTTCGATCAACTCCCAACGAGATGTCGACGACCTCGGGTACAGAATGCGGCTTTTCGGACGTGCGTTATCTCGCGGGGGTTGCGTCCCGCGCCAAAGAATTTCAAATGTCGTTTTCGCTCTCCGGCACTTTGGCACGTGAGGATGAGGACAGTGGGAATGTGCGCACAACTTTTGGAAGACTCGCTACTCTAGAGAGCCTCGATAGAGACGAGACGTATAATGGTTTGAGCTCGTTTACAATCGGCGATCGATTGCCTCGAAAATATACAGCAACAACACACATTGTCCGGGCGTGCTTGACCTGCCTTACACTCGTGCGTTTTATTTATTCACGTAAATGCAAAAGAGTTTGAAGCACACGTGAGAGAGAGAGAGAGAGCGAGACCGAGGTCGATTGGAACGACGCTGACTCGATCGTGTAATCGCTTATTTCGATTGCCATTCCGTTTACCGGCACAGTTTCAAATGGCTTTTACGTTTTTCTTCTCTCGACGACGATCCTGCTCGAAGAATCTCTTACAATTTGTTTCATCGAGCACCACGCGCTCAAAAGCACCGTAAAAAACACTCGCGAACTAGAAAAAACGACGGAAATTATCCAGCGTCTTCTCTGTCGACGGCGTTGCTTCAAACGATTGACATCCCGAGCTATGCGACGATCCTCCACCTGCATGTACAGCCTTCCATACCAACCTGCTGCCCATCGGTCTATATATGTTTGTATGTATACAGTAAATGCATATATTGCAACGTGCGCGGCCACTTGCTCGCCCGGCGCTCTGACACAATTTCCATTTTTAGACGAGAACGCGAACGAGCGCGCTCCTACCGTTTTCTCGTCGTCTCGAGAGTAAACGAGAACGCATACCACGCCGAGGTATATCGCCGCGCTTTAGATCTAATATGAGCACATCAAATCGCACTCGATATCGATTCCCAAACTCCGAAACAATATATAGATATATATATATATATATATCAAACCAAAAGTCTATTTTAATATCGAAGCTTTCGCTGCATTTATTTTCCAGGTCGAATAAGTTTGGCATTTAAGGTCTTACACTTGCAGCGGGCCAGAAAAGTGATTTTCTTGATTTTTTTTCGGCATGAAAAAAATAATGATAGCTTGGGCCTGGACGGAGGATTCGTAAGAATTCTGATTTAAAAAAAATGGCGACAGTTCTAACTAAATATTCATTTTTTGAGGTGCTAAATTTTCGGTTTTTTTGTTACAATTTTTTTTTTTTCCAACAGAATACGAAATCGAAAATTTTCAATTTTTCCGCCCGTCACAAGTGTACGTAAGGCCTTGATGAAGCTAGGAATGATCGAAATCACATTCGGAATCGTGAAGAATTCTCACGATTTACAATTTCATTGATCCTAACGTGGGACAATTTTAAAATAATTCGTTCACGAATATAAAAGCTAAAGAATTAGATCTTGAGTGACTCGGGAGTCAAAGAGCGGGCGCGGTTCAGTTCTCCCATCACAACACGAGCTGTCCCGCGTGACCGAGTCAAAGGCGATGCTAATTATTTTACGACTGGAAATTTCAACTCCCACACAAACATTGCGGAGTTTCGTTCCACGACTTTTTACAATTTTCACACATTTTTTTCTAGTTGATATACCCAAAGCTGTCAGTTATCAACGAACCAAGCCGGATTTCCGAGCAGAGAAACTGCCATTTGTGAACTTTCGATCAACTTTTCCCACCAGAGACCGTGCTTCCTCAATCGAAAACACTCAATTTGCCAAGCATCTAAAAACTATCGTGTCAAGGATATTCGAACTGTGGAAGCTCCAAATTTTCCATTAGATCACATATTGAGATGATTTTCTTCTTAAATCACGCTTGCTCGGTACGAAATGATTTCGCAGTTGCTTTATTAGAATATTTACCACGTTTGGGCATATCCCAAGTGGGTTGCATTCATGGCTCTTCGCGTACAAGCCGCACGCAAGTAATTAACAAGCGATAGAAGCAGCTACAATTTCTATACATAAATGAGAGAAGCACACGTGCGGATAAAATTTGGTATTCCCGGCTATGAAAATGTTTCTACACATGCATAGAAATATATAGGCATGGATGGGAATATTGGAGCTGTTATTAGATGGTATGGGTGAAGGCCCGAAGCAGGTACATTAAAATGCCGCAGTCGCGAATTTCGTGGCCGCGGTTTACGTTTGCGCTACCATATGCGTTTCCACAGTAGCGTTTAACACGCGACGCCAACAGGCGTCGTAAATTTTCAAGCAGCCTAGACTCGCTGCTTTCTGCTCGGCTTTGCAGCCGCGAGAGCAAATTCGTGCGAAAACTACGCACCGCGGAGAGAAAGAGAAAGGGAGAGTATAAGGAAGAAATTCGTGGGATCTTTTGCTCGATCTCGGACTCGAAGAAGTTTTTTCCTTCGAGTTTCGTGTTTCCTATTTCGTTCCGTGAGCATTTGGATTCCGTTTTAATTGATAATTTTCTTTGGGATTTATAATAAAAAAAAAAAAAAAATGCTCCTATCAAAATGGAAGTTACGAATTGATCGCTCGCTTTTTTTAATTGGACTTTCCGCTCTGTTCTTGCCACGATTCCTTTATCGTTGTTTCTTCATTTTTAATCGATTACCGAAAACTGCCAGAACGTTTTTGCGTCATTTCGAACACACATTTCGCCCGTTGCGGTTCTCGTTCAAGCATAATTTCGTGTCAAGAATCGGTGGCAATTAGACAAAGTCTTACGTATACGGAGTGTGTCTCGAGACTCGTAAACGCGTTTATGGCTCTCGCAGACTTTGCTGACCTCCATTTTGTGCACACAACGTTGTTCTTTTACCCTTTTTCTCTCTCTCTCTCTCTCGCTTTTTCTCTCTTGTGCAAATTGTCACTGGTTTCTACGACGCGGGAGATTCATGCTGATAAGCAGATTAGCTCTTTCCTTTCGCCTCGCGCGAATATTGCGCTCCCGCTCGCGGTTGTGTCAGCGAGAGCTTAAAACAATTACAGGCATTCCGTGAAGTTTCGGGGTCAACGCTTAATTCGCAGAGCCGTACATCAAGGAATTTTCCAACTTTTTTCTCTCGCGAAAACTCCTGTCGATTTACAGTCTCTGCTTCCTGTGTCGAATGAAAAAGATGAATACGAGAAAAGTACGGGACGAAGGAAAAAATAAAGGAACGAACAACAACCGATGCTGCTTCGCATATTCGTACCGTTGCATAATTCGTCGCCGCTAAAATCTCAGCTCTTCGTTTTCTTCTGCGATATCTCTTTCCCTCCTTCCTCTTTTTTCTCTCTTTATTCTTCTTCTTTTGATATTTCTTGCGTACAACTCTTCGTCGTTTTTTTTGCGCGAGTCTTCAGGAGACTCGTCGCTGCTTATATACGAGCCGAGCGATTTATCGATGTTATTGATGGGCCATGGAGAGCGCTCCAGGAACCTCTGAGATATCTAACGTTATTCTCATATCTATAGATTCAAATATTCCTCTTATAATATATAAGCTGTATGTATCCATTTAAAATATACGTGCATATAATTCATATTCGCATAAATCCCTAATCGTTATCAAGGCGTACACGTGTGCACCCGGAAAAGCTCGAGGTAAGCCATAAGCGGACTCGCCTTGCGTCGAGCACCGTACGAACGTATTAAAATGCCTTATTTTCAGTCCTCTTAGCATCTCCCAAAGATTCATAAACTCTTCTTCTCTCCCGTGCTCTTTGCGGAGTCATATAGAACGAGGAGCGCGCGCGGGCTCCTCTGCGCTTGCAGGGTTCGAGGAAAAAAATGGCGCTTAACGATTCGTTTAATTGACTGCGATGCGCGTATCGTAGATTATGAAAATCCAATTAAAACGTTCGCTTCACTTGGTCTAAATGAGAGGTAAGTATAGCTGCAGTTCGCGTTGGTCCTCCTTTTTTTAAGGACCTGCATGCGAGTTCGCTCGCGATTATTTCTGCGCCGTCGCACCAGCGCGAGCACTGTTCATCATTCGGTTATTTTATCGTTTGTAAAGTAACGTGATTTTTCGTGAAAAATGATCCTCCACGGTGGATCGCGTACACGTGACAAGGAGATCGGTTACTCGTCCGTAGGAAATCTGGACACGAGATAACGTATAAGAGGCTTGGGACACGGCTGAGAGAGAGAGAGAGAGAGAGAGAGAGCCTCCGCGTCCTTAGCTCGAAGCTCGTGAAGAGTGTTGAATAATATCGCGCGCGAACCTCCCGGTCTATGTTCGCGCGAATTTATTCCTTCGCACGAGGTCTTCCGATCCGGAATCCCTCCGCGATCCACACTGAAACGCGAAGGAAAAAAATGCTTCTCGCCCTTATGAATAAAATATGGAATTATTTGTGAGTCTGATGCTATCGCGTGATTGGGAGTACAAACAATTCGGTATTCGGAGAGTAATACGTACAGGAATATTTATTGCGAAGTTGAATACGATGAATATGAATAATTTGACCGTGCAAACTCCGCCCTGGACTGCACTGATAGAATTAAAAGAGAAAATCGGATCACTGGAGCTCCCGTTTCAAGCTTTTCGTAAGCTTTTCACAAATGTTTTTACACTCCGGATCAACGAATTCGAACTCGAAAATTCAACTCTCGTTCTCCTGGATCGTCGCCGTATTTCGCGTGGAACAGCCCGTGCACTGTTGAGAAACACGGTCGGTCTGTCAGACACGAATGCCAGGAGTCTCGTGGACCGCGCTCGCGCGCGAGAGACCAACGAGAATTGATAGTCTCGCTCCCCATACAACGTTACCATGAATATATGTATACACGCATATAAATACTGGTCTGCTTCATTCTACGACATAAACCAGGAAATATCGTTGGTTCTCTCGCGGTCGGGATTCACCGCGCTTCGAGAGTTTGTGCCTCGGCTCGTTAGCAAAATTGCAACCGAGTTATATATGCAATATTATGTATATACGAACCGGCTATTTCACGTTTTGTGCAGCACAGGTGCACGATAATCACGATTGTAATCGCTGAATGTAACGCGATATCTCGGAAGAGGAAACGAGCCAGAAAGACAGAGAGAGAGAGAGAGAGAGAAAAAGAGAGTCAGAGAGAAACGAAGAGCGAGCCTGTTAAAAGGATGAAGATAAAGAGTATTAAAAAAACACGTGAATCATGACGAGAGCTGTGAGAAAAACTTGCTGAGATTTTTCCCTCGATCTGCGGCACGAATTTCAATTTGCAAATCCCAACTAAATTCCACTTCACTTTATTCTCTTTCTCTGTTATATCTTCGATATTCTTATTGAAACGATTATGAGATAAAAAGGAAGAATTTTCATCGAGGAAACAATAATAGCGCTGGGCTCTCGACGAGTAGAATCGCCCCAGAATATGGAATTTGAGACTCAGATGAAATTATTCTCCACAGGTCTCTCTTCCCCTGTGTTTGCACTATTTTTTCAGCTATTCTCTTAGGTATGCTGGTGCATTGTGGGCACTTGTCGCATCTCTCCGTCTTTCTCTCTCCGGTTCTCTCCTCCTTTTCCCTGCACAGACCGCGCTTCTACGGTGTAACTTTAAAACTTTAATCTCGACGTGGTCAGTGCCCGAAGATAATGCAACAATAGTGTGCAGTTGCTGTTGTCAGGAAAGTGGAAACGGGAGAATGGGAGAGAGAGAGAGAGAGAGAGAGAGAACTACAAAGTAAAGAAGCGAGCTGGGCGAGAGAGAGCGAGAGAAAACGAGAGAACACGGTAGGAAACGAGGTGAAGGAGTTGTGCTTAGAAACGACGACCAAAATGCTGTCCGAATACGTATATACAGAGGTCCACATAATTTCGGGCTTTCGAGGCAGACGATGAAGAAGATGACAAAGAAAGTTTTGCCGAACAAAATGAGACCTTACCGCGGAAGTCGAATGAGAATGTGGATGAGGCGAGGGAGAAAAGCAGAAGGAGAATAAGAGACCGAGAGATACTATAAACGGAGAGGTTATGTCGAAACACTGCGATACACGTGCACTATTTGCGCGTGTGTGTTTACACACGAAGCGAAATTTCACGATGACGAGAAAAGCTGAGAGGGAGGGAGGAAAAGCGATTTTTCTCAAGCGTCAACTTCTTGGAGCACATCCACACACAGGATGTGCATCCAGAGGAAAATCATGAAGTTCACTCTCGGGGAAGCTTCTCCGAAACTCGAGATTTTCCTCGGTCGCTCGTCGACGACAAAACGACAACAATATCTCGTTTTTGAGTGGCTTTATTTTTATTATTTCTGTTACTATTCCTCCTCTTTTTCGATATCTTATTTTCAGATGCCTCGAAACTCAATGTCGGCCAGGCGGACTCGGTGGAGACAAATGTCCAACTGTGCGAACCCTTTTTTTCACATTTTTACAAAACCTCATCAATTATTAAACGATTTCTATTATTTCCCTCGATCGATAACGTGCCCCAATAGAATATTCCGTGATTAACATCAATCCGACACATTCATCGCGGGATTATTAAATCGCAAGGTTTCCTGTCCACTCGCATTATTATTTGCGCATTTGAAATCTTTTCGTCATTCAATCCTAGATAAAACTTTCCCGTTATTCTCCGCCTCTGGACCAGCCCGTGGAGCCAGAACGTTTATGCAAAACCAGATACACATCCCTCTCGCGATTCCTCTTAAGTTCCTCCTGCGCCGAGGCAACCGAAGACACCGTAGTTCGAGCACTCGTGCCGGTGCTCAACTATACCTATGTACGAATCAATGTACGTACACATATTACGAAGCTTATTTACCGTGTACGTACATCCAATAGCGGAGAAGTGCATTCGCATTGGGAGTGCTCAATGTGCGGACGGAGGACCGTGTAGCGAGTGGCGAACATCAGGAGTTTGCTCCATTGATCACAAGCGCTCGCACACCCACTTACGCACACACGTGCACAAAAGTCTGTAACACTTTCGTCTTCGTGCGTCCGTACACGAATACACGAACGACGATTTGAAGGAGCGGACACGCGTTAACGCACAAATTACCGGATCTTTAAAGTGGATACGAGCCGCGCGCGATGGGCCAGGGGGAATCGTATAATATGCGCTCGTCGCGGGCGTGAATGCGTCCAAATGTCCAGAATTCCTTGTGCACTATTGAGGAGAATAAGCCTCTAGGAATTTTCGCGAATCGATGAACACGCGGGAACGTAGAAAAATCGTCTCGACTTTGATCCCCGTCGATGGTTTTGGCTACTTTGTATTCCGCCGTAGGCGTGCACACTCGATGGAAAAATCGTGAGATAGTTTGTGTGCTGAAAGTTTTCGTTGCTCAGAAACATTTAGACGAAACCTACGCTGCGTGTGTTTTTCCTCGCTTTTATGTTCGTCCCTCGGTGTGCGCGTGTGTGCGAAGACACGCGGCTGATCGTAAAAGTGGAATGAGCTTCGCTCGTCCCTCGCTTCGTACTCGGCAAATAAGGGATGCTACGAGAGTAAGAGATTTAAGAGCGAACAAACATTGTGCACACGTGAAACTCATAACCGCTGATATTTATACGTGTGTGTGTGTGCGCGCGCGCGCGTTTACGTGTACACAGCCAGCGGTATGCGTAGCACACACGCTTTGATCATGCTCTTTATCCTTCTCGCACAATCTCTCGTCCTCTTTCTCAATTCCCAGTGCGCAATGGGAGCCGAGCTCTTCGGTCCGAATGCAATTTTTATTTAACCTCTCGTCCTCGTCCGCGAACACGAGACATGTGCGAAACTTGCCCGAATTCCCATTTATTTTTCACGTATTCGCTGCTGCTTCTGTGTGTGTGTGTTTCCTGAACTTTTGCTTTTTGAATAATTAATTAATCCTTGATTCGAGTCCTAAAATACTCACATTTTTCTCTCGTCCGACTCGCACGATCCCAATTAATCCGATGTCATTTGCATCGAGAATTCATGACCTGCTCTTGACTCGCGTGAGGATGAAACCGATCGTTTTCTTTATGCATCTAACATGAAACGGGCCCACGTGTCACGGCACATAAGTGCGGTAAAAGTGATCGTTAAATAATATTGGATCACGAAATTGCATCGGTAAACATTGTTGGATGATTTTTAGAAAATTCATTTTCTTACGATCGCGGGATATGGTTTAACGCGTTGATTGTAACGAGACGCGGCACTCGGTGTCGTACCGAATGATACGACATTGGCAACAGCTGTGCGATGCTGTAAAACCTCGATGAGCTTTCGGTATTCGAGCCT